>NC_047106.1:84256883-84586258 GCF_902500255.1 Thalassophryne amazonica
TATATGGTGCATTGTTTTTATTTTTTATTTTTTTAAAATACGTCCATGTTCTTCATGGTATAAGGCAGTGTTCAGCACCTTTTACAGGACAGTGATGGTAGCTCACTGGTAAAGATTCTGGCTGCAATCAGAGCTTTTAGGAGGCGCAGGGTCGAATCCCGTGGGTGACACAGTGCCACCAGCTGCATGATGTATAACCACATCGTGCAGCTGGTGGCACTGTGTTCCCGCGTGCACAAACAGTCGCACCAGCATCGTGCAAGCCTGCCCGTTGGCGAAATGTTTCATGGTGCGCACATACTAGCTGCTCCGAAAAGTGTCGTCCATATTCGCACTATGTGTGAAGGGGCCTTTAGTGCCGTGTGACCGAGGCTTTACATTCAAAATGATCATCAATTTGTTATCCATCCTGAAATATTGGGTGATGTATAATGTGTCTTAAATTTCAAACATTGTTTTTCAATATTTCTAACTGGTAACTGAAGTTGGAAAATGTTCTAAACATCGTTAAACAAGCTCAACTTGGATGAAAATAGAAAATATATCTTTTTAATCTGTCACTCCTCCATGTGCTTCACATGCCTGTAGCTGCTTCAGAGTAAAAGTCTTCCAGTGGTGCCACTGTCTCACCCATATCACCAGATTTCCCAGTGGGGTTTACTCCCATTTACCAATGATTCTGACTCAGTGATGGATAAAACTGTGCATTATATTTTGTCAGATTACTTCAGTTACACATTAAAACAGGGCCAAACACAGCCAGCAATCACAATGACATGAAAGATAAGAGAGCTTGCTATAAGGATTTTTTTTTTTTTTTTTTTATGGGAAACAGCTGGAGAAAGTGTTCAGTTTGCATTAACATCATTTAAGGGATGAAGAACAAGAGAGCAAGAGGACTCGCCTGTGTCCTGACACTCATTTGATAGATCCATGTTGACTGCCACTTTCCTTCAAGACAATGTCTGCCACATTGTCTTTTTTCTTTTTTTGCTTCTGCTTCACTCAGGGTCGCCACATGTTGATCTCGCACAAGTTTTAAGCTACACACTCTTCTCTTTCTTCCACATGCAACTCCAAATGTACACTGAAAATGGGCACAGGTGACCTTGAACCGGGGATCTTGTCTGTGTGAAGCATGACTGTGAACCGTTTGCACCATGATACTGTCCCCAACACCTGTCATATTACTCGTTTATAAAAAAGAAAAAAAAAGGTCAGATAGTTCCACTGTGAACACATCCTGTAGGACATTGTGTACATTTCAAACACAAAAAAATACCACAGGCCTGCCCACTGCATTTGTTTTCTGACACAATCATTCCATGTGAAAAATTCATGGAATGCACTACACAGTTACTCCAGGCCACCATTTACTGTGGTTTGTATGTTTGCAAAACATGTCAGACACACACGCAATCAACAACAAACTTGGTATGGTTACTGGGGGCACCAAGGGGGAAGTCACTGGGGCACTTAGGTTGAAAGCATACATGTGCAAACACACACACAAGGTCAGCCTTATATATCAAACGTATAAATTAGATCACAACCTGCTCCGCTATGCACAGCCACAGTAAGTAAGCAATACACAATAAACTTGGTATGGTGACTGGGGGCACCAAGGGGGAGGTCACTGGGGCCCTTAGGTTGAAAGCATGCGTGCACGAAGACACACACACGGTAAACCTCATATATTTTTAGCCATGTCACTGTATATTTCATGTCACTTTAAGTTGCATTGCATTGTGTGTATGTTGTCATTAATTTTTATTGAGAAATTTGTGACATTCATGAGACTCAAGTGAATGATGATAAAAGGTGTTGCATCAAGTCATATCAAAGCATGTCATATCACTGCAATGCTCTGGCATGCCATACACACTAGGTACATTTTAATTGAAAAATGCGCGCGGTAACTCGTATCAGGACACGCTGGCCCGTTTGGCTTGTAATTAAAGTGCACCCTAGCCAGCCACTACTACGTAGTAAGTAAAGTTTCATGCTTGCTGCCTGTACCACGTGAACTGTGAAAATATGGGCTCCAGTGAGTGGGCCATGATCTAATATATACTCAACAAAAATATAAACGCAACACTTTTGGTTTTGCTCCCATTTTGTATGAGATGAACTCAAAGATCTAAAACTTTTTCCACATACACAATATCACCATTTCTCTCAAATATTGTTCACAAACCAGTCTAAATCTGTGATAGTGAGCACTTCTCCTTTGCTGAGATAATCCATCCCACCTCACAGGTGTGCCATATCAAGATGCTGATTAGACACCATGATTAGTGCACAGGTGTGCCTTAGACTGCCCACAATAAAAGGCCACTCTGAAAGGTGCAGTTTTATCACACAGCACAATTCCACAGATGTCGCAAGATTTGAGGGAGCGTGCAATTGGCATGCTGACAGCAGGAATGTCAACCAGAGCTGTTGCTCGTGTATTGAATGTTCATTTCTCTACCATAAGCCGTCTCCAAAGGCGTTTCAGAGAATTTGGCAGTACATCCAACCAGCCTCACAACCGCAGACCACGTGTAACCACACCAGCCCAGGACCTCTACATCCAGCATGTTCACCTCCAAGATCGTCTGAGACCAGCCACTTGGACAGCTGCTGGAACAATCGCTTTGCATAACCAAAGAATTTTTGCACAAACTATCAGAAACCGTCTCAGGGAAGCTCATCTGCATGCTCGTCATCCTCATCGGGGTCTCGACCTGACTCCAGTTCGTCGTCGTAACCGACTTGAGTGGGCAAATGCTCACATTCGCTGGCGTTTGGCACGTTGGAGAGGTGTTCTCTTCACGGATGATGCGAAGGAGATGTGTTGCACTGCATGAGGCAAATGGTGGTCACACCAGATACTGACTGGTATCCCCCCCCCCCAATAAAACAAAACTGCACCTTTCAGAGTGGCCTTTTATTGTGGGCAGTCTAAGGCACACCTGTGCACTAATCATGGTGTCTAATCAGCATCCTGATATGGCACACCTGTGAGGTGGGATGGATTATCTCAGCAAAGGAGAAGTGCTCATTATCACAGATTTCGACTGGTTTGTGAACAATATTTGAGGGAAATGGTGATATTGTGTATGTGGAAAAAGTTTTAGATCTTTGAGTTCATCTCATACAAAATGGGAGCAAAACCAAAAGTGTTGCGTTTATATTTTTGTTGAGTATATAAGGCTGACCATGTGTGTCTGTGTTTGTGTGCCCCAGTGACTTCCCCCTTGATGATCTAATATATAAGGCTGACCGTATGTGTGTTCACGCACGCACGCTTTCAACCTAAGGGCCCCAGAGATCTCCCCCTTGGTGCCCCCAGTTACCATAGCAAGCTTGGTGTAAATTGCTTAATTACTATGGCTGTGCATAGCAAACACACATGCACACAAGGTCACCTTTAGGTGATGGTCTAGTGGTTAAGCGCCAGGCTTGAGACCAGAGGATCCTCTGTTCAAATCCCAGCCTGACTGGAAAATCACTAAGGGCCCTTGAGCAAGGTTCTTAATTCCCCTAGTTGCTCCCGGTGCGTAGTGAGTACCTTGTATGGCAGCACCCTGACATTGGAGTGAATGTGAGGCATTATTGTAAAGCGCTTTGAACATCTGATGCAGATGGAAAAGTGCTATATAAATGCAGTCCATTTACCATTTACCTTGATATATTAGATTCAATTTCACACAAGTAAGGTCTAACCTTACAAACCCCTAGAGGAAGCACACAGGTGACAGTGGTAAGGAAAAAACTCCCTCTGATGATATTGACAAAGAAACCTCAATCAGACCAGATGAAAAGGGGTGACCCACTGTTTAGGTCATTCTAACAGTTACAAGATGTTGCAAAGTTTTGGGACTGATCCATTATCAGGATCAGCTTCCGATACCAAGGTAATTCAAATCTCCGAGAAATCCGATCCAACCTGCGGCATTTTCCGATACCGGAGAGAAGCCACGTCTGTGAAACATCCCAACTGCTGCTGCTTGCTCTCTGCTCTGTTTACTGCTCAACCTGAGGAGGCAAGGGGGGGGAGGTTTCAGAGCTGAAGCCGAGCTGTTTCTTCCATGCACCACAACCAAGGGTTTTAGGCCACAGGTAGCGACAAATTTCCACCCAGCTCTCAGGTTCAAGTTGTCTGTGCCACGAGGACGGCTTTTCTGAAAAAAGAACTGGAAATGTGTGCTGAAAAAAAAAAAAAATCAGCCACTTCGGCGTTCCGAAACTGTGAAACAGTATAAACAGCAGCTCAGAGCACAAGACCGGACCTGTGCAGAGTTTGTTTCTAAACTCCATCAAAATCCTTCAGTATTAATCCAGAGTTCTTCACATGAGACTGGCTAACGATACATTTAGAAATTTACGGTTTATTTTACAGTTGAAAGGCTTTGTGCTTCTAAAAAGTTCCAAGTTAGCAGGAAAACAGGGAGCAAGGGAGAGAGAGAGAGAGAGATACTTAACCATGAAGCTGTATAACTGGGGATACAAAATATTCTCAATAAATCAACAATAATGGTAATAATAATATTAAAGCAAACAGAGCTCTGGTATCGGAATAGTATCGGTATCAGCAGATATCCAAGTTCAGGTATCGGATCGGATGTGAAAAAATGTGGATCGGTGCATTCCTAGATACAAGGATGCTACATTCAGTTCGTTGGGGCTTTAGGTATTGATCCGTTCAGATATCAATGTTTGTGCAAGACGTCGGGCGTGGGAGGTTGGACGTAGTTGGACGACAGTCAGAGGGAACACTGATGTTACGGAAACTATGCAAACAATGCGGAACTGTCAAGACAGAGCAAAACTGAATAAGGACGAATTGAGGTTGTCGTCGGGATTCGTTCACATTTTTCAACAGTTTGAAAATCATGACGTAGCGGTAGTTGCAGGAACAAAGCTGGATGACTGTTAAACAATACCTCCGAAAGTCAACATCCAAAAGTCCAGATTTCTTGCTTTCTTTGGGCTTTGGTGTGCTTTATTAGTGCCATGTGACCGGGGGTTAAGGAAGTGCTAGTCCATGAATAATTTTATAGGTTAATGGCAAAACCTTAAAATTTGATCTCACAGAGACAAGAAGCCAGTGAAGAGATGCCAAAAAGGTTGTAATGTGGTCAAAATTTCTGCTTCCAGTCAAGAGTCTGGCAACAGCATTGTGAACCAATTGGAGACCCCTAATGCTGGACTGCAGTGAACCAGAGAATAGACCATTGCAGTTGTCCAGTCTAGAAGAAACGAATGCATGGATCAGGGTCCCTGCATCAGCCATAGTCAGGATGGGCTGAATCTTCACTCTATTTTGCAGGTGGAAGAAAGCAGTCCTTGTAATATCTTTAATGTGTAGGTCAAAGGACAACGGAGGGTCAAAAATCACTCCAAGATTCCTCACGTTGTCAGTGTGATGTATGATACACAACCCAAGGTTAAGCGTTAGCTGGTCAAATTGATGCAGATGTCTTGCTGGACCAAGAACCATCATTTCAGTCTGAGTTTAAAAGTAAGAAATTGCTAGACATCCAGCTTTTCATTGATGCCAGGCAATCCTCTAAGGATTTTATGTGGATGAGATTCCCAGTAGTTATCAGCATGCACAGTAGAGTTCAGAATAACAGTAGTGCTATGTGACTAAAAAGATTAATCCAGGTTTTGAGTATATTTCTTATTGTTACACGGGAAACAAGGTACCAGTAGATTCAGTAGTTTCTCACAAATCCAACAAGACCAAGCATTCATGATATGCACACTCTTAAGGCTATGAAATTGGGCTATTAGTAAAAAAAAGTAGAAAAGGGGGTGTTCACAATAATAGTAGTGTGGCATTCAGTCAGTGAGTTCGTCAATTTTGTGGAACAAACAGGCCAGAATCAGGTGTCCCCTATGTAAGGATGAAGCCAGCACCTGTTGAACATGCTTTTCTCTTTGAAAGCCTGAGGAAAATTTGACGTTCAAGACATTGTTCAGAAGAACAGCGTAGTTTGATTAAAAAGTTGATTGGAGAGGGGAAAATTTATACGCAGGTGCAAAAAATTATAGACTGTTCATCTACAATGATCTCCAGTGCTTTAAAATGGACAAAAAAAAACAGAGACGTGTGGAAGAAAATGGAAAACAACCACCAAAATGGATAGAATAATAATCAGAATGGCAAAGGCTCACCCACTGATCAGCTCCAGGATGATCAAAGACAGTCTGGAGTTACCTGTAAGTGCTGTGACAGTTAGAAGATGCCTGTGTGAAGCTAATTTATTTGCAAGAATCCCCCGCAAAGTCCTTCTGTTAAATAAAAGATGTGCAGAAGAGGTTACAATTTGCCAAAGTGACAGGTCTGAAGGGCGGAATAGGCTGGACGCAAATGCAGGACTCTGACAACAAGCTCTGTAAGACACAGCAGTTTACTGAAACAGTAAACGAGGTTCGGTACACGGAAAGGCAGTCCAACAAGAGTAATACAAACAGAAACATCAGGCAGTAGGCGTGGTCAAGGATACAGGCAGGTAGTCGTAACACACGTGAAGCAGGCAGGACAAGAATACAATACAGAGCTGGAGAGTAGGCACAAGGCGCAACAATCTGGCGAAGAAATGAGGCAAAAAAAGGAGCTTATGTACACCCAGGTGATGAGGTACAGATTGAGAGCAGGTGTGTGTGGAATGCCCCAGAAAGAAGGAGTGGCCAGGGAGAAGGACACACCCACCACCAGAAAACACAGAAAGACAACAGAGAAAGCGACAGACAGATCCAGACAGGAAAAACCCCCCAGCAAGAGACAAAACAATATAAGCAAACCAAAACCCAGAAAGCAGCAAACAGGACCCAAAGCCTGACACAAAGAACACATCAACTGGCCTAAAGAGAAATGGAGGAATATTTTGTGGACTGATGAGAGTAAAATTGTTCTTTTTGGGTCCAAGGGCCGCAGACAGTTTGTGAGATGACCCCCAAACTCTGAATTCAAGCCACACTTTACAGTGAAGACAGTGAAGCATCGTGGTGCAAGCATCATGATATGGGCATGTTTCTCCTACTATGGTGTTGGGCCTATATATCACATACCAGGTATCATGGATCAGTTTGGATATGTCAAAATACTTGAGGTCATGTTGCCTTATGCTGAAGAGGACATGCCCTTCAAATGGGTGTTTCAACAAGACAATGACCCCAAGCACACTAGTAAATGAGCAAAATCTTGGTTCCAAACCAACAAAATTAATGCCTCGCAGATGTTAAGAAATCATGAAAAACTGTGGTTATACAACTAAATATTAGTTTAGTGATTCACAGGATTGCTAAAAAAGCAGTTTGAACATAATAGTTTTGAGTTTGTAGCATCAATAGCAGATGCTACTATTATTGTGAACACTGCCTTTTCTACTTTTTTTACTAATAGCCCAATTTCATAGCCTTAAGAGTGTGCATATCATGAATGCTTGGTCTTGTTGGATTTGTGAGAATCTACTGAATCTACTGGTATCTTGTTTCCCATGTAACAATAAGAAATATACTCAAAACCTGGACTAATCTTTTTAGTCACATAGCACTACTATTATTATGAACACTACCGTATAACCGAGTATCAACAGCATAGCAATGAAAGGTAATCCTAAAACCTACTATGGTAATCCTAAAACATCGCAGTTAAGTGCCCAAGGAGTGCTATATTAAGGGAGAAAAGCAGGGGGGGCTATGACAGACCCCTGTTGGAACCCCATATTTCAGGTCAGGTATGATGTCAACCATGCAAGGACATTCCCAGTTAGCCCAAAATGATTCTCCAAGCCTTCGAGTAGAATACAATGATCCACGGTATTAACACTCGAAAATCCAGCCTTTTCTCCCACCTCCTATTCTGACCGGAGGGTGCCAAATGGCACTGCTGGGGTAATTTACGACTCATTAGGCCATCTTTTCTTATGTACCTGTTCTTATGTTTCATATGTAAGTACAGCCATTAGATCTGAATGTGGCAGTACCAGAGTGACTGGCAGTTTGAGCTTTCTGCTCAAGCTTGCATTCTGACTTTGAGAAACTCAGAAAAGTCCCTGTTATGCATGCATACAAATAAAAAAAATTACCAAAACATTTAACAAAATTAAGATTTGAAAAACAAAACTAAGCTTCATGAATTAAATGTAAAGGCAGTTTTAAAAGTTTGCAATGATGATGAGCTCTCTGTTACATTTCTTTTATCATTCCATATTTGTACGACACAATATCTGATGGAAAACAGACCATGTTTAGTTTTATAGAAAGGAAGGTGAAGATGACTATTCTGTTTGGTGTTATATGAATGAATCTGTGAATTTAATATGAACAAATTTCTAAATGCTGATGTTGTAAACATAAAAGTGAGAACATGTTTTTGTAAATAAACACACACATCTGATGAACATTTATATTGTATTGTGTTAGAATGTCCAGTTTTTTAAAGAAGTGGTGCCGAAGCTTCTGTTGATTAAGGATAAGGACAGAAATACCAAAGTGCGTTACAGTAAAAAAAGACTGCTTTTACAGATGGGTAGATGTAGGGCTGTCACGATTGGGAATTTCTGGAGACAATTAATTGTCAGACAAATAATTGAGATTGACGAATATATTGTCTATTTTTTTTCTTTTTTCCCTTCTTTATATTCTACTATCGTAGTATAATTACACAACCCTGGAAGAACGTTTGGCTTCTGTGAGTGGAGAAACTGGGAATAGCACAACATTTTTATTTTGATCTTCATTTTACATACAGTCCCAACTTTTTCTGATTTATGGTTGTTTCTGCTGCATTTCTGAAACTGTTTCTCATCTTCAGTCACGTTTTGTGCTTAAACACTACATTAAGGTCAAGACTGAACAAATAAATAACTTTGGAAAATAAAGTTCAGAGTTCTCACCTACTTTTTTTTTATCTGTGCGTCTGAACATCACCACACAGCTTGTCCATGTCAGGGTTTTTTTAACCCGTGTATGTGTAATTTTTGCTCAGTTCATTCATATATATTCTTATTTTTTAAATATGTTTTTAAAGATATTTGACCGTTTATTTCATCTCATGATGTCATAAATTCAGTATACGACACACACATGGTGTGAACAGGACGATAACGGCAGAATCACACCAGGAGAGAAAGTTCAGAGAGAAGTAAAGGCAGCTCTGGTTTGCTTTGGTTTTGTTTTTTAACATGTTCACTCGGGTTAAAATCCTAGGGGTGGTGGCCAAGTGGTTAATGCGCTTGGTTTCAGTGCAGAAGGCTCCGGGTTCAAATCCCACCCCTGCCACATTTCTCCATGTAATGTGGAGCTGCGTCAGGAAGGGCATCCAGCATAAAACCTGTGCCAATTCAACATGCAGATACACCTTGGATTTGCTGTGGTGACCCCGAGTGCAAACATGGAAGCAGCCGAAGGGACTTACCCTACTCGGGTTAAAATCCTCTCTCTGCTCCACGCTCGCTGCGTGCACTGATGGTTCTCAGACTGTAATGTGTCGTGCCTCCATTCAGGAATCTCCCTCACCCACCCCCTCCCTCACAGTCTGCAGCCTGTTGACTCCGCTCGCGCACACACACACACACACACACACACACACACACACAGACCAACAGCTCCTTCGGTAAACTCCGCATTTTAGACAGCTTTGAAGAAGACAGCCATTGTTTTAATCGGCTGTCTTATCCAAACGGCAGGACGGATCGCTCCTCACACTCCATGTTATTGTCCTGCCTTAAGACGAGAGCAAAACAGAGTGAGTGAGGGTGCAGCACAATGACGTCAGATTGAGTCGTTTTATGCTTTGTGGATAAAATAAATAATTCACGGTAATCGCGAATATGAAAAATAATTGTGAATATGAAAAATAATCGCAATTGGCGAATATTGTAATAATTGTGACTGCCCTAGGTAGATGAAGATAAACCCATGTCAGCTCGCGCTGCTCAAACTCTATACTAGAGTTTCAATTGAAGGAAATCAATCAATCAATCAATCAATTTTTTTATATAGCGCCAAATCACAACAAACAGTTGCCCCAAGGCGCTTTATATTGTAAGGCAAGGCTATACAATAATTATGTAAAACCCCAACGGTCAAAACGACCCCCTGTGAGCAAGCACTTGGCTACAGTAGGAAGGAAAAACTCCCTTTTAACAGGAAGAAACCTCCAGCAGAACCAGGCTCAGGGAGGGGCAGTCTTCTGCTGGGACTGGTTGGGGCTGAGGGAGAGAACCAGGAAAAAGACATGCTGTGGAGGGGAGCAGAGATCGATCACTAATGATTAAATGCAGAGTGGTGCATACAGAGCAAAAAGAGAAAGAAACAGTGCATCATGGGAACCCCCCAGCAGTCTACGTCTATAGCAGCATAACTAAGGGATGGTTCAGGGTCACTTGATCCAGCCCTAACTATAAGCTTTAGCAAAAAGGAAAGTTTTAAGCCTAATCTTAAAAGTAGAGAGGGTGTCTGTCTCCCTGATCTGAATTGGGAGCTGGTTCCACAGGAGAGGAGCCTGAAAGCTGAAGGCTCTGCCTCCCATTCTACTTTTACAAACCCTAGGAACTACAAGTAAGCCTACAGTCTGAGAGCGAAGCGCTCTATTGGGGTGATATGGTACTACGAGGTCCCTAAGATAAGATGGGACCTGATTATTCAAAACCTTATAAGTAAGAAGAAGAATTTTAAATTCTATTCTAGAATTAACAGGAAGCCAATGAAGAGAGGCCAATATGGGTGAGATATGCTCTCTCCTTCTAGTCCCCGTCAGTACTCTAGCTGCAGCATTTTGAATTAACTGAAGGCTTTTTAGGGAACTTTTAGGACAACCTGATAATAATGAATTACAATAGTCCAGCCTAGAGGAAATAAATGCATGAATTAGTTTTTCAGCATCACTCTGAGACAAGACCTTTCTGATTTTAGAGATATTGCGTAAATGCAAAAAAGCAGTCCTACATATTTGTTTAATATGCGCTTTGAATGACATATCCTGATCAAAAATGACTCCAAGATTTCTCACAGTATTACTAGAGGTCAGGGTAATGCCATCCAGAGTAAGGATCTGGTTAGACACCATGTTTCTAAGATTTGTGGGGCCAAGTACAATAACTTCAGTTTTATCTGAGTTTAAAAGCAGGAAATTAGAGGTCATCCATGTCTTTATGTCTGTAAGACAATCCTGCAGTTTAGCTAATTGGTGTGTGTCCTCTGGCTTCATGGATAGATAAAGCTGGGTATCATCTGCGTAACAATGAAAATTTAAGCAATACCGTCTAATAATACTGCCTAAGGGAAGCATGTATAAAGTGAATAAAATTGGTCCTAGCACAGAACCTTGTGGAACTCCATAATTAACTTTAGTCTGTGAAGAAGATTCCCCATTTACATGAACAAATTGTAATCTATTAGACAAATATGATTCAAACCACCGCAGCGCAGTGCCTTTAATACCTATGGCATGCTCTAATCTCTGTAATAAAATTTTATGGTCAACAGTATCAAAAGCAGCACTGAGGTCTAACAGAACAAGCACAGAGATGAGTCCACTGTCCGAGGCCATAAGAAGATCATTTGTAACCTTCACTAATGCTGTTTCTGTACTATGATGAATTCTAAAACCTGACTGAAACTCTTCAAATAGACCATTCCTCTGCAGATGATCAGTTAGCTGTTTTACAACTACCCTTTCAAGAATTTTTGAGAGAAAAGGAAGGTTGGAGATTGGCCTATAATTAGCTAAGATAGCTGGGTCAAGTGATGGCTTTTTAAGTAATGGTTTAATTACTGCCACCTTAAAAGCCTGTGGTACATAGCCAACTAACAAAGATAGATTGATCATATTTAAGATCGAAGCATTAAATAATGGTAGGGCTTCCTTGAGCAGCCTGGTAGGAATGGGGTCTAATAAACATGTTGATGGTTTGGATGAAGTAACTAATGAAAATAACTCAGACAGAACAATCGGAGAGAAAGAGTCTAACCAAATACCGGCATCACTGAAAGCAGCCAAAGATAACGATACGTCTTTGGGATGGTTATGAGTAATTTTTTCTCTAATAGTTAAAATTTTGTTAGCAAAGAAAGTCATGAAGTCATTACTAGTTAAAGTTAATGGAATACTCAGCTCAATAGAGCTCTGACTCTTTGTCAGCCTGGCTACAGTGCTGAAAAGAAACCTGGGGTTGTTCTTATTTTCTTCAATTAGTGATGAGTAGAAAGATGTCCTAGCTTTACGGAGGGCTTTTTTATAGAGCAACAGACTCTTTTTCCAGGCTAAGTGAAGATCTTCTAAATTAGTGAGACGCCATTTCCTCTCCAACTTACGGGTTATCTGCTTTAAGCTACGAGTTTGTGAGTTATACCACGGAGTCAGACAATTCTGATTTAAAGCTCTCTTTTTCAGAGGAGCTACAGCATCCAAAGTTGTCTTCAATGAGGATGTAAAACTATTGACGAGATACTCTATCTCACTTACAGAGTTTAGGTAGCTACTCTGCACTGTGTTGGTATATGGCATTAGAGAACATAAAGAAGGAATCATATCCTTAAACCTAGTTACAGCGCTTTCTGAAAGACTTCTAGTGTAAAGAAACTTATTCCCCACTGCTGGGTAGTCCATCAGAGTAAATGTAAATGTTATTAAGAAATGATCAGACAGAAGGGAGTTTTCAGGGAATACTGTTAAGTCTTCTATTTCCATACCATAAGTCAGAACAAGATCTAAGATATGATTAAAGTGGTGGGTGGACTCATTTACTTTTTGTAAAATGAAATTTCTCCCATGTCAAATTTTTAGACATTGTAGTGGATGAGAATTTGAACCACAAACATTAGTTTTATCCACAAAAAAAAAAGACAGTAAGATCATTTGGAATCATAAGCAAACTCAGTCATTTTATAGATAAGGCCACTGTCCATTGACCCTGTATTATTCTTTGATTTATCCATATTTGATTTACGGTAACATAATTTGGGCAAACACATACCCGTCCAACCTCCTTAAAATTTACGCACTGCAGAAACGTTTTTTAAGACTGGCAACCTTTTCTAATTCAACAGACGTTTTGCACTACTTTTTAAAAAAACTGTCAAAGTCTAAGTTAATAAATTAAATAACATTGAAAATGTTAAAAACACAATATTTAATGGACATATCATTTACTGTCTTCTTCAAAAATGACACACAATAGCTTTTAATCCAGTGAAGCAGGCAGTTTTTCTGTCATCCTGACAGTTTTCTTTTTGTTTCAACAATTTCAGTGGGATTGTATTACCTTTTCTTTTTAAACAATATAACACCTAACTGCCTTGTCTGAACAAAAGATGAACCTAGACTCATATGTCAAACCTGCTGTTTTAAATGAAAAACTGTGAATGAGTTTCACTTTCCTCTTTCACTGACCCTGTGCTCCTCCTCCTTTCTAATGTGCCTAGATAGAGAGAGCGGTAACATGATGAGTTAAAAAAAAAAAAATCTGTCACATGACTCCTGGTGCCATCTTGGGTTCAAAATAGCATTCACTGTTAATCTATCTGCATGCAAATCCAGCTATTTTATTTATTTATTCACTGAAAATGCCGGGTTATTGTGCATTTGAATGCACAAATAGACACAACAAGGGCTTCAAGATGTACAGATTCCTTTCAGATCCGAATAGAAGAAAAATTTGGGAAAATAAAGTCAGCTGTGTGTGATGGAAGCGACTTCATCGTCAAAGCTTTGAGAGGTAAATTTATTGTTCAGTCCCGTGTACAGTAAAATTCACCTAAACCATCATCGTATAAAGCAGATATTCTCAGTCACTGGACAAAAACGTTTTTGTGTTGTTTTCCATAATAATAAACAGTAATAAACAACATATATAACAGATTTTGTACAACTGATTTTTCCCTCACCAGATAAAATGTCCTGTCCTATCGCAATGGATTTCCACTGAAAACCACTTGCATGTGGGACTGGAGTCATTTCCGTGATTAAAAGTCCGACCATTTAATTTTTTTCACACGGCGCTCAGACTCTGAGCCCCAGCCTGACATGCGCTCACAATGACACAGAGCCAGCTGTGATATGATACTTTTCCGCTTTTAATTCTACATCTGCCTTCATATTGTAATAGTATTTGCAGTGCACGCGCTGATTACAGATCAGAAAAGTCTGCTACTTTGCAGCACAAAGTTGATAAAACATGAAATTGTACCGTTTACCTTTGATTTGGAGGTCATGATTGTTGAACGAAAAGCTTGTTGAGGGTCAAACTAGTCCAGAACAAAGTATAATCCAGAGATGGAGAACTTTAAACTGTCACGCACATCATTGTATGGCACGGACTTACAGAGCTGCAGCTGCGTAAATCAGGCTTTAACTTACTTAAATAAATCATAATAAATTGTAAATTTATGTAAATTTGATAGCTTAACTATTTTTATATTTATTTTGATAGCACCTGTACCTGGATGTATTGCTGTATGCGGTTAAATGATTTAAAAAATGTTGAAAACATTAATGGTTCATTCAGCGCAGTTGGGCCCAAAATGTTCTGAGTTGACGCCACTACTACCTATGCACACTACTCCTCTCCACCCCTCCTCCTCTGCTCTCTCACTCTGTGTGTGTCTCTCTCCCTACCCCTCCCACGTCTGCTGTTTTTCAAACTCTTGAGCTTTTTGGAAACAGAAAGCCTTTCAGCTGTAAAATAAGCCAAATTTCTGAATGTATCTTCAGATACGGATACAGAAGGACCTGGATTAATGTTGGTTTTTCATGGTGGCTTTTTTCCCTTCAGTTCAAAGTGCAGCAGAGAGGCTGTTTTCAGCAGCTGCCCTTCACAGTGCGCCACTGTGGCCACAGAATGCGCTGACTCTCTGATCTCTGCTGTTTGCAATATGATATGAAGAAAATGAGAAATATAGTTCTTATTACTTTAATTATTGGTTTAAAATTGCAAAACTATGACTCTATAATATAAGCTTGAAATACGATCGAATTGGTACATTTTCAGCAACATTTCAGTTCATTTTTCAGAAATTTTGTGCTGGGCAGTACAGCCAATTTGAACCCAAGAGCAGGGTGGAAATTTGCAGTACCGGGCAGGGCCGCCCAAGGCTACCCACTGTGGCTAGAACCCTAGTGTCCACATAGGTGATGATGCTGTGGTAGTTTCTTACTCACATGGTGCCAAGCCAGCCCGATAGTACATGGTGACACACGGTGTGTTGTGTATAGGGTCACAAATGTGTATTGCATAAGGAACATATGTATTTAGTAGTGTTGCACTATGGCACTGTCACCTGGCACTTACATCATATTGTGGTAGATGCACTCCTCAGCTACACATGGTGATGTGGTTGCATTGGCAGTGCAGGGCAGTCTTCCACATGATGTCTTCATTTTGGCTCCCCCAGCTCCCTCAGTCTGATGCTGTGCACCTGCAGCATGCTCATGTTGGGTTGAGTACACACTGGTACTGTGAAGGGAAGGCAGGGGGTCTGGGGGAGGGCCCCTTTAGGGTCTGTGTGATGTCCAGTTGCACTGTGGGGGCACACATTTCCATGTCAGTCCGCTGTTGTGGGTCTGAGGTGTTGCATGGTGGGTTACGGTGTCATACGTCCACCAGGTGGTCCTGCCAGGGCATGGCACCAGCCAGACTGTTGAAATAGGCCTTCAGGATCTTGAGCTGGCACCTCCCGGCCCTGGTGTCCTGCCGGCCACCTGGCAGTTGCTGGACATCAACGAGCTGGGCGTGTTGTCTCCAGGCCCTTGGGACCACGTTGTGGTCCTCATCCTCCTTGTCCAGCAGACCCGCATGGAGGCTGGGGTACCGCTGGTGCATGAAGTTGTGCAGGCACACACAACACTCAATGTCCTGGATGATGGTAGGGCATGGCTGGAAGGTGGTGAGGAGTGCCAGCCACCTCTGGGCCCAGGATCCCAAATGCGTTCTCCACCACATGTCGGCCCCTGGCTATGCAGTAATTAGATAAAGTAAAGTAGATGCACTCATCCCGCTGGAGGTACCTGTGGCCATATGGCTTCATCAGGTAGGTCCTGATGCTGAAGGCATTGTCGCCCAAGATGAAGTGTGTCATTGACATGTCATCGCTGGGAAGCGGGGATGGCACAGGGAAGCTAACGCTCCCATCTTCAAGGCACTCCTTCAGCTCTGACTCAATGAAGATCTGGGTGTCTGACAGACTGCCACATGCCCGAACTCCAGACATTTAGAAATCATGAATGAATATGATAAGTCAGACTTCTGACACCACCCTGGGAATTTCACCAGCGAACTCTCTCCAATCAAATCAACTCCAATGTTAGGCACACAGGTTCGTTGCAAACGAGGCAAAGTAGGAGGTTCACTTACAAAACAAAGCAACTTATTGAAAATGATTTATTATAAAAGAAAAGCAACTATAAAACCAAGTGCATCCATGCGTTAACATAAATCAACATTCCCCATCTGCACACCAGAGTGCACCATCGCACCACCAACTCCAGCAGGCAGGCATCAGCCTAATCTCCAGGCTGACGACACATCCAACCAGGTAGCAGCGGACATCAGGGCGGAGCAACGGACTCAACTCCAGGCAAAGCAGCAGTGACATCTGCAGAGCTCACTCCTCTCCATCATGAACCTGTAATTTCAACAGCACAAACATCAGTGACCCACGAATGTCTAGAGGTGGAATCCAAGCCACCAATACATACCCCTCCATTGGTCTCAGCCAATACACCACAAGCCGGGGAATCAACACCACACCGGAGCGTCCAACAGCCAGCAACCAACCGGCACCACCCACACCCAGCAGCACACAACCAGCAACAACTCCCACAAAAGTCTCTATTAATGAAACTGTTCGCATAAGCACTTAACAGTACAAACGCTTCAACATGCACACAGCCGTGGCTGGCACCTACCTCCCTTCACAGGAACACAGAAATGGAAACACCAAACAAACACCTGCAGCGAACCTCCAGAAGTCAAAGAGAAAAGAGCATACTCCGTCCTCTTTTATGAGAACTGCACTGATCGGCTGAAATCCAATCACCAGCTGAAGATCATTAAGCTCATTCATACTGCTACAATCCACCTCCACAAATTGAATTCAATGGAACGATGGAACAACCTAAACCACTACAACCCATAGCCCAATTAGTGCCCGCTCTGAATCGTCAAGATAAGGGATGGCTAAACCATTAGTTATTATTAGTTAAACCATTAATTTCAGCCAACCCGACCTTCCATGGCTCAAACTGCTAACGAAAAGAGACTCCGGAATAGTTGACACCATGGACCCTGTATCTATCAGACAAGGGATCACAACTCCCCCCCATACTAATCCCTATATAAGGACACAATGACACAAGTTCAGACATTCCTTGTCACCCATCCTAAACAAACCCAAGCCAGTAACCCCCCCCCCCCCCCCCCCGAAACTGTGACACTGCAGCTCAGCAGGCACCAGTTTCCTGACCCCTGGGCAAAGTGAGGTGGCCTATTCCTGCACAATTACCACACTGTCACAGATCATTTTCAGCATCAATTTCATGGTGAAAAAAAATGTAGTTTATGTTGGCGATGCACAGATAAAACTGATATGTTGGATTGTTTGTTTTTAAGGTGAAGGTAAAAGGTGCAAGTAGATGCACACGCTCTGGCACCTCCCTGTGTCTCACAGTCATTTCTGCAATAAGGGATTCATGAGGTAATAAGGCAAGACCAGACCTTTTGTCATATATAAAAATACAAGGGTGCAGGGATGTTTTTAAAATGCAAAATATGCAATCTAAAAAAATATCCAACTAATGATATGAACCGACTACATGATTTAATTAAGTCTTGTATGTTTAACTTATATATGCTGCCTCTGTTGGTCCACGACCTGGACCCAGACGAGTGCCAGAAAATTAATGAAGGACAGCACTATAACCAAAATTCTACACAAAATGTTTCTTAACCCTCTGGGGCCAACGCCGTCGTATACAACGGCTAATACCAAGCTTTACTAAATTATAAATAAATTTTTAATGATATGAGATAGAAACTTTTTTTTTTTTTTTTTTTGCTGAAAAGTTAACTCCACGGACTTTCGAGCCAGCCATCAGCCATCTTTGTACTCCCCATAGAAGCTGTGTGATGATGTGCGCAATGTGAGTGTCCAATCAGAATTGGTTCACTGTCACATGGTTTTCCAAAATCCAATCGTAGGGCAGATTTACCTCACGTGAAAGGCCAAAGATCGTTTTCAGGAGTGATATGTTACTAGTTGGCCCATCTGAATAGCCCCCTGGATGCTCCAATGAGTACATACTATTAGTACATACTCAGTGCGCCCTGCGCCACTACGCACAGCAAATGTGAAAGCAGATGGAGCAGATGGAGAGCCTCTGATGACAATCAAGCGTGCTCAAACAAAGAGTGTGTAACTATCAGGATTGCTCCACTAGTTTGCATGTGAATGTTACTGGATAACTCTGTTTCTTTCTCTGCGTAAAGCACTGTTTACCATATCAAAATAACAAAACGCATAGACCATTTTGTATATATTGTTCAAAATGTGCATTTGTGTTTATTGTTTGAACCTTTTTGTTGTACAGTCTTTCGCACAAGACCTCAAATGACCTTTATAAAGTGTCAAAACAGTTTATTATAGTTTGCTGTGTGTTTTGAATAAATGTGGAAAATTATTTTTCGCTTTTTTTCCCTTGTCGATTTTTGATTATAAGCCTTTATTACACTTATAAAACACAACAAAAACATATATATTCTGAAAGCACAGGTTGTCCTTAAAAAAAAGAGACATAAAACTTGATTGTGGGATGCAGGAAAAGCTGTTAACAGCAATAATAAAACATTTATACCAGGCGAGTGAACTGTCCAAAAAATGCCCTCGGACCCCAGAGGGTTAACCTATATTTACTTAACATAAGAAAACAGGCTTTGGGCAGTCACACTCAGGCAAACTTCTCACTGTTGTATGGTATACGTCCTATCACTACTGCCGATGCATGCACGAATACACACATTAACTAGTAAACATTATTTAAAAAGTGAGAGATTCAAAAGAAAAATGGAAAATTAAAGGATAAAAGTGAGTTCAAATCAATGCGTTTTCTATTGTGGGAGCAACTGTCTTTCCCTGAAAGTGCTGAGTGGCCAGTATGAGTATGTACACACCAAATACAGATAAGGTCAAATGACAAGCTAACATCAGCAAGCTTTTTTCTGGACATCACTCATTGTGTTCAGAACTTAAGTGCATATCACTGGTAAATGAAATATCAATTGAGCTGACTATTCTAAATAAATAAAGAATTATGAAAATATTGATGTATTGTGTTTTATTTTTTGGTGCCATATGCCCTGAGAAATTAAGTCATAAACATGGGGAGTTTAGCTTGATTTCACCTGCTCAGAAACGTGAACTTGTCAGAAAATTAAACTTCGATGGCATCATGCAAAGCAATGCCCACTCAGAGACATTATTGAACCGAATAAGAAAACCGGTATTTCTTTGTGGACTTTGACAGTGAATATATTGAAATGGTGAATAGTGTGTTTTGGGAGGATGTAGCAACAGCACTCATGATGTTTATTAGGTGGACAGTTTTCCCAAAGATAAGATTTTGAGGAGGAAAGTCAGATTTTTTTTTTTAAGTGCCTCTCGTACAGACTGCAAAAATCAAGCCAAGCATAGCATGGATCTATGGTCTTCAAAAAATGGATCGAACCATGGATTCTATCCTTTTCATTCATGTGGCCAGGAGAACTCTTAAAGCGTGTTGCTTCTCCTGAAAGCGTGGAACCAGCCAGATTTGTGATTTATGCCATTGCATTGCACCATGCTAAGGTAAGCTAAGCTGTTAACTATGATAACTACCTGTGATCACAGAGAGAGTCTGAAACAACGTGACAGTGAGTAACGACAGTGGTCACGGTCAACAGGACAGTCGTGACGTGGATCAGCTTCTAGCCATTTGTGTCATCAGTGTGTGTACCATGGACTAAGCTAAGCTACCGGGAGCTGGCAAGTCTGGTGGAGGAACACTGTTTTCTGTGGACAAATGAGAGCGCCACACAATGGAACAGTAATTCTACATGGCTCTGTGTGCAAACACAGCAAGAGTGAAATCAGCAATGCCACTTTCAGGGTATGCATTATTATTATACAATGTTTTTGTTTTGAGGATTTTTTTCTGAATACACCGTGGGTTACAAAGAAGCGAAGGCAGACATTTGTTGATTGCAAAATACACGTATTTGACTTCAAAGCCAAAATTAAGGGCATGTTCAAAACATATTAAAGCCATATTAAATTTGTAGACAAAAACCAACCCAGATTGACTGTGTGTACTGGTGTAAGTCATGAAGTGAACACTAACTGGACACAGGTGGAGTGAAGTTCAGGCAGCTACAAGTTAGTACCTGATGTTACGTAATGATTCTGGGCTAAAATGGCTATTAATTAGTCGTGCATTTTTTAGACACACTCTGGCTTATTTTACTTTCATCAGCTTTACGTATCAGTGCCCACACAAGTCCAAAGTTGGAAGAAATGAATTAGAATCTGGTATATAATTTGTTTTAAAAATAGTGCTGACTAGAATGAGATATGCCCTATAAACAAAGCACCACAGAGCCAGCAAACTGTGTAACCAGATGCATTACCCTTTTAAATCATGAAAGACTTCTCTAAACTGTCGGTGGATTTTTATGTTTCTTTCTCATGTGCATTTCGATTCAATTTCAATTTATTTAATTTATAAAGCGCCAAATCACAAAGCTGCCTCAAGGCGCTTCACACAAGATGTGCAGCAGGCGAACATTATTTTTTTTGTTTGTTTGTTTGTGTGTTTTTTAAGAAATGGCTGGCAAAGTTAAGTAACGCACTGTTCTGTGGTGCTTTGTGTTTAATTCCAAGAAACTTCAATGTCTTGATCCGCGAGTCAGTGTAATCAACAATGTAAAAACAAAAACAACAGCATTTTTCATGAGTCACAAAATGATGACATGCACCAGTAGGTGAGAAAGGAAAAGAATGAGATTATTTAGAGACAACATAAGATGAGGAGGGTGGCAGGAAGGGAGACACAGAGAGTGAGATGATGATGATGATAAAGTCTGCACATCAACACTGATGTCCACGGAGATGTGCAGTACTATATATCACTGCACACCCTGGTATTTTTGCCAAAGGTTATCGTACTGTCAAACTCTCATATCAACCCATGCTTTAAAATTAAAACAAGAGTGCAAATTGACTTAAATTTAGAGCTTTACCTTCAGACTGCAAGGACTACATTAACTGTTGACGCCTTCCAGCTCAACTGTCAATCGCCTATTTTACACCACACCCCCACCCCTGAACAAAGCTCCAAGATACTTGATCTTATTCAGTCATGCCAGCAACTCGCTCCCAGCCCAGAGATTCAGAGGCACAGATTTTCATCCCACTCATTTCCAAACCATCCCAGTGCACACTGGAGATTGCATTCTGAAAAACCTTGAGAACATCAGCCACAAAAAAGCAACTATAATTTTAAAACAACCAACAGAGACACACAGATGCCAAGCTGCACGTTGAAAATCACAGAATCAGCTCAAGGCACTATGCTTGAAGGAGTAAGATCTACTGAGAATGGACCACTTCAGCTTTGAATATGAAGGCAGCTAAGGTTGGATAAAGAGTATTCTTTAGTTTAAATCAAATCAAATCAATTTTATTTATATAGCGCCAAATCACAACAAACAGTTGCCCCAAGGTGCTTTATATTGTAAGGCAAAAGCCATACAATAATTACAGAAAAACCCCAACGGTCAAAACGACCCCCTATGAGCAAGCACTTGGCGACAGTGGGAAGGAAAAACTCCCTTTTAACAGGAAGAAACCTCCAGCAGAACCAGGCTCAGGGAGGGGCAGTTTTCTGCTGGGAGTGGTTGGGGCTGAGGGGAGAGAATCAGGAAAAAGACATGCTGTGGAAGAGAGCAGAGATCAATCACTAATGATTAAATGCAGAGTGGTGCATACAGAGCAAAAAGAGGTGAATAAAAAGAAACACTCAGTGCATCATGGGAACCCCCCAGCAGTCTAAGTCTATAGCAGCATAACTAAGGGATGGTTCAGGGTCACCTGAAGAATTTTAAATTCTATTCTGGAATTAACAGGGAGCCAATGAAGAGAAGCCAATATCGGTGAAATATGCTCTCTCCTTCCAGTCCCCGTCAGTACTCTAGCTGCAGCATTTTGAATTAACTGAAGGCTTTTCAGGGAACTTTTAGGACAACCTGATAATAATGAATTACAATAGTCTAGCCTAGAAGAAATAAATGCATGAATTAGCTTTTCAGCATCACTCTGAGACTGTTGTGAAAGTGTAGTGACACGGACCCACAACAGGGGGCGCAAATGAACGGACAATAGAAGGAGTCAACTTTGAACACTTTACTGTTGTGAATGCCACAACCATACACAGCAGATTATAGAATGATACAACGTCAATGGATAAAGGTGTCGTGTGGGCAGGCTCGACGATAGGAGACGTCCGTCTAGAGAAGAACCGGAACCACACGATTTCCTCCGCCACCGAACCCGAAGGATACTGGAGCCGCCAGGTGCCGAGTCCCCCAAGTGGCCACCGTCTCCGCGTGTCGGATCTGGTACTGCTGGCGAAGAGCAAAGACAGTCAAGTGTGGGTGTGTGTACACCCAGTAACAACAACGGTGGGAATTCCACCTCCACCTCAAATCACACACTCGTGCAGCTCCTGTTTAAGCACTTATCTGGAAAGAGTGAGAGGTGAAGACGTCGGAACTCTCACAAACCACCAATCAGCTGACAAGGCTCCACAGGACAATGGCTGCTAACAGAGCACACGTAAGTTATAATTCCTTTAGTACGGCAGAGAATATTACCTCCTTAGAAGAATGATATCTCGGCGATGTGGTGGAGGTGTCATCCTGCTTTTATCCGGGATGAAGTGCAGATGATCGGTGACAGCTGTCACAGTTAATGAGTGACAGCTGTCACCTCGGCTGTTCCTGTGAGGCGGCAGCGCCCTCTAGTGCCTGAAGCCCGCACTTCAGGCAGGGCGCCCTCTGGTGGTGGGCCAGCAGTACCTCCTCTTCTGGCGGCCCACACAACAGAGACAAGACCTTTCTAATTTTAGAACGTTCAGAAGGCAAACAGGCCAAGTACCATACTGGTCCAAATGTTTTTTGTTTTTTTTCTAGTCACTTTTTTTATTACTCCCTCTCTCTCATTGCGCTTTTAGGAACATTTTCTCCAAAAAAAAAAATGCATTTTCATTTTTAAAATGAAATACAACAAGATCTGCTCTTTGGAAAGCACTGCTCAAAAACTGTCTTAGGGGGTGGTGGGGGGGGTTGTCTTATAATAAGGGTTGTTTTGTATTTGGACTAATGCTGTTTTTAGGAACGTTCATGGAAATTACTATGGCACATCACTTGGCTTGATGAGAAAACTTTCTACAGGATTTAGTTAAATAAATACACTGAAGATTATAGTGGGAATATGAAATTACTGCTAGACTTTTTCATGATTACTTCTAGACTTTTTCATGATAACTGAAGTGTTGTGTGGGCCGCTGAAGAGGAGGTACTGCTGGCCCACCACCACCAGATGGCGCCCTGCTTGGAGTGCGGGCTTCAAGCACGAGAGGGCGTCGGAGCAATGGAGAGTGACAGCTGTCATTCATCATCTGCACCAGCTGTCACTCATTTTCCACATCACCATAAAAGCCGGACTACAACTCCACCTCCCCGCCGAGAAATCAGCAACCAAGAGGTAACCTTCTCTGCGGTAATTTCTCTGCTAACTAAACTCTTCTTTGCAGCCGTTTGCCCTGTGGTGTCCTTATCAGAGCTGGAGTAAGGGCGTGACCGCGACGACTTCGCATCACGCTCCATAGCAGATAAGTGGTTACACAGGAGCTGCACGTGTGTGATTGGAGGTGGAGGTGCTCCCTCCTTACAGAACATTGACTGTGAGTAGACTACTGAGTGTGCGGATTCACACTCACCTGGATTTTCTCTGTTCTCTGCCAGCAGTACCAGGGTCGACAGCCGAAGGCAGAGGCCACCTGGGGACTCGGGACTTGGCGGCTCCAGTGTTCTTCAGGCCCGTTGGTGGTGGAAGCTGTGTGGGAATCAGCTCTTCTCTCGCCAGAGGTCTTCTATTTTCGAGCCTGCCCACACGTCACCTGGTGTATAATTGGCAATCCATATTTCTGTCTGTATTCCGTTGTGTGTTTCCACAACATTAAATTGTTACTTGTTGGCTTATCCATTGTCCGTTCCTTAGCGCCCCCTGATGTGGGTCCGTGTCACGACACCTTCCCAACATGATGAACTGTCTGTGCATTCAATCATAGATGGTAACAGTTGTATTACACTTAATTGCATAAAGGTTACACTCTGGTAAACACTGTTCATGAACACATCTCTTCTGTAGCTTAGACGCACACCCACAAAATAATACAAGCCTCGTTTCTCATGTGGCCAACTCCCTTAACAGGATAAACAGGTGTAAATGTAATGGATGGATGTAATATACAGTAACATTGTCTTTTTTTTTTTTTAATTTCTCAAGGGTATTACTGACAACATTATGCATCCTTCTGGGCTTCGCTTGTCGTCATGTTATTAAATTTACGTTTTCTAATTTGTTTTGTGTCATATGAAGTACCTCCTCTGTGAGCAGCAGACTTTCCTCAAACCAGTTTCATTTTATTTCCATTTTGACAAATTTCCAATCCATCCTTTTCTGTGGGCATTATATTAGCTTGCATAGGGATATTGCAGGTCTGAAGCATATGTTTGGAAGCTACTTAAAGTCTTATTTCCATATCCCAAACTATCACAGCTGGAGACTAAAAAACTGCGTACGTTTCATCAACAGATGCCCTTGCTTCTGGAAAGAAAAGTGAACAATTCATTCATTTCTACACCCACGTATTCCAATTAAGGGTCACGGGGCAGCTGGAGCCTATCTATGAACAGGACGCCAGTCTGACTTTGGAAGTGGGAGCACCCGGAGGGAACCCACGCAAACACGGAGAGAACATGCAAATTACATACAGAAAGGACCAGGTGGGAATCCCACAACCTTCTTGCTGTAATGCAACACTGCTAACCACTGAGGCACTGTGCTGCCCAAAAGAGAGAAATATGTCCCCAAAATTTGATACTTTAATAGTATGTCAATCTTGTATAGTACAGTTTTGGCCAAATACTGTATATGCATGTTTTTTCTTAAAGACAGATCTGAAAAATGTGGTCAGGTTATATTTGTGGACCACTTTTACATACCATGCATCTACAACAGTTGGTAGCACCAAACACCTAAGGCAAAGTCTAGGGGGTGTAGCAATGAACCAATATGAAATCAAAAATTGACTTTAAAGTAATAGACACAGTGGCTTGCAAAAGTATTCGGCCCTTGGCATTTCACACATTTCAATTTGTTTATGCCATTTCAAATACAAAAAGTAAATCAGGCATCTCAATATAAAAAAATTCCAATATCATCTTCCTTAAACTCAAACTCAAAGCAAATCTCTACAACTTGATATAAATTAATTAAAAATAGAAAAGCCATGATGATGGGTTGCATAAGTAATGGACCCCTTTGGTATAATACCTGTAAATAATCAGTTTTATTGACAGTTTTCTTCAGACAAGTCAGAATACTTTTGCAAGCCACTGTATGATTAGACTGCTACACGGACGCCTGAATCAATGTAAATGTACTATTAACAGGTTGACAGCTTGGTTTTAATGTTATGGATCAGTTAATTCAAGTTATTTTCAGTGCTAGTCCCACATATTCAAACTCTTGTAAAAGATCAAAGGCTGCACTACTGTTTTGTCCAACCTACCCCCACTCTCTTCTTTTATTAGTATTCCTTACAAATAAAAGCACCCCCCCCCCCAAAAAAAAAGCTGTTGAAATGGCTTTTCCCAAAAATGTCTTCAAAAAAGAGGGTCATCTTACAACTGGGTCATCTTCTATTCAGGACAGCACAGTAATGCAGTAATTGGCTAGTTGTATAGCAGCCTGTATTGGACATTTTTTGATGTATGCAAGAAAACTACAATGAATCATTTGAACCTCATGATGAACTCTGGGTCATAATGCCCACAGACTTTTTTATTATTAACTGTTGTATGGCTGGGGGGGCCTGGCTGCCTTTTTGTTTCTGTCTTTTGTTTTTCCTTCCAGGTGGCTTGCATTTGGGACTGAGTGGCTGTGTAGCTGAGTTTATCAGGACCTCACCCTGATCACCTGAGGCTGATCACCGGCGGCTCGTCAGGACTCACAGCTGTGGTGCATCTACATGGATTGGAACATGGTGGCATTTAAGACTGGAGTACACAGTGTGTATTTGCCAGAGACTCGACCTTGTGACCAGACGGGTGAGATCGTCGTCTCAAAAGCCATCTCATCATCAGTGGATGCAGAGAACGTCCAGGTTTGATGCATGGTCTGTGAAAGAGGAGGGGGTGAGGTCTCACGCTCGTCAGCACACTTCCTGAGGTACGTTAGATTTTGTGACTAACATTTATACAGTCAGTAAATGTGGTGTCCCTCACACCTTTATTATATTGAGCTGTATGTTGGTCGTTTAAATCAGCTTCCACTGCAGTGGAGTTTTGTGAACAGGGTGTTCTATGCCTGCAGGGTGGGAAGCTGATTTGCAATTAAGCCAGGAAGTGTTTGCTGTTTGTACACCTTTGAGTGGTCTCTCTGTGTGTTGAGTGTGGACTCACATAAGGATTCCTTCTTTCACAGACTCGGTTTGTCGCGGCCACCTGGTGGGTGTCGGCGGGGTCCTTGGGTCCGAACTGGTTCTGGCTCCGGACCGTTTTGTGCTGCTGGGAGCACACCGCAAATCCGCCACGCCAGACCGCGCACTTATTTGTTTGTATTTTTTCACATCACTGTTATGTTTATTAAACTCTGTTATCCTTTGTACCGTGCTCTGCTTATTTTATACTGGGTCCTTCAAACGCTGGTCGGTTCTCCGGGCTGCGTCCGACACATAACAGTAGTCTCTGGCCAAACATCACGGACCCAGCGGTAGCAGAGACGGTAACGCGCCGGGAAGGCGGCAGCAGACGTTCAGAAGTTATCCGGATCAGTTGCGGGTGCTCTCCGCCCGGATGGTGCGCGTTGGAGAACCCATTACTGAATACTGATTTGAGCGCTCATGCAGCCGTGTTCCTGTGTGTGCCTTATCCGAGGGTCGTGGTGGAGTGTGACTGGCGACGGCTTCGCGTCACGCTCCGACCGGATAAGAGGTTTTAAACGGGAGCTCCAAGAGTGTGTCTGTAATGGGTGCATGCGCACGGCGGAGCTCTGTGGCACGGGTCGCTGTGCTTCCCGTGTGACAGTTGTAGCCCCGTTTCCCCGGATGAAGATAACTACTGCGTCTGTTGTGTCAGCTCCGGTGTTATTTAGTTAAATCACATTTTTGGTTGTGTGTTACACAGAGCTGCGCACAGAAAGGCAGCATGAGTTTGTTTTCTCAGTTACCAAAGGGGGTTTTTCATTTTTAGCACTTTGGCTCCCTCTTTTGGTGACTGAGTCACATTACCGTCAAGCTCTTAAGTTGGAACAGGTGTGTTCCATTTGTTTGAGCTTGACGGTATAAATCACTTATTAGTTTTGTGTGTGTTCATTTTGTGTGGGTGTTTTTTGAGTTGGTTTTTGTGTGGGGTTTTTATTTGTACACTATTTAGTGTCTGGGGTCATGACCCTGCAGTTCTGTCTGGAGCAAAAAAAAAAAGGACCCAAGCAACTTTATGTTAGTCTGTTAGTCTTTTTTTTTTATTTTTTTCAGTTTCACCTCCCAGGGTTTGATGGGACGGTCCCCTGGGGGGTCATGGGGGGGTAATTGGGTTGTTTTTTCTTTTTTCTTTTTTTTTGTTTTGTTTTTTGTTATGCCCTCTCTTCTCCTCTGACTCCAGCCGGGTGAGCCGTAGAGTCGGCGTTGCTGGAGTGGTGCAGTTTTGTTATGCTGGGCGTTTCCCAGGTAACCTCTGCATCCGGGAGGGGGGGGGGGTTGGGGTATTTTCTTTTTGTTCCCTCTCTTCTCCTCTGGCTCCAGCCGGGCGAGCCGTAGTGTCGGCATTGCTGGAGTGGTGCAGTTTGGTTATGCTGGGCGTTTCCCAGGTAACCTCTGCACCTGGGGGGGGGGGGGGGGTTGTTTGTTGATTCCCTGTTCCACCTTTGGCTTCAGCGCGCCTTTGAGCCATCTGCCATCGGCGTGGCTGAGGTTTGGGGCAGTGGGATATACCCGCAGCTGGTGGCTGGTTTGGAAGTCGGAGGAGTGGCGCCGTTTTGTGCCGTCTGCCATAACCGCTGTTCCACTCCTCCCGGTTGGCTTCTGGGGTATAGTCACGGTTGGTGACACTGGACGTGCTTCCAGTCTCCACTGCGCCAGGGGGGTGGGGTTGGGGTTGTTTTGTTTGTATGTTTTTTTTTCTCTCCTTTTGTTTTCCCCCCAGTTTCCGCCCTCAGGGTTTGACTGTGGTGTCCTCTGGGGGGGGAAAGGGCTGTGGGTCCATCTAGCCATAGACGGCCGGGGCTGGGTCCGTTGGTCATGAGGGGAGGCGTCTCCTGGGGTTGATGGAATGGTCCTCTGGGAGGCGCTGGGAGTCCCCGTGGGTGACATTGGATCCCAGAGGGACCTCGGCTGTGGTTATTACTCCTGGAGCTGGCGGGATGTCCTCTGGGGGGTGTTGGTCCCTACATGTCGTTAGGGGGGGGGGGGTGTTAGTGTTTTTATTTGCTAGCTTAAGTTTGGGTTTTTCTTTTCTCCCCTTCCCGGGGTTTGATGGAACGGTCCTCTGGGGAGGGGGGGGGTGTTAGCATTTTTATTTGTAAGCTTAAGTTTGGGTTGTGTTTTTCTTTTCTCCTCTTCCCGGGGTTTGATGGGACGGTCCCCTGGGGAGGGGGGGGGGGGGGGGTTTGGTTGTTTGTGTTTGTCTTTTTTGTTTTATGACTAACCAGACTGTGAACATGGTTGGACAAAGGCTGACCGCACAGGTTTAAGAACTCCTGGCCACACCTGTGCTAAGTGACTGACAGAAACAAAGGCAAAGATGCAGCCAGAGGAGAAGACATCAACCGTTCTGTTAGATGAAGATTCTGTTGGAAGATGAATGCGGATACGGTTTCCAGCCATGGTCCCTGGAGGGGGGTGTTTCTCCTGGGCCAGGTTTGTGTGGTCGCCGGGAGGCTTCCCGTGAGGGTGGGGTACTGTTGTATGGCTGGGGGGGCCTGGCTGCCTTTTTGTTTCTGTCTTTTGTTTTTCCTTCCAGGTGGCTTGCATTTGGGACTGAGTGGCTGTGTAGCTGAGTTTATCAGGACCTCACCCTGATCACCTGAGGCTGATCACCGGCGGCTCGTCAGGACTCACAGCTGTGGTGCATCTACATGGATTGGAACATGGTGGCATTTAAGACTGGAGTACACAGTGTGTATTTGCCAGAGACTCGACCTTGTGACCAGACGGGTGAGATCGTCGTCTCAAGAGCCATCTCATCATCAGTGGATGCAGAGAACGTCCAGATTTGATGCATGGTCTGTGAAAGAGGAGGAATGGGTGAGGTCTCACGCTCGTCAGCACACTTCCTGAGGTACGTTAGATTTTGTGACTAACATTTATACAGTCAGTAAATGTGGTGTCCCTCACACCTTTATTATATTGAGCTGTATGTTGGTCGTTTAAATCAGCTTCCACTGCAGTGGAGTTTTGTGAACAGGGTGTTCTATGCCTGCAGGGTGGGAAGCTGATTTGCAATTAAGCCAGGAAGTGTTTGCTGTTTGTACACCTTTGAGTGGTCTCTCTGTGTGTTGAGTGTGGACTCACATAAGGATTCCTTCTTTCACAGACTCGGTTTGTCGCGGCCACCTGGGGGGTGTCGGCGGGGTCCTTGGGTCCGAACTGGTTCTGGCTCCGGAGCGTTTTGTGCTGCTGGGAGCACACCGCAAATCCGCCACGCCAGACCGCGCACTTATTTGTTTGTATTTTTTCACATCACTGTTATGTTTATTAAACTCTGTTATCCTTTGTACCGTGCTCTGCTTATTTTATACTGGGTCCTTCAAACGCTGGTCGGTTCTCCGGGCTGCGTCCGACACATAACAATTAACCCTTTACCTACTGAGGCTATAAATGGACGATTGGTTATAATTTTTTATTATAGCAATAAAATTAAGAAATAATGTTCTATGTTTGTGTGCTTTGGTACCCTTTTCCAAGAGTACCTGAATTTCAATTATATTACACCTGATTAACTATTTATACACATTATTTGTAAGTTTTAGCATTTAAAATGAGAAAAAACACAAAAACGAACTTGATTTTTTTCAGTTTTTTAGTGAAAAATGATTGTTATGTAAAGGAAGTTTGGATTTCACATTTTTAACAGGAAGCTGTAAGTGTTTACAATCAAAATAATTAATTTTGTGTGTCTAGAACTCAGAAACAGCGCAGAAACAGTGCAAAGTAAACATTTTGCAAGGCGAAAATATGCAAAAAGAAACCAATTTTAAAGTGCAGAACCAAACAATATGAATAACAACAAAGTGCAAAACTATATATAAATATATCAATTACTATCTGTATTATTAAAATGTGTAATAAATCACTCATTTGATCACTCATTTTGTGCAAAATTATACAATATGAATAAAACAATAAAGTGTCAAACTATATACAAATATATAACCAAGAATCAAAATTAGATCTAAACTACATCAGTCCATTGTCAGTGTGGTACTGTTTGTAACAGTTTCTGTCTGGCTGAAGACAGAGGCCAATTTTACAAAGTTTGCACATCCAGCAGGTTGAGCTCTTGCAAACCCTGCAAGAATGCTGCCCCTTTGTGGATTGCTGGCAAGTTGGGTTTCTGCTTGTTGGCACCGGGCAGTGGCTTGTGGCTGATGGAGCCATCACACCCACACAAACACGCACACACACCTTCACAAATAACACTAACACCCTGCCTTTTCCTCAAAAATTACTACATTTATGTTTGCTGTCTGTCTCTGTACTTTTCTGTCACTTTTGCGCTCTTTTTCATACTTTTCCCTCGTTTCAAAAGTCACCGAACGCACTTTACCATAATATATGCAACATATAGCATACTGTTGGAAAGCACGGGTTCTTGGCTTGCTGTCAGTGTTGAAATTTTTCAGATTGAGGGCTTACATGAGAACTTACGGTAATGAGAATCAGCGGCGCACTTGTGTGAAACTTCCGTGTTTTTCCTCTGCGTTATGACGTCACAGGCTTATGTTTACTGTAATACACCATATATCATTGGAAAGCCCTTGGTGTTAGCTTAACAATGCACTTTGAATCATTCGGATTGGACAAACTATGGCGGAGTTACGGTAAAAAAAATACGCATATGGAAAATATGGCGTGGCGCCATCGCCGTAGATAAAGGGTTAAGATGCAGTAACGGTGTTTTGTTTTTTTGATAATTATTCCTTGTATTTTGTTTATTTGATCTTTGTAATTGTTAGTATGGCCAAAGCAGTTGGCCACACCTGTAAGTCTGGTCTGCTTGAGCTTTCCTGATCAAAACTTGCCTGAGGGAGTGTATCCTTACCACTGCTGCCAACATGCTTGATCAGAGAGATACGTAAGACTTTACCCTTGTGAAGCGCCTTGGGGTGACTTATGTTGTGATTTGGAGCTGTATAAATAAACTAAATTGTAGTGAATCGCAATAATGAGAAACCATTATACCCAATAGGAGTAATGAGACTACGGTGTAAGACTGCAGCCTCCCTGATTCACTGAGCCTCAGGATGTCACATAACTAAATCGAAAGTGGCTTACATATAAACAGGAGAGGGAAAATAAATGGGATCAACACAGATTTCAAACCCTCTGTGTTAATTGTTTACTTTATGCCAAACAGTATTCAAACTATAATCACAAAACTCAACAGCTAAAATATTACTGACCCTTAAAAGCTCACAGAGTCCTTTTGGCAGTGATTTAAAGAGTCAAAATGGAGTTGATGAGGCTTCATCCTGTTGGCTGCACTGGGAATCAATTAGGGGCACTTCTGAGAAATGGATTTGTAAAGATTATTGAATTTAGGAGGGTAATGCTATCTGCTAAAATGGTACTGTTAGGATCTGTGTTAGGACAAAGCCATCTGTGTGAGAGCAATTTTACAAAAAAGATGGTGTTATAGCTACATATAAAATAAGTATGATACTGACAAGTGATGACACCAAGTAATTCTCATGTGGGACTGTGTTCATGTGTGGGTTTTTGTACTGCTTCGTGTTCATGTTCACTGCATGTTCTTGTCTTGTGGTTGGGTGGGTTTTTCCATCTGTTTGCCACACCCCATTCCTGAATATCCCCTCACACCTGTCCTTCATTTCCTCCTTTCACCTCCTGCACTAATTAAGCCCTATGTATTCCTCATGTCTCTGCCAGTTCATTGTTCCTTAAGCCCCGTTTACACACAGACAGTAAGAGCTCCCGGAAGCGTCCCAGAAGAGTTTTTGGCCGTCTTAAGGATCATACGCCGTTGTTAACGCCGGCACTAGGGGGCGTGGCTTAGTTCCGGCTTTACCGGGAATGGGTTGAAAAAATTATTCAACATGTCGAATAATTCCAGGAGCGCTCCCGGAGACCTCCCGTGACGACAGCGACAACGCGAACAATGGCGTTTGATACTTTTTAATCGCCGTTTCATCCTGCCGCTTCCTGTAGTGCCGTAGTTCTCGTCGTGCCACGATGACCAATCAGGGACTGAATATGTAGTGATGTGGAGATGTATGGAGTTTGAAGATGTGAACATGTCCTGTGTCTGGTAGCAGCCTGTGAGCAGGACTTATGTCTCTTTTGTCCTTTATTTTACAATCATGACAGAGTTTTTGGAGCGAGCAGCAGCACCACAGCAGCGTGGAGCGGAGTTTCTTTTTATTTTTATTTTACGTGCGTGCACGCGCGAATCGTCCTGGAGATTATTTTGCTTATTAGCTACACAGCTGTATAATAAAGCAAATGGTGACTGGCTTCTAACACAATTATGACAGAGTTTTTTGGGGGAAAGAGCGGAGGAGCAGCCCCGCAGCAAACAGCAGCAGGGAGCGGAGTTTCTTTTTTTCTTTCTTTTTTTTGTTATGTGCACGCGAGCGAATCATCTGTAGAGAATATTTTATTAATTAACTACACAGATGTATAATAAAATAAATGGTGACTGGTTTCTAAACACAATTATGACAGAGTTTTTTTGGGGAAAGAGCGAGGAGCAGTCCCGCAGCAAACAGCAGCGGGGAGCGGAGTTTCTTTTTTTCTTTCTTTCTTTTTTTTTACGTGCGCGCGCTCCGCCCCTTTCCACCGCGAAAACAGCGGGAACTACCACGAACTTCGGTCTACGTACTACTCGCCGACAAAACAGTCTATGTGTAACCTGGGCTTTAGAGTCATCGTTACCAGCCCTTCACAGTCCTTGTTTGCCTTTTTGCCATGCTGTGTTCTTGAAGCTATTGCTGTTTTTTTAGCCTGGATTACTGTCTCTTGATTTGAATACCTCTGCTGATTATTGACTGCCTTTTTCTGTACCGACCTCTGTAGTGCAGCGGATAAGAGAATATTTAGAGGGGAATCCTGCAAATGGTGATAAAAGCATCAAATTCGGTAGGAATACTCCTCAGACAATCCTCTTTTGAAAAAAAAAACGGATGGCCACTTGAGTTTTCAATCAGTGGTCAGGTAGGGGTCAATTGAAGAATTACACAGAGGTCAAAATTAAAAGATGCTCCAATCATACAGTAAAATATTCCACATTATTTGCCTGATCATAAAGATTCCAAAAAGGTATAGTTTGGACTATCTGTGACTGAATTCTATGGAGTTACGGGATAAAAACAGCAAGAATGGTGACAAAGATCAGTTTCATTTTGTACAGGAGTCAAAAGTTAAAGTTGCTCCAATTTTGGTAAAAAGTGATGCAAATTACTAGTTGAGTTAACACGATTTTTAAAAGGAATAGTTTGGACCATGTATCATCCTTACTTATTACGTTATGGGGTAACATATGTCACATGTCACAGAATCCAACAGATGTAGACCTTGTTTGACCTTTACTTTGGAGACCAAGCATTCAACACTGTCAACACTATTCCATTTATTAATCCTATTAGCTCAACCAATAATTTGCATCACTTTTTACCAAAACTGGAGCAACTTTAGCTTTTGACCCCTGTACAAAACGACACTGACCTTTGTCACCATTCTTGCTGTTTTTATCCCGTAACTCCATAGAATTCAGTCACAGATAGTTCATGTCTAAGGAGTATTTCTGCCGAATTTGATGCTTTTATCACCATTTGCATGATTGTTTCACTTATCTGCTGCACTACTGCCTGTTTTAGAATTAAGCCCTTTTTCTCACACAACGCATCAGAGTCAATCCTGCATTTGTGTCCTTTCTATATGCAGTTTGCATGTTCTACTAGTGATGGTAATGTTACCTCTGCAGGAGGCTGTTTGGACCTCTAGGACTTGCCCAAAAATGAATTAACTAATTTTACAAAAAAATTGTGGAATTATTAGTTGCACCAAGAGGTTTCTTTCTTTTAGTTTCACTTAAATTTAGGCTCCAGTTGCCATTTTATATTGCTCTTTATTTTACAGTAGTTTGCTTAAATGTTAAAAAAATCCTTGAACAAACTTTATAAATGTCACATTTTTAACCCATCTCTAGTAATTTCAAATACAATACATATAATTCACAGTCAACATCAATGTTCTGAACAATGTATCTGTGATGCTGACATCTTGAACAGAAACAGGAAATTTTAAAAAATGTGGATAATATGTGAATTAACAGCTTTCACAGCAACTCAAACAATCACACACAAACATATACAAAAGCATGCAAACACAGTCCAATGGAGTCTGCCTGATTTCATAGTGCTTTCAATTCATCAGCGGGTTTATTTGCTGTGGTTTTTCTCTCTCTCTGAATATTTTAGTAATGATGAGCCCATTACTGATGATAACACAGTGCAATGTCAGCATCCTCCCTCTGTCTGTCTCTTCTCTGTGTTTCTGTCTCTCGCTCTCTCATCAGGAGTCAGATTACAGCTGTGCTGGTGCTGCCCTGCACTTCTGTGGTGTGTGTGTGTGTGTGTGTGTGTGTGTGTGTGTGTGTGTGTGTGTGTGTGTGTGTGTGTGTGTGTGTGTGTGTGTGTGTGTGTGTGTGTGTGTGTTCGTTCAGCAGGAGGTTGGTGGATCTGACTTCCAGGCGTCAATCCATTAAATTGGACTATTTTTCAGACCGAAGGTTGCACAAGCACACCCACGAGCAGATGAACACAGAAAACATATTACAAGGGCAATGTCTACTGTCTGTAACACAACATCAATCAATCAATCAATCAATCAACTTTTTTCTTATATAGCGCCAAATCACAACAAACAGTTGCCCCAAGGCGCTCTATATTGTAAGGCAAGGCCATACAATAATTATGAAAAACCCCAACGGTCAAAACGACCCCCTATGAGCAAGCACTTGGCTACAGTGGGAAGGAAAAACTCCCTTTTAACAGGAAGAAACCTCCAGCAGAACCAGGCTCAGGGAGGGGCAGTCTTCTGCTGAGACTGGTTGGGGCTGAGGGAAAGAACCAGGAAAAAGACATGCTGTGAAGGGGGGCAGAGATCGATCACTAATGATTAAATGCAGAGTGATGCAAACGGAGCAAAAAGAGAAAGAAACAGTGCATCATGGGAACCCCCCCACAGTCTACGTCTAAAGCAGCATAACCAAGGGATGGTCCAGGGTCACCTGATCCAGCCCTAACTATAAGCCTTAGCGAAAAGGAAAGTTTTAAGCCTAATCTTAAAAGTAGAGAGGGTATCTGTCTCCCTGATCTGAATTGGGAGCTGGTTCCACAGGAGAGGAGCCTGAAAGCTGAAGGCTCTGCCTCCCATTCTACTCTTACAAACCCTAGGAACTACAAGTAAGCCTGCAGTCTGAGAGCGAAGCGCTCTAATGGGGTAATATGGTACTACGAGGTCCCTAAGATAAGATGGGACCTGATTATTTAAAACCTTATAAGTAAGAAGAAGAATTTTAAATTCTATTCTAGAATTAACAGGAAGCCAATGAAGAGAGGCCAACACGGGTGAGATATGCTCTCTCCTGCTAGTCCCCGTCAGTACTCTAGCTGCAGCATTCTGAACCAACTGAAGGCTTTTTAGGGAACTTTTACGACAACCTGATAATAATGAATTACAATAGTCCAGCCTAGAGGAAATAAATGCATGAATTAATTTTTCAGCATCACTCTGAGACAAGACCTTTCTGATTTTAGAGATATTGCGTAAATGCAAAAAGGCAGTCCTACATATTTGTTTAATATGCGCTTTGAATGACATATCCTGATCAAAAATGACTCCAAGATTTCTCACAGTATTACTAGAGATCAGGGAAATGCCATCCAGAGTAACGATCTGGTTAGACACCATGCTTCTAAGATTTGTGGGGCCAAGTACAATAACTTCAGTTTTATCTGAGTTTAAAAGCAGGAAATTAGAGGTCATCCATGTCTTTATGTCTGTAAGACAATCCTGCAGTTTAGCTAATTGGTGTGTATCCTCTGGCTTCATGGATAGATAAAGCTGGGTATCATCTGCGTAACAATGAAAATTTAAGCAATACCGTCTAATAATACTGCCTAAGGGAAGCATGTATAAAGTGAATAAAATTGGTCCTAGCACAGAACCTTGTGGAACTCCATAATTAACTTTAGTCTGTGAAGAAGATTCCCCATTTACATGAACAAACTGTAATCTATTAGACAAATATGATTCAAACCACGGCAGCGCAGTGCCTTTAATACCTATGACATGCTCTAATCTCTGTAATAAAATTTTATGGTCAACAGTATCAAAAGCAGCACTGAGGTCCAACAAAACAAGCACAGAGATAAGTCCACTGTCCGAAGCCATAAGAAGATCATTTGTAACCTTCACTAATGCTGTTTCTGTACTATGATGAATTCTAAAACCTGACTGAAACTCTTCAAATAGACCATTCCTCTGCAGGTGATCAGTTAGCTGTTTTACAACTACCCTCTCAAGAATCTTTGAGAGAAAAGGAAGGTTGGAGATTGGCCTATAATTAGCTAAGATAGCTGGGTCAAGTGATGGCTTTTTAAGTAATGGTTTAATTACTGCCACCTTAAAGGCCTGTGGTACATAACCAACTAACAAAGATAGATTGATCATATTTAAGATTGAAGCATTGAATAATGGTAGGACTTCCTTGAGCAGCCTGGCAGGAATGGGGTCTAATAAACATGTTGATGGTTTGGATGAAGTAACTAATGAAAATAACTCAGACAGAACAATCGGAGAGAAAGAGTCTAACCAAATACCGGCATCACTGAAAGCAGCCAAAGATAACGATACATCTTTGGGATGGTTATGAGTAATTTTTTCTCTAATAGTCAAAATTTTGTTAGCAAAGAAAGTCATGAAGTCATTACTAGTTAAAGTTAATGGAATACTCAGCTCAATAGAGCTCTGACTCTTTGTCAGCCTGGCTACAGTGCTGAAAAGAAACCTGGGGTTGTTCTTATTTTCTTCAATTAGTGATGAGTAGAAAGATGTCCTAGCTTTACGGAGGGCTTTTTTATAGAGCAACAAACTCTTTTTCCAGGCTAAGTGAAGATCTTCTAAATTAGTGAGACGCCATTTCCTCTCCAACTTACGGGTTATCTGCTTTAAGCTACGAGTTTGTGAGTTATACCACGGAGTCAGACACTTCTGATTTAAAGCTCTCTTTTTCAGAGGAGCTACAGCATCCAAGGTTGTCTTCAATGAGGATGTAAAACTATTGACAAGATACTCTAACTCCCTTACAGAGTTTAGGTAGCTACTCTGCTCTGTGTTGGTATATGACATTAGAGAACATAAAGAAGGAATCATATCCTTAAACCTAGTTACAGCGCTTTCTGAAAGACTTCTAGTGTAATGAAACTTATTCCCCACTGCAGGGTAGTCCATCAGGGTAAATGTAAATGTTATTAAAAAATGATCAGACAGAAGGGAGTTTTCAGGGAATACTGTTAAGTCTTCTATTTCCATACCATAAGTCAGAACAAGATCTAAGATATGATTAAAGTGGTGGGTGGACTCATTTACTTTTTGAGCAAAGCCAATAGAGTCTAATAATAGATTAAATGCAGTGTTGAGGCTATCATTCTCAGCATCTGTGTGGATGTTAAAATCGCCCACTATAATTATATTATCTGAGCTAAGCACTAAGTCAGACAAAAGGTCTGAAAATTCACAGAGAAACTCACAGTAACGACCAGGTGGACGATAGATAATAACAAATAAAACTGGTTTTTGAGACTTCCAATTTGGATGGACAAGACTAAGAGACAAGCTTTCAAATGAATTAAAGCTCTGTCTAGGTTTTTGATTAATTAATAAGCTGGAATGGAAGATTGCTGCTAATCCTCCGCCCCGGCCCGTGCTACGAGCATTCTGACAGTTAGTGTGACTCGGGGGTGTTGACTCATTTAAACTAACATATTCATCCTGCTGTAACCAGGTTTCTGTTAGGCAGAATAAATCAATACGTTGATCAATTATTATATCATTTACCAACAGGGACTTAGAAGAGAGAGACCTAATGTTTAATAGACCACATTTAACTGTTTTAGTCTGTGGTGCAATTGAAGGTGCTATATTATTTTTTCTTTTTGAATTTTTATGCTTAAATAGATTTTTGCTGATTATTGGTGGCCTGGGAGCAGGCACCGTCTCCACGGGGACGGGGCAACGAGGGGACGGCAGGGGGAGAGAAGCTGCAGAGAGGTGTATAAGACCACAGCTCTGCCTCCTGGTCCCAACGCTGGACAGTCACAGTTTGGAGGATCCAAGAAAATTGGCCAGATTTCTAGAAATGAGAGCTGCTCCATCCAAAGTGGGATGGATGCCGTCTCTCCTAACAAGACCAGGTTTTCCCCAGAAGCTTTGCCAATTATCAATGAAGCCCACCTCATTTTTTGGACACCACTCAGACAGCCAGCAATTCAAGGAGAACATGCGGCTAAACATGTCACTCCCGGTCTGATTGGGGAGGGGCCCAGAGAAAACAACAGAGTCCGACATTGTTTTTGCAAAGTTACACACCGATTTAATGTTAATTTTAGTGACCTCCGATTGGCGTAACCGAGTGTCATTACTGCCGACGTGAATTACAATCTTACCAAATTTACGCTTAGCCTTAGCCAGCAATTTCAAATGTCCTTCGATGTCGCCTGCTCTGGCCCCCGGAAGACAATTGACAATGGTTGCTGGTGTCGCTAACTTCACATTTCTCAAAACAGAGTCGCCAATAACCAGAGTTTGATCCTCGGCGAGTGTATCGTCGAGTGGGGAAAAACGGTTAGAGATGTGAACGGGTTGACGGTGTACACGGGGCTTCTGTTTAGGGCTACGCTTCCTCCTCACAGTCACCCAGTCGGCCTGCTTTCCCGACTGCCCGGGATCTGCCAGGGGGGAACTAACGGCGGCTAAGCTACCTTGGTCCGCACCGACTACAGGGGCCTGGCTAGCTGTAGAATTTTCCACGGTGCGGAGCCGAGTCTCCAATTCGCCCAGCCTGGCCTCCAAAGCTACGAATAAGCTGCACTTATTACAAGTACCGTTATTGCTAAAGGAGGCCGAGGAATAACTAAACATTTCACACCCAGAGCAGAAACGTACGGGAGAGACAGGAGAAGCCGCCATGCTAAATCGGCTAAGAGCTAGTAGCTACGCAACCTAGCGGATTCCTAAAAACACACAAAGTGAATAATGTGTAAATAATTTAGAGGTGATTCAGCAGAAGGAGTGCCTTAATTAAGGCACCAAACAGGCCATGAAGCAGCACAGGTAACGCACAACAACAGCGAACGCACGACAACGGTGCTAAAATAAAATAAAAATCGACTAAACACGCTGTGGAGCAGCACAGGTAACGCACGACAACAGTGCTAAAAAAAATAAAAAATAAATAAAAAACGAAAGCGTTAGCAAGCTAGTTAGCCTGCCAACGCTGATGAAAGTTAGCTGATAAAAGTGCTCCGTCGCGATGTTTCGACCGTTAGAGGTCTTCCTTAGGCGTTGGAGCACAGTAAAAAAGTAAAAAAAGTAAAAAGGTAAAAAAGTAAAAAAGTCTTGAAAAAGACTGTTAGTTCAAAGTCCAAAGCAGCAGGTAGCAGTCTCTGTGTAAACAGTCCCAACAGAGAGCCAAAATTCTGATGCAATCTCACTCCGAAGACAGGAAGTACCTCCAGCTAACAAAGCAAGTGATGTCATCCACACCAGTTGACATCATGATGACAACAGATAAACAAAGGGCATTTCAACCAACACGTCTTTGTCAAAGACCCATTGCTGCACACAGAACCAACATGAGGGCAAACAGCGCCAAACGTCAAAGAAAAACACATGATCCTGAACCCATGTGAAACATTCATTCATTTTCTATACCCACTTACTTCAATTAGGGGTCATGGGGGGGCCCGGAGGCTTACAGCAGTCATAGAGAGAGAGGCAGGGTACACCCTAGAGAGGACGCCAGTCTGTCGGAGGACTACATTTAGACAAACACAGTCGCACACACCCACAGTCAATTTAAACTTTACAATTCACCTAACCTGAATGTCTTTGGAAATGAGTGGAAGCTGGAGCACCCAGAGGGAACCCACGCAAACACGGAGAGAACATGCAACTACTCACAGAAAGGCCGAGGTGGGAAGCAATCCCACGAATGTTTTTGCTGTGAGGCAACAGTGCTAACTACTACAGCACAACGCCATCCCCGTGTCAAACATCCAGACTGTATATACTGGACAAGTCCTCCATGACATCACCCAGACTGTTTTATGAAGAGCGGTTTTGAAGCTCAAATAGTGCAGCCATGAATGTCGCCACAATGGCAGTGCCTAACTCCACCTAATTCCCAGCCAGCCCATAAACAGGCAAAATGGTGGCGCGTGGGCAAGACCGGTGTGACCTGGGTAGGATGAATGAAGCCTAAATACACACCCCATCTCACAATTACCAAACAAATTAAAGCAAACAGGCTACCCTTGCTTCAAGTGTTTTCAGAACACATTTTTTTTTTGTGGCCTGTGCAGTTGTTTTTTAAGGGGTGGCATGGGTGTAGATATTAAAAATCATGACTGGCTTATTGCCTCAGTAACCAGAGAACAACAGTGGAGCTAACCTCACCAAGTTATTGATACCTACTAACTGCACCAGTACATGCTCAATCCACTGCAGGCAGCTTCCACCGACAGCCCGACACTGGATTTGGCTCACAGGGACATACCAATTGTCACTCAAAGCCACCACACCCCTAATTATTAATAATTTTATGTCTTAAAATATCTTAAACTGATGAAAAATCCAAATTGGAAAAAAAAACACTCCACACAGTTGTCATGAAGGATGAACCTAACTAAGGAGAAAAAATTATTTACCAGTCTGTAGACATGTTATTTCTGCTCTAACATTGGGGATTTTAACATGGGGGTCTATGGGGAGTGACTTGCTTTTGGGCCCAGCCTCAAGCAGCAACTCAAGGACCTGCATGTTTTTCACTTTATTTATGAGCACTGGAGATTGGAGCTTGGAAATGTCACACAGACAAAAGAAATTCAGCATTAAGCATCGACACTGTATCACACTTTCATTCTGAAAACCATGAATTTTGTTAGTTCATGTAATAAAACTGCATAAATGTCTATACAGTGCTCTCTGTGTGTGTGTGTGTGTGTGTGTGTGTGTGTGTGTGTGTGTGTGTGTGTGTGTGTGTGTGTGTGTGTGTGTGTGTGTGTGTGTGTGTGTGTGTGTGTGTGTGTGTCGCACACACTAATGGGGTTTATTAGTTTTAACTCGAGTTTTGATTATTTTGTGACACCATCACAGTTTACGATCTTCAGTGAAAAATTTCTAAAGCACCCCAACCCCACCTGCTGGCTCCGCAGAAATGAGAAGAGAAAGCTAGCCAGGAAAACTAATTGCTTGTCAAAGATCACTGACACCCACCTGGCAGATTTGTTATGCCTGCACAACTTTTGGCATTCGCGCAAAGACTGGTCAGTAGATGTTTGCATACATTTAACGTTTAGCGTGTGTGAATGTTCAATAAAGCTATTCTTGCCTTTTGTTACTTTTCCTTATCACATATAAAATAATAATAATTTGAGCAACATATAATGTGCAAAAATAGTTGCAACTTAATGTTAGAAAGATGTCCCTAATATCTGAGATGGCATGTTATTTAAAAAAGCAGCACGTGTTGTGTGGGCCGCCAGAAGAGGAGGTACTGCTGGCCCACCACCAGAGGGCGCCCTGCCTGAAGTGCGGGCTTCAGGCACGAGAGGGCGCTGCCGCCACGGACACAACCGGGAGTGACAGCTGTCACACATCAACTCATGACAGCTGTCACCCGTCATTTCATCACTCCATAAAAGCCGGATGACATCTCCACCTCGCTGCCGAGATATCATCTACCTGGGAAGGTAATTCTCTGCTGTATCTGAAAACTGTGTCATAGTCTGAACTCTTTTTGCAGCCGCTTTCCTGTTGTGTGCCTTATCTGCTGGATTGGCGTTTGGTGTGAACAGCGACGGCTTCGCTTCACACCCAAACCAGATAAGTGGTTAACAGGAGCTGCACGAGTGTGTGATTAGAGGTGGAGGTGACTTTCCACCTTCTGACTGTTTTTGTTACTGGGTGTGCACACACCCACATCTCACTTTTTGTGCTCCTCGCCAGCAGTACCAGATCCGACAGTCGGGGACGGTGATCACCTGGGAATTCGGGACTTGGCGGCTCCAGTATTCACCAGGTTCGGTGGCGGCGGAAATCGTGTGGTTCCGGCTCTTCTCAGGACAGACGTCTTCTATCCTCGAGCCTGCCCACACGTCACCTTTGTGTATTGACTGCTATCAGATTCTGAGATTGTCTGTATATTTGTTGTGCACATTCACAACATTAAATTGTTACCTTTTGGCTCATCTATTGACCGTTCATTTGCACCCCCTGTTGTGGGTCCGTGTCACTACACTTTCCCCAACAACATGTATAAGGTACGTATTTATTTCTGAAATAATTTTCATTATTTTGGGTTTGTCAAAACAATGCTGCTGTTTTGACAATCAGAAATCAGAGATCAGAAATGATGATCATTTCTGACTGTGGAGCCACAGCAGGTCCAAAATCAACCTAGAGAAATTATCTTTTTTTTCCATCAACCTCAGTCAAACCCATTTAAAGATGTCAATCGTGACTCACTTTTCTGGGATTAAAGTGGGAAAAGTTCTTTGGGGAAAAGTTCTCGTACAGCCACTAAAGTTCTCCTGCAGTGTGCATCGCACCGAGCATCGCACCGAGCACAAGTTCTCCTCGCAGTAAACCACATGCAGAGTGCTGCAGGACAGGGGCGAATGGGGCCAGCTTCCCCCGCTAGATTTTTTAATTTATAACTCTCTGAAACACCATTGCCTGCATTTTGAGCACCAAATTGTGTGAAGTAAAGCCATAGTTTTTTTTTTTTAATCTTTGTTACAGCCTTACTTTAAAACCAAAACAAACAAGGCAGCAGGCCAAAACACAAAATAGTGTAGATGTGTGTCAGAAACATCAGAACTGCTAATTTATACCCAGCAGTTTATTCAAGAAAATCCTTATGTGTTTTTTTTCTTACATTAAATAGTTTTAAGTTTAAAAAAGAAGATTCTTTAGAAATCTTTGATGTATGTCTGTAAACTAAAACCATAACTTATCTGTTGTAGTTGTTTCAGGTGAGATGATTTCTTATACTCAACAAAAATATAAACGCAACACTTTTGGTTTTGCTCCCATTTTGTATGAGATGAACTCAAAGATCTAAAACTTTTTCCACATACACAATATCACCATTTCCCTCAAATATTGTTCACAAACCAGTCTAAATCTGTGATAGTGAGCACTTCTCCGTTGCTGAGATAATCCATGCCACCTCACAGGTGTGCCATATCAGGATGCTGATTAGACACCATGATTAGTGCACAGGTGTGCCTTAGACTGCCCACAATAAAAGGCCACTCTGAAAGGTGCAGTTTTGTTTTATTGGGGGGGGATACCAGTCAGTATCTGGTGTGACCACCATTTGCCTCATGCAGTGCAACACATCTCCTTCGCATCATCCGTGAAGAGAACACCTCTCCAACGTGCCAAACGCCAGCGAATGTGAGCATTTGCCCACTCAAGTCGGTTACGACGACGAACTGGAGTCAGGTCGAGACCCCGATGAGGACGACGAGCATGCAGATGAGCTTCCCTGAGACGGTTTCTGACAGTTTGTGCAGAAATTCTTTGGTTATGCAAACCGATTGTTTCAGCAGCTGTCCGAGTGGCTGGTCTCAGACGATCTTGGAAGTAAACATGCTGGATGTGGAGGTCCTGGGCTGGTGTGGTTACACGTGGTCTGCGGTTGTGAGGCTGGTTGGATGTACTGCCAAATTCTCTGAAACGACTTTGGAGACGGCTTATGGTAGAGACATGAACATTCAATACACGAGCAACAGCTCTGGTTGACATTCCTGCTGTCAGCATGCCAACTGCATGTTCCCTCAAATCTTGCAACATCTGTGGCACTGTGCTGTGTGATAAAACTGCACCTTTCAGAGTGGCCTTTTATTGTGGGCAGTCTAAGGCACACCTGTGCACTAATCATGGTGTCTAATCAGCATCCTGATATGGCACACCTGTGAGGTGGGATGGATTATCTCAGCAAAGGAGAAGTGCTCACTATCACAGATTTAGACTGGTTTATGAACAATATTTGAGAGAAATGGTGATATTGTGTATGTGGAAAAAGTTTTAGATCTTTGAGTTCATCTCATACAAAATGGGAGCAAAACCAAAAGTGTTGCGTTTATATTTTTGTTGAGTGTAATTAACATGATAATGACCCTTGGACATTTATTTTTAGACAAAATAGCATGAAACATAATGTGTAAATTTTTAAGTCTGGTAGATTCATTAATTCATATCTGCATTTCAACCAGGAAAAAAGACACCATAAATAAATATAAATATTTATTATAAACACAACAGGAGATGATGTAACAACTGCAGTGTATTTGTTCATTAGGATTTCTCATGATTAATCATTTTTTAATTCAGTCATTTAAACATTAAATCACGCCCTCATTGACTATGTGATTGCTTTTAATGTTGTAATCAGGACAGAGTAATTACTAAAATATGAATTTCACTATTCTAGTGATTGTGAATGTTTTGTGAATGCATAATAGGGGTGAGGCTTCTTCTACCTGTGCAAATGTCTTTTTGACTAAACTTTGACTGCATGGACATGTTTAATGATTCGTTCAATTTATGTTAAATTAAAGAAAAGGTTTTTGAAATAATAAAACAGTTGCTGTTTAAAGAGCCTTTGTTTTATTTAGAAGTATAGTAGCAGGTGTGAGTTTGCAGAGACGACAGGTGAGCTGGACATTTAACCAAGTGAAGGTCTCCTCTACAGCTTCAACCTCAAATTGGTGGCATTTTTGGAAACAATTTCCTCACATTTTGAAACACATTTTGTTTATGCGTCGCAAGTCTGCAGCTATGTTTTTAGTTTAAACACAGCTAGGACACTCACACACACTCAGCTCAGACTTTTAAAAATATGTTTGTAAAACTTTGCACTTTGCTCACTGCTGTGCCGTTGCTGCGCTGAGACACTCAAACACACCGCCCCCCTTCCCCTCCTCCTCCTGCAGACAGGACACAGAGGAACAGACACAGGACTCGCTGCCAGGAAAAAAAAAAAAAAAAAAAAACGAAACAGAGACGTTATTCCAAAAATCGATTTTTAACATTTTCAACACAGTAAGTTTTATATCTTGCGTCCAGCCTTAATTTTGCATCAGGAAGGCATCAGCCCAAATATTGGCTTTTGGCAGCCCAATCGACAGAAATTCATTGTAGCGATGGAGAACATTAATCCCTATGTAATGTGACAAACTATAATTCAATTTGTACAAGAAGGCACCATATTTGATTGTGAGTTACTGCATAGTCAACACTAGATTCTAGTTGGCTCGTGCACATCGTGCGGTGGAGATCGCATTTGGAATTTTGTCTCAAAGGTAATTATTTATCATATTTATATTGTAATGAATTGGTAAAACAGCTGCATTTTCATTCATTCTTATGAGTTAGATAATGCATCTGTAAAATTATGTTTATTATAGATGTAACATGTCATCATAATCATTCAGATGCCCTGTGTGCAATGAAACATACTGACACGCTTTGACACACAGTGCTTTCAAATGGGTTGTGCAACGTTCAGCTACGTGCCAGTGAGTAAACTCACTGTAAACTGTTGTAAACTGCACGTGAACTGTGCGCAGCTGCGTGCCAGTGCGCAAAGTAAATTTTGAAATGTTTAAAACGTTTGCCATGATTTAACTTTGTGAATTAATCGTGAACGTTGCAGAACCTATTCGAAAACACTGTGTGTCACTGCGTGTCAGTGTGTTCACTGACACGCAGGGCATCGGAACGATTGTGATGATGTTACATCTATCCTTCGTGCCAGTGTGGGAATCAAGTTTGTGCAAGTGTTAAGGCACCTTTAGGTCTGTCTGATGTCTACTGTAAGTCTGAACATGAAATGTACTTCATATGCATGTCTGCATATTTACAAATAGCCATGCCCCCTGTCCCGCTTAGGAAAAAAGAAAACAAACAAAAAACTCTGAAGCTGCCACTAACATATGGTTCTCCTGGAAAAAATGAAAACCAAATGGAATTATGTGTAATTATTTTTTTCTGGCTGACAGCTGAACAAATTACACCAGTGGTTGATTGAGAGTTTTGCATTTGAAATTCAGAAGAATATTTTTTTAATTTTATTAAACCATTATAAAATTAACAAAATATTTAGTGATGAAAATATATACTATGGATAATTCTATCCAGTTGTTAAGCGCTGACATAACGCATCACGTGATAAATCTGTTTCCGGGTCCAAAGACCTCGAAGTTTACAATTAAAGTTACATCTGTTTGATCCCTTTAAGGATTTACAGTTTAAGTTTAGTTTGTGTTTGCATTGTGCGCAAACTTCCGTCCCTCCCTTCTCCGCCTCCACCTCCGTTAACCGCATTTGTCTGGTTCTATGGTCAGAACACTTAATAAAACTGTTTTTACTTTGCATATTTTATTATGCACAGGTAAAATATACATGTCTGTTTGTTAATAAAAAATTTATTAAAATAAACAGGACGTTAAAGTGCAAACTTCACTTTCTCCCCGAACGACATGAACAGGAAGAGATCGCAGCTCGCAGCAACTCCCATTGAAAATAACAGAGAAACAACCTGAGCGTCTGACATTTTTACATAAAACAAACGCAGTAAGAACGTCTAAAAACCCAGTTAATGTATCCAGGAGAGTTTTAGGCACAATATACAAAGAGTTTTATGTTGCGATGTTAATGCTGTTGTCCATGTGCAACGGTGTAAGTGCAGCGTGATTAGATCGTCTCAGTGCAGTTCTCAATGTTAATGACAGCGCGCCTTTTTTGTTTGGAGCCGGAAGTTGAAAATCACATGATGCATTATGTCACACTTAACAACCGGATAGGCCATATGTATTGTTTTTGCTTTTTTTTTTTTTTTTTTTTTGTCAAAATGATGCTTCAAGGAAAAGAGACTAAAACAGGTGTGGCCATGCACTAAATGCAACAAACTCCTTCACAACCTGAGCTCAGCTGTTGCATTTAAAGCTGCTGTCAACTTCTTTCCCCTCAGGGATACTTTGTGTGAGTGGGTGCATGCACTTTTCATTTGTCATTCATGCAGTTATTTTCAAAATACTTGTAAATGATGTAATTGCCCTTCCTTTGTGCAAATCACCCTGATTTGCAATATTTTGTGAGAGAAGTAGCACACTGATGAATATTAGTGAGAACATACTATAATAATTAGGCGGCAGACCGGCTGCGCAGCTGAGTGGACAGAGTAGAATTTGATGTTCAGAGTTGGTTTGCACTGACACTCAGCAGAGCTGAATTCTGTCTCAACATCAGACGCCACGTGCCTCTCGTGGACATTTATTAGTTTGCTTTGAGTCTTGAAGTAAGAAGCTTCCAGCACAACAGCAGCATCAGCAGCAAACAGACGTAATGTGGTCACACAAAGTCAGCACTTACATCTCGGAGGACGGAGGGTGGCTACGACAGAGGAGCGAGTGTCCGCACGCCTGTCCCATCGCGCATCCTGTCTCGCGCCTCCCTCGTTAGTTAATGCGCTGCAGTGAGGAGGAGGAGGAGGAGGAGGAACAGCAGGAGAGGAACGGAGGTGCCCGCGGGTGAGGTCGAGCTGGGTTAGGAGTCAAAGAGGTTGGCTGGGTGGATGTGGATTCGTCTCGCCTGCTTCTCCTCGTCTGTCTGCGTCTCTCCGCTGCCTCCTCTCGAGCGCCGGCTGGTCGAGAGACGGTAACTGATACACGAGCCCTGATGAGCGCGCGCGCGAGAGAGAGAGAGAGAGAGAGAGAGAGAGAGAGAGAGAGAGAGAGAGAGAAGGGGGAGGGGGGGGCGGAGATCAGCCTTCTTTCCCGCCACACTTTTTTCATGTTAAACTCTTGCAAATTCAGCAACTACGTTGCTAGGTTTCACAACTTTCCAGATTTCTTTGACAACTTTTTTTTTTTCCAAACAGCAACGAGCAATAAATTTAGCAACTTTAAAAAAAAATATAGCAACTTTTAACTGCAAAGAGAAAATCAGTGCTGTATAGAGGGTTTTCAATCACGTGACCGATTTGCTGCATGACAGGTGCCGTCTCTATTCTGGATTACAATGAGCCTGGCGCGTGATAGAAAAATGGAGAGAATGTACGGTTATTACGAGGCTTTAAATCCTCGAGGTAAAACTATTTATCGTGATAGATGTGTAGCAGTTGGTTCAGTGGATCCGTATCTTGTACAAGATAGTGAATTTAGTGGCAATGTAATGAACTGGCCGACAGTGTCATACTGTGATATTGTGAACTAGGGAGCTGCCGACCAGGTCAGCCTCGCCGGCATCCTGCAGAGCATCACAGCGGAGCTCTGAAAGCAGAGGTCTTCTTGAAGTCCTGAGCGATTTCTCTCACCAGGTGCTAGAAGGGCAGCTTGCGGATCAGCAGCTCGGTGCTCGAGGACCACAATGTAAATAATCAGCTGTATTGTGTTATCCACGGCAGTATTTTTATGTATTCTTATATGATTTTATTGCCGAATACAATAAAATAAAATTTTGGTAGCAGTAAATTTCTGGTAGCGGTGGATCTCTCTCAGCGCCACGGTGCCGTGAGGCTTCTTCACACCGACATTGAAGCTTCTGCAATTGTTCGCCAAATGCACGTAGTGTATCACAGCGGCCACCGCATTGTAATCCAGAATGGCAGCGGGACACAAAATGACGTGACCGATACGTCACATGAAAACCCTCTATAGCAGAATAATCATTTGTTCTTAAAAGCCCAAGTCTGACAGAAGGGGCTACACTATGTACATAACAGAAACAGAGGAATATGTTTTAAAATGTAAAACTTTGGCCTTTCACCATCCCAACATGCAATCTGTGTTGGGTATTTCCAGTCTCAGGCTCTGTCCACACGGAAATGGTTTCAGTTGTATCCGCATAAGTTTTATGCCGTATTGGCGTTTCATCCACACGGAAACTGTTTTCAGTAGCAGAAAATAAGGTGGTGTTTTCATCTGGAGAAGAATACAATACACAGCATAGCCTCACATGGGAAATGGTGTACCTTTTTTCTGGCTGCAATCACCAAGGCAGTCGCGAAAAGTGCAGTTTTTCGGTTCCCAGTGGAGAAGGAAAGACGAGGCAAATGAGAGATGTGTTGGTAAGTGTTAGCCTACACAGCTAACCAGATTAGCTGCAGTCTCTCACCCGCACAACCGCCTTGACATGTTTGAGCTCTGGGTTATAAACAAACAGCAACACATGTCCACTTGCCACCACACTGTCACTTTTTCTTTGTATTTTCACTTTGTTGTGTGTAATTTGCCTAAAATCTCAGAGAAAGTGCCGTGTTTCTGTCCCCAGAAGTAGAGAAATTACTTCATATGCATCATATTTTACCCCTGTAGATAATAATAAAATGAAGCCTATAGCATGACAAGACAGAAGAGAGATACTGGGTTTTTTTGTTGTTTGTTTGTTTGTTTGTTTTTTAACACTTGACACTTGCACAAATTTGATCCCTGCACTAGCACACAATCTGGTGTGCAAATTCAGTTCAATTTCAACTTAATCTTGCACTGTGCACAATTTCTCCAATCACACCCACAGAAGCCTATAACCTCTTCTGGGTTGTCTGGGTATCTTGGTGGCTTTCCTCAATCTTCTCCTTCTTGCACAGTCACTCATCTGCTCCACACAGATTTACCATAGAGTGCCATACTGTTTGTATTTCTTCATAATTGATGAAAATAAAGTCCAAGACACATTCAGTGGCAGCTTGACCATCAGAGAGCCTCGTCCACAACTACCACAAAAGACTCCAAGCTGTCACTGATGTTAAAGGGGGCAATACACAGTATTAAGAACAGGAGTATGTAAACTTTTGATCAGTGTCATTTGGGTAGTTTCCATTGTCATTATGATTTAAAAAGAGTAAACACTCTTGTTTGACAATAAATGGCTTCACCCAACCACTAACCATGAGTGAAAAAAAACAGTTTTTGTGTTATCACTCATATTATCTGATAAATGGCCAAAAAACAAAAATTCTACCAGGGTATGTAAATGTTTGAGCACAAATGTATGTCTTGATCATTGTTAACTTGGAAAACGATCTCTCAACTGACGTCACTGTCACCAGCAAAGTCAGAAACAAGAGGAGTGGCCTGGGCGCGGACTCATCTGTGGGCTGTTGGTGCTAGCTACTGGCCATGCTGGAAAATCCAAAAGTGTCTAATTTAGTCAACTTTGCTCTCTTCTCTTTCCTTTCTGTTTTTGCTGCTGGATTCATGTTTGTAGAATACATTTTTTTCCGCAAGGTGTTTGGTGTTACTAATTGTCATAAATCTAGCTATGTCATTGGTTGACATAGAGCCAGAGTATATTTACCCAGCATTCATCACTGCATAGCATCTTATGAAATACCCCAACAGACATTACGTTATTCTTTTTCTTTATTGTATATTTAGCCTATTATTCATTAAAAACCCACCATTTTGGAATATATTGTGCTTAAAGGACTTGTCGCACCGAAATCATAACAATTTAGATTTAGGCTGTTAGTGACCATCCAATGGTACACCGGGACTACTTTGTGCACTTCCATGACCGGTTTCAAAGTATACGGCATTCCCAATAGACAGCTACGGAAACCTCCAAAAACAAAGTACTCGTGTGTTTCCAACAGCGGTGTCGTAGTTTTTAGAGATGTCCCAGCGCATGCTTGAATAGAAGGTATCTGCTAACATTAAGAACTGAGGCATGGATTAATTCTAAAGTTTACATAAGGGCCCGGTCACATGGCACATGACGATAGCTGAACGAAGGAAAAAAGTCACAAAGTCACAATCGTCGAGAAAAGGTGGACAAATGATCATGCACTTTTCATCACTGAAAAGCCTGCGAGTCCAGAGAGAGCTGACGTCAGCCCATAAAAGAACGAAACAAAACTGAAACTAACAAAAGAAAAACAAAGCAAACTGTGACCTTGACGCTTTAAACAAAATCAAAACGAAACATTCATGATGACATGACTTGACAGCAGGTATCAGACTGAACACCAGCCTGTGATCATTTCTGCAGGCGGCCTGCCATCTCCACAGCACCTGCAGGTGCGGGATCTGGTTGTTTTGACAACAGGTTAGTCTTCACAACAACATGTGCACACATGCATATCCCAGCTACAGACGGGTTGGAACATGCGTAAATAGTTAAAGTAGTTGATAAAACATCCTTGCTGCTATTGTTTCTGTATGAAAACACTGCTTTTCATCTCACACGAGTTATGTTCAGCTTGTCTGAGCTTTAGTTATTGATCCGCTCAGATATTGTCAACGTTCATGCAAGAAGTCAAACTTGGGAGGTTGGATGACAGTCATACGGAATGCTGATGGTACAGAACTACGCAAATGATGAGGAACCATCAACACAGACGAATTGAGGTTGTCAATTCTTTCACATTTTTCAACAGTTTGAAAAATTCTGATGAAGCGCCAGCTACAGGAACAAAGCTGGACAACGGTTAAACGATGTCTCCGAAAGTCAATGTAAGTTCAGATTTCTTGTTTCGTTTTGGCTTCGGTGTTCTTCGTTAGTGCCGTGTGACCGGTGCTTAAGTGTGATGTCCTGTTATAATGACTCATTTTTAAGTGATAGCTGGTTTTGATGCAGTCACTGTAAAAGCAGCCCTGTTAAAATCAAAATAAAATGCTTGGTTATATAAAACTATAAAAAAAAAATCTAAAAAATATATCTGTGTGATCATGCAGCCTGTGAAAAACAACATCATGGAGACATTCAACATTCACAGCAGCAGTAAAACAATTGAGAGGTGCACGTTAAAACAGGTTGCTGCGCCACACACATCAAGATCCAAATTCTGACAGACTCTCTCAAAGTAAATTAAAAATAAAGCCTACCAGCTCCACTGAGGAGAACACAATAGAAGAGGTAAAAAAAAACTGAACATGCCACTGACCCAGCTGTAAAGATTTCCAGATGTAAAGTCCACACCATCACAGAAGCTCCCACGCATGCATTGCGTGTTGTCACTAGTTCAAGAACAATGCAGGTCCATTGTAAGTCCTCACATGGATTTTCAGCCAGAGAATATGTCCAGGTCCACTAGTCCTCGGGTATGGATTGTGCGCGATCCCTAGCCAGAGAATAATGTCCAGGTCCACTATAAGTCCTCACATGGATCGCCAGCCAGAGAACATGCCCAGGTCCACTACAAGTCCTCACACAGATCGCCAGCCAGAGAACACATCCAGGTCCAGTCATCCTCCAGTACAGATCGCGCACGCGATCGCCGACCAGAAAATAATGTCCGACAGCAGCTCTACCTTTAGCTCAAGTTCTGTCACGATTGTGGCAAGTTAGATAGAAAGTCCTGAAAATAATGTCTTCTGACTTTTTCCAGTGTAAGAAATACATTTACGTGTCCAGGCAGCTTGTGAAAAATAGCACATTAAGTCCCAAAATCCAACAGACTCTGAAAAATAAGTTTCAGGGTGAAGTGTGTCATCTCCTCTGTAAATCCGAGCCATCACTTTCAAATGAAACCTCAGAAGGTTCGTTATCAGACATAACTGCATTAGTTTCACTCTGTCGGCCATCTGGATGCGTCTGCTCAGTCTAAAATGTACATCACACACTGAGAAATGCCGAGAATTGCAGAGTAAGACGTTTTCTGGAAATACACCTGCTAACTCGCTCAGGGAGAGGAAGATTTTGCAATAAGATACATCAGAGACCACTAATTACTAGCTCGTGCACGGATAGACTTACAATCATGAATACTTTGATGTTGTCTGGGATGTTAAAAAATGTGCGACATGTCCTTTAACTATTTCTCCAATTGGGAAACCATGACTGAGATAGGTTTGCTTCAAGGCTATAAGGTAATGAATCAGCTGCATAACGTGCATCATGTGCACTTTTACGCACACTGCATGCAGTGCACGTCAGTGGTAATGTAAATTAGTTCAGACAAATTCATGGACCCCTGTATGTCCCAGGCACCAGTGGTGGCTGTGTTAACATTTTGACGGCAACTGATCAGTATAGGTTGCAAAGGTGCCACCTCCTCAAAATATTTAGAAAAGAAAATCTACAACATAATTAATAAATAAGAGTTGAATCCCTTTAAATGTGTTCTAACACTTCATTTCAGTTGTTTCATTTCATTTACTTTAATTTTGGTTAGTCAGAGTTAAGCCCATTTTCTGGTTGGGGTCACTGGTTATATTAAGATCTATGGAAGGTCATAAACTTTTCACAATCATGTGACCTGAGGCTGAGATTTAATTTGAGCATCAAACCTTCCCTCAGGGACACAGCTCTGTGCATCCTGGACCAATTGGCATAATGTTTTATGCTTATTGATCTAATTTGATTGAACAACGGACACTGGCTGGTCCCCACCTCCTCCGCTTGCACAGAACAGGAGGCAGGCACACACCAACAAAGTCACGTCCCAGAAGTGGTGTAACACAGACAGTTGAGACATTTATTTATTTATTTTGCTGTTATTGTTTAATTTTGCATGTCAGAAAAAAAACACTTAACACTTTGGCTAAAAACTATTTATGAATTGAATTTTATGCAGTGAAAAATAAATAAGCATTAAAAATTAGCACAGTAGCAAAGAAGGAAGTGGGAATCAGCCTGTCTTATGTCTGTTTGAACCAATCGGAAGCCCTCAGTGCAAAGCACTGAGCCAGTGAAATGGAGGAACTCACTACTGGTTGCCTAGCCCGACAGCCAGCCCTGAATTGGGCCAGACACTGGTCTCTCTCTCTCTCTCTCTCTCTCTCTCTCTCTCTCTCTCTCTCTCTTTCTCTCTCTCTCTCTCTCTCTGTCTCTCTCAGGCTGTGATTGGTTGGCAGCCAAGACGCTGATGTCAGCCCATGCATCAGTCTTACGTTGATGTGGCGTGAGCGCTGCTCTCCTATTGGTCGTTTAGGAGAGGGAATTCCAGCTCTGCTCTCCTATTGGTTGTTTAGGAGAGAGAAATCTCACTCCAAAATGGAGGCCATAGCTGGGCCAGTTGTCAGGCTACTGGTTGCCTGCCTCCTTTTCCACATAAGCAGAGGAGGTGGGGATCAGCCAGTAATGGACAAATCACTCACACCCAGCAGTGTCAGGATCTGGCCCTTTAGGGCCATCTGTTATTAGTCTGCCTTGTATCTTTGTCTGTATGCTCTGCCTTCTGCATTTTTATCCTTGTCTGGTCAGGTTCATGTTATCATTAGTTTGGTTTCTGTTATCCTTGTATTTTTTCACTCTTGTTCCGTTAAGTTGCCGTAGTTTAGTTCTGTTCATCACATTGTGTATATTATGCCTTGCTCACAGGTTTTGGTTATGTTCCTTTAGTTATTTATTGCACTCTGTTTATCATTTATTTTGTGTTGCTTTATTATACTTTAATCACTGGTATTGGTTATCTTCAGAGTTTTCATCCAGTTGTGTTCCTTTAATTATGTATTGAATTTTCTGTTTATGATTTATTTTGTGTTGTTTGGTCACTGGTTTTAGTTTGTTTATTTTTTGCTCATTAGTTGTTGCATTTATTCTTATACTTTGATTTGGGTCAGTCCGGTTCTAGTTTTGTTTAAGATCAATTACTTTGTTGTTTTCTGCTTTCTACTTACTTCTGTCAGGTCTGGATAATATATTATTCTGTTTTAGCTTTGTTCATAGTTCAGTGTTTCCTTCATGCCTGTCCTAGTTTGATCCCACTCCATATCACTGCACCAGCCATTGTGTCTTTGTCTCACACTTCGTCTCTGTTTGCTTTGTATTTTCATTCACTCCCACTCTTGCACTTGCTCATGTGTCTTTGTTTCTTTCATCACTCCACTCTGTATTTTCCTGCCTTCACTCTCTTGCACTTAACTTTGTCTTCCCTGGTCATGCCCCCTTCCAGAACCTTCATTGACACCTGTGTCTTGTTGCACTAATTACATCACCAGTTATTTAAGCCCTCACAGTCTCACAGTCCCTTGCTCGATTGTTGAATGTATTCACTTTCCAGCACTTACGTCCTTGCCTTGCCTTGCCTTGTATTCTGCCTGCTGGTATTTGGCCTTGTTTTGTCCTTGACCATGTTTCTGCCTTTGATTACTTCCACGCCATGTTTTTTTTACCTCAGCCTGTTTTTTTGGACTTCAGCCTCATGTCTGTCTGTTCCTTTGCCATCGCTGCTGGACCGTCTGTGTACCGAATCCCTGCCTGTCTCAACAATTAAACCTGATTCTAACCACACCTGTTGGAAGAGTTTGCACTTGTGTCCACTTGATTTGTGCCACGCTCTGACAAGAACAAGAATTTGACTCACCTGCCATCACTGTGGCTGTAATACCCTGACAATTTATTGTGCGCCTACAACCACCACAGCCTTTATGTTCCAAGTCCGTTTTAGAACTACTTTTCTTATTTTATCTGTGTACTTTTGCAAACATCACAGGACATCACCTAATTCACAGCAAACTTTGTAACGTGATTCATGAAGCAGTCTTTGGAATCTTCAAAGCACACTTCAAAACTTTGAATCAAAATTAGCTGAATTAAAAACAAGAAGCCGACTGTGGACTAACTAATCTAAAATATACTGTTATTGGTTGACAATCTTATATTAAGGTAACGCCACATAATATCACATAATTCAAAGCAAAGATTGTTGCACAAAGCACTCTTTGAAATATTTTAAACTTTGAATTGAAGCTAGTCTCGAAGGCTGAAAGTAAAAGAAGAAGCCAGTGGTGTAACTGCATGCAGAAACTGAACAATTTCAGAAAACGTCAACAATTTCACAGGGTGAGTTCTAAAAGCATTCAACAACATTAAACATGCTCCTATATAGTCTAACAGAGCAATAACACGAACTGAAGGGCAGTTCTGTGCCCTTGATCACTAAATGGAGCAAGGCAACGGCATTTAATGACGGCGGAAAAATAAAAACACTCATTTGCCAGTTTATTAGGTACACCTAGAGTAAATTAATGCAGCCCTTCAACAAATCCTCCTTCATGAAGGTACACCCTTCAGTACCATCAGTCGCCACTGGTTTTAACATAACATTTAAGTACAGTACTTGAAAAAAGAACAGTACTTGGAAAATAAGATGGAAAAAAAGTCCCTGGCAGATTGTGGATGTCAATGAACTCTATTGATTTAATTAAGAGCAACTTGTAAATTGTCCCGTTATTTTTACCCAGTTCTGTTATGCAAAATTCTGCCCCTTACTAAAAACCAAACCACTGTATTCCTCATTTTGAGTTTATTAAAGGTCACATTAAAAACCAGGTCTGGGACCCTCACAGACAGTGTCCATCTTATGAAAGACCCCTAAAATGAGTCATACAACACTTTTTATACCTTGTGAGTGTTAACAATGGGTGTGGTTTAGTCTCACATTTCTAATGTTACTGGCTCTCACCAACAGGGGAATATCTCCCAGTGTCTGAAACTTGGATACATGATGAAGTAAAACTTAACTTATATTTCTCAGAACTTCCAAACAAATAACACAAATACTTGATAGCTAGTATAAAATAAAGAATTAGCACAGATATTATTTAACAGTCCTGTAGAGAAACCTGTTTCATCAAAAGTAATGAACTACTCAACAAAAATATAAATGCAACACTTTTGGTTTTGCTCCCATTTTGTATGAGATGAACTCAAAGATCTAAAACTTTTTCCACATACACAATATCACCATTTACTCAAATATTGTTCACAAACCAGTCTAAATCTGTGATAGTGAGCACTTCTTCTTTGCTGAGATAATCCATCCCACCTCACAGGTGTGCCATATCAAGATGCTGATTAGACACCATGATTAGTGCACAGGTGTGCCTTAGACTGCCCACAATAAAAGGCCACTCTGAAAGGTGCAGTTTTGTTTTATTGGGGGGGGATACCAGTCAGTATCTGGTGTGACCACCATTTGCCTCATGCAGTGCAACACATCTCCTTCGCATCATCCGTGAAGAGAACACCTCTCCAACGTGCCAAACGCCAGCGAATGTGAGCATTTGCCCACTCAAGTCGGTTACGACGACGAACTGGAGTCAGGTCAAGACCCCGATGAGGACGACGAGCATGCAGATGAGCTTCCCTGAGATGGTTTCTGACAGTTTGTGCAGAAATTCTTTGGTTATGCAAATCGATTGTTCCAGCAGCTGTCCGAGTGGCTGGTCTCAGACGATCTTGGAGGTGAACATGCTGGATGTGGAGGTCCTGGGCTGGTGTGGTTACACGTGGTCTGCGGTTGTGAGGCTGGTTGGATGTACTGCCAAATTCTCTGAAACGACTTTGGAGACGGCTTATGGTAGAGACATGAACATTCAATACACGAGCAACAGCTCTGGTTGACATTCCTGCTGTCAGCATGCCAATTGCACGCTCCCTCAAATCTTGCGACATCTGTGGCATTGTGCTGTGTGATAAAACTGCACCTTTCAGAGTGGCCTTTTATTGTGGGCAGTCTAAGGCACACCTGTGCACTAATCATGGTGTCTAATCAGCATCTTGGTATGGCACACCTGTGAGGTGGGATGGATTATCTCAGCAAAGGAGAAGTGCTCACTATCACAGATTTAGACTGGTTTGTGAACAATATTTGAGAGAAATGGTGATATTGTGTATGTGGAAAAAGTTTTAGATCTTTGAGTTCATCTCATACAAAATGGGAGCAAAACCAAAAGTGTTGCGTTTATATTTTTGTTGAGTGTATTTTTATTTTGTGTGCATGTTAAATTTACATTTTACAACAACCCCAATAGGGTATGCTCTATCACTATATGAGCTTTAATGCATACACACACACACACACACACACACACACACACACACACACACACACACACACACACACACACACACACACACACATATATATATATATATATATATACAGTGAGGAAAATAAGTATTTGAACACCCAGCAGTTTTGCAAGTTCTTCCACTTAGAAATCATGGAGGGTCTGAAATTTTCATCTTAGGCGCATGTCCACTGTGAGAGACATAATCTAAAAAAAAAAAAAAAAATCTGGAAATCACAATGTATGATTTTTTTAATTTATTTGTATGTTACTGCTGCAATTAAGTATTTGAACCCCTACCAACCAACAAGAATCCTGGCTCACACAGACCTGTTAATTTTTCTTTAAGAAGCCCTCTTATTCTGCACTCTTTACCTGTATTAACTGCGCCTGTTTGAACTTGTTACCTTTATAAAAGACACCTGTTCACACACTCAATCAATCACACTCCAACCTGTCCACCATAGCCAAGACCAAAGAGCTGTCTAAGGACACCAGGGACAAAACTGTAGACCTGCACAAGGCTGGGATGGACTACAGGACAATAGGCAGGCAGCTTGGTAGAAGACAACAACTGTTATTATTTATTAGAAAGTGAAAGAAACACAAGATGACTGTCAATCTCCCTCGGTCTGGGATTTCATGCAAGATGATTCTGAGAAAGCTCAGAACTACACAGGAGGACCTGGTCAATAACCTGAAGAGAGCTGGGATCACAGTCACAAAGATTACATTAGTAACACATGATGCTGTCATGGTTTAAAATCCTGCAGGGCAGCAAGGTCCCCCTGCTCAAGCCAGCACATGTCCAGGCCCATTTGAAGTTCACCAGTGACCATCTGGATGATCCAGAGGAGGAGTGGGAGAAGGTCATGTGGTCAGATGAGACCAGAATAGAGCTTTTTGGAATCAACTCCACTTACCATGTTTAGAGGATAAGAACAACCCCATGAAAACCATCCCAACTGTGAAGCATGGGGGTGGAAACATCATAGTCTAGGGGTGCTCTTCTGCAAAGGGGACAGGACGAATGCACCGTATTGAAGGCAGGATGGATGGGGTCATGTATTGTGAGATTTTGGCAAGCAACGTCCTTCCCTCAGTAAGAGCTTTGAAGATGGGTCATGGATGGGTCTTCCAGCATGACAATGACCCCAAACACACAGCCAGGGCAACTAAGGAGGGGCTCCATAAGAAGCATTTCAAGGTCCTGGAGTGACCTGGCCAGTCTCCAGACCTGAACTCAATAGAAAATCTTTGGAGGGAGCTGAAACTCCAAACCTGAAAGATCTAGAGAAGATCTGTATGGAGGAATGGACCAAAATCCCTGCTGCAGTGTGTGCAAACCTGATAAAAAACTACAGGAAACATTTGACCTCTGTAATTGCAAACAAAGGCTACTGTACCAAATATTAACATTGATTTTCACAGGTGTTCAAATACTTATTTGCAGCAGTAACATACAAATAAATTATTAAAAAATCATACATTGTGATTTCCAGATGTTTTTTTTTTTTTAGATTATGTCTCTCTCACAGTGGACATGCACCTAAGATGAAAATTTCAGACCCCTCCATGATTTCTAAGTGGGAGAACTTGCAGAATCGCAGGGTGTTCAAAAACTTATTTTCCTCACTGTATATTATATATATATATACAGTGTTCAGAATAATAGTAGTGCTATGTGGCTAAAAAGATGAATCCAGGTTTTGAGTATATTTCTTATTGTTACATGGGAAACAAGGTACCAGTAGATTCAGTAGATTCTCACAAATCCAACAAGACCAAGCATTCATGATATGCACACTCTTAAGGCTATGAAATTGGGCTATTAGTAAAAAACTGTACAAAAGCGGGTGTTCACAATAATAGTAGTGTGGCATTCAGTCAGTGAGTTCGTCACTTTTGTGGAACAAACAGGTGTGAATCAGGTGTCCCCTATTTAAGGATGAACATGCTTTTCTCTTTGAAAGCCTGCGGAAAATGGGACGTTCAAGACATTGTTCAGAACACCGTAGTTTGATTAAAAAGTTGATTGGAGAGGGGAAACTTATATGCAGGTGCAAAAAATTATAGGCTGTTCATCTACAATGATCTGCAATGCTTTAAAATGGCCAAAAATACCAGAGATGCATGGAAGAAAACGGAAAACAACCATCAAAATGGATAGAAGAATAACCAGAATGGCAAAGGCTCACCCACTGATCAGCTCCAGGATGATCAAAGACAGTCTGGAGTTACCTGTAAGTGCTGTGACAGTTAGACGCCTGTGTGATTCCACTTATCGATCCCATTCTTTATCTGTTCCTTTATCAGTACCTCCTGTGAATTTTCTGTGTACTAAAAGTAGGCTTAGCAGGTTTTCTATCTCCACAACATTTTATTGAGTCTTAAAGTAAATAAATATGAAATTGGTCACTGAATCCTTGATCTCTGGACATAAATGGAAATAAAATTTGTAGTTTTTCTCAAAAGTATTTCCTTTCAGACATTATTGAAACAAATCTAACTCCATACTTGCAAACAGCTGTGCTGCATGTCAGCATCAATGTAATTCATAAAGAACGCAGGACGTCTCATTTTGGGAGGAAAAAACGTTTTAGGTTGTTGTAATTTGTTTGTTTGGAAAGAGGTGTCATTTGATTTAAAATGGCGATTTGCTTTGAAGTTATTAATTCCGACTGCACTCTAACTTGACTCGGCAGTGAGCGGCGCAGCGTTTGGAGCTGTGTGAACAGAACGGAAGATGATTTTCGTTTCTTGCTCGCAACAAAACAAGAGTCCCAGTTAGTGACATTAATCAGCACAAAAGTGACTCAGACATCTTTAAATGGCTTTGAGAGGGGTTAAGAAGTGGACTTGCCACTTTTGAAAAGCTGCAAAGAAAAGAACCAACGAAGCAGCAGGTGGGAGCACTGCTTCGTTGCTTCAAGCCTCAAGTGGATCCGCTGTAGAAGCGGTTGATTACAGACCCGCTGCAGGGTCTGCAATCAACGTAGAGTAATGATCATTTTCCAAATAAAACACCCTCAAAAACAACGGCCGCTGTGAAGGACCGACAAGGGAAACATTAAGTAAAAAGACTATTGATATTGGTGGATCAAATAATTTCTTAACGATTCTTGAAAAGACAGTTCTCGATACTCAACTATAGTTTAGACCCAATCATTCAATCAGTCAGGTCCTGATTCAGGATTCCCCATAGATTGTTCGGCTCCTCCTGACTGTAACTAATCCATTACATACATATAACGGATTTTGTCCGTTTTATACATAACAGACTTTGATTATAACGGACAAAATTCACTGGTCCACCAGAATCCATTATATGCGAGTTTTACTGTGTGAAAAATTAAAGGAGTTGAGGATGAAGTGCACACTGTCTTTTCCCTGTGCTGGCACGAGGTCAATGAAGTGAGCATTGTCCTCGAAGTGCATACAGAGCTGACAGAATGTCCAAAGCTCCAGAAAATAATGAGTACAGTTTTCCTGACTTTTTTCCAAGCATCTGCCTAGCAGGACTATTGTTCTGAATGACTTTGGATCAGTGGTGGCAAGACAACAGACAGGACAAGTGAATCAGTCACAGTTGTTACAGTCTGCCTGCAGTCCTGACCTGTCCCCAAAACAGAATGTGTAGAGAACTTTGAAAAAAAAAAATGTAACAAGGATCCTGAAACAGTTGCACACCTTGAACAGTGGGACAAAATAACACCTGAAACACTTCATTGTTTATATTTTCAATGCCAAAATGTCTTAAGTATTATAAGAAAGAATGGCAACATTACAAATTGGTAAATGCTTTCGCATCACAATATTTTTTTGAAAGAAAGACGCAGGTATCAAAGTAAATGTAAGGATCACTGCTGGTAGTTTTACATGCATTTTCCATATTTTTACAATTTCTCCTGATTTGGAAAGAATTTTAACTTTTCTTGTTGCTGTGCTATAAGGAAGTCAGTATTGACCTCTGTCCATTATTGGTAATGCTGGAGAAATCTTAGGACTTAATGATTTCCATATTTCCATGTTTTCATACTGAAGCACCCCCACCCTTCCTCAAATACCCTCCACACTTTAATTTTTTTTCTTTGAATTTATTGTCATTCATGGGATAACAGAGGTTATATTGCAGAATCTATTCACCAGGACATCTTCAGTTTTGATATTCAGCAAAAAGCATGTCCACACACCCTCATAAATGGATGAAGACTTCAACCCCCTTCCAGAGGTGGGACGAAGTCACCATCAAGTCACTCTCAAGTCATGAATCAGCAAGTGACAAGTCAAGTCTCAAGTCAGCTTGCAAACAATTGGTGATCATTCTGACTTGAGACTTAGGACATGCTGATTCATGACTTGAGAATGACTTGACAGTGACTTTGTCCCACCTCTGCCCCCTTCCCCACCCCCATAAATGTTGAACACAGAGTTATGCCCTTGTATACACGCTATGTAAAATTAATACCACTTTTATTTTGTTTCTTTTTAAAGCTATTTGTAATACAGTTGACCATTTTTACTTGAGAAAAAAACAAAAGTCTTCTTTTGTCAAACAGAGAACCACAAGCTGGAGGCAAGTGGCTCTGGTCTTTTGTGAAACACTCATTGAGAAGACTGAAGGCAACAGGGCTGAGAATCATTGCAATTTTTAGGTCTCTGAGGTCTCCAAGAAAGTGCTGTCAATTGCAAGAAAAACAGCAAAGTGGAGAGGGAGAAGACAGAGGACAAAATGATGCAGAAGCATGGGTGAGAGACCAGAGGCTGCACTAAACAGTACATCAGAGAACATAAATAGTGAAAAGAAACAATAAAGCTCAAAAGAGGGTGAAGGAGGAGTCATGAGTGTTAGGAGACTGAACCTTTTACAACTGTCTTGTGTAAGACACTGTGTGTTTGTGCATGGATGTGTTCATTCATGTTGCATTGTGTTGACGCACACATCTGTGGCACTCAGCTTTGTCTCAGCCTGTATTTGCGTGAGTCCAATAGGACTCGTGCCTGAGGCCTCGGAAACACGAGTTACAGTGGACACATCATCCACTGGAACTCTGGTGAAATAAATGTCTGTGTTGTATGCTGATCACCAGCTGGATACAGAATCTTTGCCACTTATTGTGTTTTTTAAATCTTCTGGATTGGATTGGGGGCTTTTTGGTGACCTTAGGCAGTAGAGCAATTTGCCCACTTACTGAAAGGTGGGAGGATTAGGTTAGATGGACTATCAGCCCAGCAGAGTCTTCTAAACCTTCTTGGTTAAACCTTTTGGTATAAAGGATACAAGGTTTCTTAGCTTTAGTTTCCTAATTTGGTCAGGTTCCAAGAAAAAGGAACCCAAAATCCTCTGCCCCAGTCCACCCCTTGCTGGACACTGGCCCAAAAAATGGAGACACGTCTCAGGTTCCTCCCCACTGTCTGGACTGGAGGATGCATGGCACAGATTGTGGGAGGACACAAAATGCAGACTCGAGGACAAGGTGTTGAAGGTAAAAAAAAAAAAATCTTTATCGTTTAAACAGGCAGGGGTACGATACACGGGAAGGCAGGCAGCAAAGCAGAGGTACAGATAAGTGTGATGCAAAAACGTAGTCGAGAGGCAGGCTGGGTTCAGCCTGTCTCTCGACTACAGTATGTACGTCGACTACGTACAGTATCTCTCGACTCTCGAGATACTGTGTCATGGGCTGAGGCAAAAACAAGGTCCGGAAAACAAAGCAAGGTCAAAACATTATGAGGCAAAAAGAAGACAAAGGCAAAAGGATGGGACGTGGATACAAGGAATGCAACAAACTGGCAGGGGAGTGGAGAAAGTGAAGGGCTTAAAATACACAGGTGATGTAATTAGGGTAACAAGGTGCACGTGTGGAAGAATGTTCTAGAAGGGAGGCGTGGTCAGGTGAATCCAAGAGAAGGGAAGAGATACACAAGAGTGAAGGAGTGATCAAGGCAGACAGACAAAGATGAAACAGGCAGGTGCAAGAGTGTAAGTAAACACTGGGGGGAAACAGACAAAGAAGAGACAGTCAGGTGCAAGAGTGTAAGTGAAGGACATACAAATGATGACCAAAATCAGTGACTATTAAGGTAACAAACTAAGCACATGGCTGAAGTCTAAAAGATAATAAACATAACAGAGTAACCTATAGATAAACAGCATAATTGCATAAAAGTAGGGGTGGGCAAACATAAAAAAAATCTTAATCAAATTAACTCAGTGACTTTCTGTGATTAATCATGATTAATCGCATGGTATATGTGAAACCCAAAAATGAATTCAAAATATATCAAAATATCAAAATAACAATATTCATGTCCATGACTAAATGTACTAAAACAAATACGTCACAATTGTACACATACCACAATTTGATATGTGTACAATTGTGATGTATTTGTTTTAGTATATTTAGATTTTATTGTGATTTGGCACTTTATAAGCCGATTAAATTGAATTGAAATTGAACATTTTATTGAGTCTTAAAGTAAATAAATATGAATTTGGTCACTGGATCCTTAAACTTTGTACATAATGAACTCTACATGGTGAATCCTTGATCTCTGGACATAAATAGGAATAAACAAAATCTGTAGTTTTTGTCAAAAGCATTTCCTTTCAGACATTGGCATGAATGTGTTTCCATATATCTGAGCTGAGCTTACAGCGGCTGTGCTTCACTTCAGGATGTCATTTGAAAAGAAAACACAGCACGTTTCATTTTGGGAGGAAAAAAAAAACGTTTTAGTCGATTGTAGTTTCTTGTCTGTATTACAATTGGAAAGAGGTGTCATTTTATTTAAAGCGGCGATTCATTTTGAAGTTATTAATTCCGACCGGACACTGTCTCAGCCGTGCAGCGTTTCGAGATGTGTGAACGGAACGGAGGACGATTCTCGTTTCTTGACAGCAACAAGACAAGAGTCCCAGTTAGTGACTTTAATCCACACTAAAGTGACTGACAATATTTTAATGGCTTTGCGAGGGGTTAAGAAGAGGCTTGCCATTTCTGAAGAGCAGTGAATCAAAGAACCAACGAGCTACTGGATCGAAGCATTGCTTCAATGATTCATGGTTTCAAAGTGGAGCCGCGCTGCAGAAATAGTTTATTACAGACCAAACCCTGAATATCCGACTTTATTTGTACGTCCGTATGACTCTGAAACTCGGAAAAATCCGTATCATTTACGGACTATAGGTTGACATGAAAACCACCGAAAAGCTGTGTTCACCACGGGGACACGTTCGGCTATTCGAGATTATTCAAGATTTTTTTTTTTTTACCGATGACGAACGATGCGTAAAAAAAAAATTTGACCGATGCAGCTGCATCGGTCCAAACCGGTCTGGATCCGGGCCTGATCCTGTAGAACTTTGTACCAAAAATGTCCATTCAAAAGTTCGGCGTCTTTTTGCATTTTGTTTTCTTGTGCATTGCATAGCCTGTACTTTTCTCGATCCTCGTGTCGTTTTCTGTGTGAACTCAGCTATCAGCAGGAAGCAGCAGCATAAGCTCGCCCCCGACTGACGCTTTCAAAATAAAAGGCAACGAGCAACAGTCATAAAAGGCTAAAAAAAAAACCAAAAAAAAAAACCGCAGCGTTAAGGGGAGGAACAAAATTGTCGGCGATAATGACCTCAATAATTAATGCAATGTTAGCGCGTTAACGTTGCCCAGCCCTACATAAAAGAAAACAAAACCCAAGACAACCATATAATGTGTAGCACAAAAAAGGAATGAAACAACTAAAGAATACGTAATAAGAAGCAGAAAATAAAACCAGAAACAAAAGCATAACACAATGGAAAAAAACAATAACGACAGAAACTACAACTGAATAAACCACATGACTAAAGTATGAAAAACAGAAAATACAAAATAATCAGAAAACAAAACCAAAGACTACAAAATATTGAACAGAAAATAAATGATGAACTCAGAACCAAAACTAATGACTAGAATATCGAACTGTGGAAAGGGGAGATAAGAGAAAAGACCCCACCCCGGGGTCAAAACCTGACACCCACAAGCTGTACATGTACTGACCTGTTGGAGTCTCATTACCATTCTATGTCTGTTCATGAGGTTGTGACCTGTGAGCGTACCAACAACTGTACTTATTATACTCCGAGGAAAACCTGGAAAACCTTAGGTTTGGTCATTCCACGAGCCGTCCTGCCTGCTTGCAGTCACTCAAACGCTGCCATCCTTTAAGCTGCTGCCTCCTGATCTAGTTCTGGAGGGCAGTCTTCTGCATAGCAGTTGACTTCCCTAAAATGGGCTCTGGACCCACAAATTTAGTTGAGCTCCCCAACAAAGGTGGTAGGATTAGATCACCAAATGCAGTTGTGCAAGACACAGAAACTGATACAACTTATAATACCACACAAATGTGGGATATATTTCCATTTACACCTGGTACCAAGCACAAATTGTTGTTTAACTTGATTACAGTTGTATGTAGGTACCCCTGACGAGTTCCATGATTTTCTTTTATAAATCATTGGTTGTTTGGATCAGCAATTTCCATTAAATATATCATATAGCAGACAAACAGTGATATTTGAGAAGTGAAATCAAGTTTATAGTATTTACAGAAAGTGTGCAATAATTATTTAAACAAAATTAGGCAGGTGCATAAATTTGGGCACCCTAACAAAAAAAAAAAATACATCAGTATTTTTTGGAGGTCCTCTTTTTGCAGAAATAACAGCCTCTAAACACTTCCTATAGCTTCCAATGAGAGTCTGGATTCTGGTTGAAGACATTTTGGACCATTCTTCTGTACAAAACATCTCAGGTTTGTTGGTTTCTGAGCATGGCCAGCCCGCTTAAAATTACACCACAGATTTTCAATAATATTCAGGTCTGGGAACTGAGATGGCCATTCCAGAATGTTGTACTTGTTCCTCTGCATGAATGCCTTAGTAGATTTTGAGCAGTGTTTATGGTCGTCTTGTTTAAAGATCCAGCCCCGGTCCAACGTCAACTTTGTCACTGTTTCATGAACACTGTTCTCAAGAATCTGCTGATATTGACTGGAATCCATTTGACCCTCAACATTAACAAGATTCCCAGCACCTGCACTGGCCAAACAGCATGATGGAACCACCTCCAAATTTTACTGTAGGTAGCAAGCATTTTTCTTGGAATGCTGTGTTCTTTTTCAGCCATGCATACCACCCCTTTTGTCCAAATAACTCAATTTTAGTTTTGTCAGTCCACAACACCTTATTCCAAAATGAAGCTGGCATGTCCAAATGTGCTTTAGCATACCTCAAGCGACTCTGTTTGTGGCGTGTATGCAGAAAAGGCTTCTGTATTACAGCACCTCTTTGTGCACTGTATAGGTGAACGATGCACAGAGACACTATCTGCAGCAAGATCATGTTGTAGGTCTTCGGGGCAGGTCTGTGGGTTGACTATGACTGTTCTCACCATCCTTTGCTTCAGCTTATCTGAGATTTTTCTTGGCCTGCCACTTCAGGCCTTAACTAGTGCTGTGCCTGCGGTCTTCCTTTTCCTGACTATGTTCCTCACAGTGGAAACTAACAGCTGAAATCTCTGCGATAGCTTTTTGTATCCGTCCCCTAAACCATAATGTTGAACAATCTTTGTTTTCAGGTCATTTAAGAGGTGTTTAGAGCAGTGGTTTTCAAACTGCGAGGTGTGCCTCTGCCCCCCTGGGGAGCGCCAGAGTTCTGGGGGGGGCGCAAGGGATGGGTATCATGAACCAGTTCATTTCGAGAATCATTAAGAAATGATTCGATCCACCGACATCAATAGCCTTTTTGCTTAACGAGTCTCTTATCGGTCCTTCAGACCGGCCATTGTTTTTGAGGTTGTTTTATCTGGAAAATGATCATTACGTTGATTGCAGACCCTGCAGCGGGTCTGTAATCAACCACTTCTGTAACTGCTCCGCTTTGAAGCAATGAATTAACGAAACAGTGCTCTGATCCGCTGCTTCCTTGGTTCATTGCTTCGATGCTTTTCAGAAGCAACAAGTCTGCTTCTTAACTCCTCTCAAAGCCATGTAAAAATGTCAATCGTGAGTCAGTTTTGTGCGGATTAAAGTCACTAACTAGGACTCTTGTCTTGTTACAGGCAAGAAACGAGAATCGTCCTCCGTTCCGTTCACATAGCACTGCTGCACTGCTCTCTGCTGAGACAGAGTCCAGCCGGAATTAATAACTTCAAAGTGAATCACCGTTTAAATCAAATGACACCTCTTTCCAAAAGTTGTAACACAAACAACAAAATACAACAGACTACAACATTTTTTTTCCTTCCAAAATGAAACGTCCTGCTTTCTTTATGAATACATTGATATTGACTTGCAGCACAGCCGGCTGAGCTCAGCTCAGAGGTATGGAGTTAGATCCATGCCATTAATATCTGAAAGTAAATACTTTTGAGAAAAACTACAGATTTTGTTTATTTTTTTATGTCCAGAGATCAAGGATCCAGTGACCAATTTCATATTTATTTACTTTAAGACTCAATAAAATGTTCATAGAAAACCTGTAAAGCCTACTTTTAGTACACAGAAAATTCAGAGGAGGTATTGATAAGGGAATCGATAAGGAATTAGATCGATAAGTGGAATCGATAATGGCATCGATAGATAAAATCATATCAGTACCCTTTCCTTATTATTTATGTTAAAATGTGTTAGTAACAGTGGTGGGCACAGTTCCGATAATCCGATAACAGATAATTATCGAAGATAACGTTTTCATTATCGGATTATCTTTTAAGATAACTTTAAAGACCATCATCGGACTAATTATCTTCAGATGAATTTTTGTTTGATAACTTTTAAACCGATAAACAAAATAAACAAAGGTGAACAGCAACAAGCATTTTTAAAATTAGTTCAGCACCCACCTGTTAAACGTTTTGTAGCAGACGCACAGTTATAACCTTTGCAAACAGTTTCTGTGTAGGCTCTCAGTTGTCCAGGTGGTTTCCATAGTAGAGAAGCTTGAATCTTCGACTGGACTGGGTTGCTTGACGCGAGGACATTTCGCTTCAAATCGCAGAAGCTTCCTCAGCTAAATTCTTGCTCTGGAAGTCTGACTTCTGTCTGACTCTTGTAGAGAAGAATAAAACAGAAGCCAACAAAAGCTGGAGTTTTAAACCTAACCAGACCCCTCCTACTGAGAGGCAGACTGCTATAGGCTAGTGACTAAACAATAGCTCTAATTAGCAACTATTGTGCTCTTGTTAGCACACCTAATGACAGGACAGCTGTCCCTCTAATGATGGGATGGATGCCTTTCTGATGGCTCCCTTGATGATGTGAATGACTCATTACCATGAACAAAAGACTGAAACTCCTTTGACCTGAGTATCCCATTGTAAACAGGGGATAAAGCATGTCCAGGGGATAAAGCATGTCTCAGACCCCCTCCCCAGTTAAGGCTGGGTTTCAAACGTTTTACAAAGAATGCCTCCTTGACCCCTCTCTCAAACCATTTCTTCTCTCTGGCTAATATTTTAACTTCCTTGTCCTCAAATGTGTGGTTACTGTCTTTAAGGTGGAGAAGAACCGCAGACTGAGGTTCACTGGCGCCCTCTCTGCAGTGCTGCTATAGCCTTTTGTGTAAAGGTTGCTTTGTTTCACCTATGTAGTGTTCATTGCAAACACAATAGAACTGCTTGTATAAAAAGCATCTCAACCTTCTGCAGACAAAGGAAAAACAGCCAAAAAGAAAAAAAAAAAAACATTGCCTTTAATACCATACTGATATACTGGCAATATGACCCAAGTCATCCAGAGGCATACATCTTTAACTTATGGTTCAAATTTTAACCAAACTAATTTTGGACGTTATTTAAAATGACTGTCATGTCTGATGTTGTATAAAGTAAAAATATCAGATATATGTTTTAAAGTAATGTGTTACTTTTTAAGGTTTTGTGAGCACATGCTCTGCCCCGCAGTGCATTATGGGTAGGATGATGTAATCTCAGTACATCAGGACAGGACAAATGCATTTCAGACACTCTGTTCAGGCTCCAAGGACAACAGCATTAAACTCTAGTGCCTAAAACTCTCTTGTATATATTCTCTGCGTTTATAGACGTTGATTTTTTAATTGCATTTGTTAAATTCCACGCATTTTAAATGTGAACAGACAGGGATTATCTAGAATTTGTTTTGAAAGCCTCTACTGCCATCTAGCATCTACTGGCCAGTAGTGTTCATGGCAGTGTCTGGGGACCAGTAGATGGCAGTGTTCTATTTATTTTGACCCCGGTTACGTCAGATATAAGACTTGTTCTTCTCTCTACTCCTTTTCATTCTGGTGATTGTGATGCTTTATTTCTGTTTTTTCTGTTTTTTTCTTTTAAATGAATGAAATAAATATTTAAAAAAAAAGAAAGAAAGAAAGATGATTGTCAAATCAAATTTTTGCTTTGCAAATGGCTTTTTTTTTTTTTTTTTTACAAATGAACTTTAAAAACAAAACAACTGCATAATAATAATAATAATAATAACATTATTACAAGACAGCTCTGCAGTGTTTGCACAGGCACAGTGCGAATGGTTGGATGCTGCTTGTAGCTTTCAGCAGCAGGATAACCTCACGACGGCCGACCACAATAATATATCAAACAGGTTTGATTCTCATTCGACCATACGATCAGCGATCAGGAGGTGGTCGTCAGATGTTGACCGCAGCTTGATACTCCATGAACACTACACGATGCAGGACGCACGATTAACCTGAAACTTGGTCCAAAAAATTCCTGCATGAAAAATCATCTCGCAGTGTAAAGTATGTTTTACAACATCAAATGAATGTTGTAAAGAGAGAATGCAAAAAAATGAAAAAAAAGAATGCAAAAAAAAAACATGCAAAAAAATTTGCGATAACACTTCCAAAGCTCCGTAAAAATGCCTGTTTTTACAAATAAAAAAATGGAATATTTTACAAAAGCATATTTAAACACCAACACACAACAGACGTCACATTAACGTGTTGGTTTACATAATGAATGACTGAACCAATCAGTGTTTAGCAGGCACCTTTACCCAGAATCCTTTGCGATCTGTCTCTTTGTTACAAAACCCCAGAATTAGTGCATTATTCAACATTAAAAGATACATGTTATATTTTAACTTTGTACAAATGACAGAATTGACATTAATGGAGTTATTCTATCGGTATTAATGTTATTTATAAATCAAAACCATAAGTCAATATGACTTTATTTTTCAAGACCTCCGCATGACCGGATCTTTATAATTGATACTGGGCTGGCTTTATGGTTGCTCTCAGAGCGCCTCTGTGGTGGGAGGGCTGTAATAAACAAGAGCTTCCAGCAGGAGCCGAATGTTGAAAGAAAAAAGTGTGGTCTCATTGTTAGGGTCTCGGGGTGCTTCCGTCTGTGCTCAAAGCGCTGTAGAGGTTCTAGCAGGAGCAGACTGTTGAAAGAAAAAAGTATGGTCTTATTGTTTGGGTCTGGTGTTTTTAATATTATTAGAAGCTATTAAATTTGTTTTAATAGTAGTTGTAAATGTGCCAGAAATATTAGAATTTAGCTGTTATCGGTTATCTGTAACTTCTGATACATTTTTGGGTGGTTTATTGTTTTATCTTTATCGAAGATAACTTTTCAGTTATCTGATTATCTGTTATCGAAGTTAATTTTTTGGTTATCTGTGCCCACCACTGCACACTCTTAAGGCTATGAAAAGGGGGTGTTCACAATAATAGTAGTGTGGCATTCAGTCTGTGAGTGAGTGAGTTCATCAATTTTGTCAATTTTTTTTTTGCCACAGTTCACAGTGAAGACAGTGAAGCATGGTGGTGCAAGCATCATGATATGGGCATGTTTCTCCTACTATGGTGTTCGACCTATATATCGCATACCAGGTATCATGGATCAGTTTGGATATGTCAAAATACTTGAAGAGGTTATGTTGCCTTATGCTGAAGAGGACATGCCCTTGAAATGGGTGTTTCAACAAGACAATGACCCCAAGCACACTAGTAAATGAGCAAAATCTTGGTTCCAAACCAACAAAATTAATGCCTCGCAGATGTGAAGAAATCATGAAAAACTGTGGTTATACAACTAAATGCTAGTTTAGTGATTCACAGGATTGCTAAAAAAGCAGTTTGAACATAATAGTTTTGAGTTTGTAGTGTAAACAGTAGGTACCTTGTTTCCCATGTAAGAATAAGAAATATACTCAAAACCTGGATTAATCTTTTTAGCCATATAGCACTACTATTATTCTGAACACTACTGTACGCCCGCATATGCCAGCTTTTACTATGGTCGGCATATAAATCGTCAAGGTGTGACAGGATCCTAAGATTTGAGCTGTTTTTCTAATCTATGGGTGTGAATCACAAAACTCACTCAAATATCAATATCATATTTCTCAATAAATACATGTGAAAAATGTGAAAACAAACATTTAAAAAAATCTTGGCTTGTGAGCATTTGTCTCTTCTTCCATTACGGGTGTGAGCATATGTCTTGTGAGCATTTGTCTCGGAGTCTTGCATGCTCTGCATAACTACAGTGGTCCCTCGCTATATTGCGGTTCACCTTTCGCAGCCTCGCAGTTTCGCAGATTTTTTTAGTGCAATTTTGCATGCTTCTTCTTTTTTTTTAACAGCGCATTTGTTCTGCGTCCTCATCAGGCGGGCCGGTCGGCATCACCGCGATTGCTCTCACTGCCTCCGATGTGCTTACCGAGTCGGTAAGCGCTGCAGCGGGCCACTCACACCAACCCACTGTCTGCTGTGCGTAGTTGCAGCCAAAATCTAGCAACAGGTCCAGAGACTACGCTCGCTGTTTTGATGCAGAGCACTCCAGCAGCCCGCAAGGATAGAATTCAGCAGCGCTGCATGGTCTCGGTAACCGCAGCCGCAGAGCTCCGTGGCCACTGAGAGAAGTTTGTATCTTTTTAATGACTTGGATTCTTTGCGGATCCCGCATCCGTCCCACAACAGTAACACTGGAGGCAGTGAGCGAAGGGAGAGCACGCACATTGTGTTCTGCGTGTGTCTGTTTATAAGAATCTTCTTGCCCAGAAGAAAAAAAGACCGCCAACAACTACCCATAACTATGTTCTTCACTCGGAAAAAGACACCTGCACCGAGGTGTCACTCAGTGGAAAAACACACTGCGGATTTCACCTATCGTGGGCTATTTTTAGAACGTAACTCCCACGATAAACGAGGGACCACTGTACACGGATGTGACTGAATCTATGGACTGTGGGCACTGTGGCAAATGTCTGTATCTTGCCCAAAGAAGGGTGAACAAAGTCCCTTAAACGTGTCCTAGATGTGACAATCAGAACAATAAGGCAATATTTAGTAGAGAACATTGGTGCCGGCAGCTGTACCCTGCATGCACTGTATGTACATTATTTTTCACAAGTTTATTCATGAAATCATTCAATATTACAACATAAAAATAGTTGTGTGAAACTACATTTAACGCCTTGATTGAAATGTGCTTCGCACAAGTGATAGCTGTGTTTGGTGGGGAATGCTGGGTAAACAGTGGAGCTTTCCATTAGGGAGCATTCTCGGGCAGACTGTTCCATTCATTCATCAAAAACACTCAAGCGTACTGCTCCAGTCATCATGAAAAGAAAACACCAACTCAATATTTTTCAGGTGTTTAGAAACAATAAATGATGCACTGAAAGCAGCTGAATTTCTGGCCGAGGGCACAGCTCCTTACTTTCCAGGTGGGTTGCCAGGTCTGCACTTTATAAGCCAACCTGTTAGGAGGCAAACTGGATTGAACTGCTTCATCCTGTTTTAGCACTTTTTTGGATTGTGGATGATGGTAATAGGACGCCCTGTAGATCCTCATATGTGTTTTGCTTCCTGTATTACTATCATGAAGACTTATTGTTGTCCATTGTGCCTGTCCCTGTTTTAAACCTGACTTGGCTGCAGAGACATGAAATTCATGATTTAATGCATAGTCTTGAAAATTTTACAAAGTACAGAAAGACGGTGAGAGGCAGCATATGTATTGTGACAGCAGTGTCAGATGTGTGCTCTGCAATAAAGTGCACTGAAGCCTGTTTTTATGGGTGGGGAAATTCCTGTTGTTACAGTTTGTACTCAGTGAGCTGAGCTGCACATGTAAATGAGACTGAGCAATGAGCACTGACCGAGGCAGCCACTCTAATAAAACTCTTTCAGCACAGTGCGTGTCACACAGTAATTTGGCCCCTGAACAGTTTTACTCATTAATAACTAGATTTGTTTGTGATAAGGCATAAAAAATGGGAGAAATTTCAATCCCTGAAGCGCAAATTTCAAGCACTCAGAGTGCAAAACAATGAAATGGTTTTGTTCTTGCAATAAAAGTCCAAAGTGCAAGATGTATTACATTTTATGGTTCAGCAGGGATCAATAATACTTTGAGACTAAACACTATCAGGTGTCCGAGAGTAAGGTCTAAACAAGGTCTACGGATCAGATAAGGTCAAGAAAACAATAGCAAAGATGCTACAAGTCCCATGACAACAACACAAAAGGTCAGTGACTGTGACATTAAATCACTGGATTTAACAAACCTGTGCAATGAAAAGGCGTCGTGTTATGCATCAGTTGATTCTGTTCTCCAGAGTGTTGTTCCCATATCAGCTCCTTCAGTTGATTGCATCAGGCTGTGATTAGACCTTGTAACCATTCCACCTAGTGTTTGCTGGTCTTTATAGGCACCCAGGCCCACCAATAGTTAATACTTCCTGGAATTTGAAAGGGCCAGCTGAACAGGCACTTAGTTATTTATGATCTCTTCTGTGTCTTTGGCTTCAGGGTAACATCTGTTTGTTGAGCTTTAATAGCAGTAATACACTTACCTCAAAAGAAAGCGCTACAGCATTGTGAAAGAGCACCTAAACGGATCTGTATGTGGATTAATATGTATCTAAATAACATATGGAGATTAACAGGTTGTAAAGCAGAAGGGTCATCAGATTATCCAGAAAGCTGCTCGTGAAAAGTTTCCTTTCTGTCTTATGTTCTTTACTCATCCTTCACATTGAAGTATTTCACCTGGAGTTCAATCAAATCACATGCCGTGGGTCAGAATTTTCCAGCTCAACAAAACTCTGGATGTTTTTTCTGAGCACATGTATCACCCTTTCTCTTTCCTTTTTCCAGTTTTACACACCCCTTTCTCTTGTGCTTGAGTGAGCACAAAAAGAATCTTTCCCGCAAAGCTACCACACCATGTTCAAACAACACAAGCCTGTGATCCCAACAACAGCAACAAAAGGGGGGGGGCCCTTTTGTTGCTGACTTCTTGCTGTGTCAAGTTGGAGATGACCATCGAGGATCATATTCTGTAAGGATGAATTGATCTGAGGTCACCAACTAAACACCCTTAAATCCCTGGTAGCACCTTGAAATCCTGTCCATAAAAATCATGAACAGGACCGGTGATAAGGGGCAGCCCTGGCAGAGTCCAACACCTACTGGAATTAGGTCTTAAATGCCAATAATGCAGACACATGTTTGTATTGATACGGGCAGAGCTGGTATCCAGGGCTTTCCCTAAGCAATGGGATAATGGTGCTGCGCCATCATGTTATATGTTGACGCTATCATGCAGAGTTTCAAATTTAGGCTGTTCCCTCTCTGTTTTTAACCCAGAATTTTTTTCCCCGGCATGATTATGAGTTTTGGAGCTTTCCCCGACCATAAATGTCAGTGAAATCCTCAGTCACTGGAGGAGCTGCACATAAACGCACCCTATGAATGGAGATGAAAATTCTGATTGAATTAAAAAAGGCATTTATTTTTATGCCCTGCGCGGCGCTTGCATCCGGGTTGTCCGTCCGTCCTTCCATCAGTTCGTCTGTCCGTCCGCAATTCGTTCACTGCAACATAAATCGGCACCTATTGCTCGCAGAAGCTTAATATTTGGTGGGAACATGCCTTGGAGGAGTACTTCGCATGGATTCGAAGGCCAGTGACCTTGACCTACTTTTGAAGGTCACCAGTGGTCACAACTGTCAAATTCTTCGCCGCAACATAGCTCGGCACCTACTGCTCGCAGAAACTTCATATTTGGTGAGTACATGCCTTGGAGGAGTACTTCGCATGGATTCAACGGCCGGTGACCTTGACTTACTTTTGAAGGTCACCAGTGGTCACAACTGTCAAATCCTTCGCTGCAATGTAGCTCGGCCCCTACTGCTCGCAGAAACTTAATATTTGGTAGGTACATCCCTTGGAGGAGTACTTTGCATGGGTTCAAAGGCCAGTGACCTTGACCTACTTTTCAAGGTCACCAATGGTCACAACTGTCAAATCCTTTGCCACAATGTAGCTCGGCACCATTTGCTTGTAGAAACTTCATACTTGGTGGGTACATGCCTTGGAGGATTACTTCACATGGGTTCGAAGGCCGGTGACCTTGACCTCTGTTTCAAGGTCACCAGTGGTTGCATTTTTTTTGAATGCTGGTGACTGTGACCGACTTTTTATGGTCACTGTTTGTCACATCCTCTAAATAAACATTATGCCAATCTCCAATTTTTTCATTGTATATCCCAGTTTACATCAAACACATAAGGCTTCAACCAAATACCCACCCCATACAAGTACATACTGTATGCATTACTGCATTTGCATGGAAAATAATACCGCGCGCTGGGCATTTCGTGATGTCCAGTGGATCAGCACACAGCACAGTGTTTTTAGAAATACATGAAGACACTGCTTAACTTTAAATCCACAAGTCTATTTCAGATGATCAGCATGGATTCCATAAGAACAGCCAGTGAACCCTCTTTCTCTTAAACGGTTTTATTTTACTCAGTGTGTCGCTTTGTAAAGTTTGCACTTCTGCTGGTACGTTGATTAGCTCCTTCCAAATACCACCCTACTTCTGTGTCAGGCTGTGTGCAGTCACAGCCGTTCATACTGGTGCTTAGTGCCCCTGCAGGTCCCCTAATTTACTGCATCTTCAGAACTTTGCAGAGTGTCCTCCCCTGTAGACTTTAATTGCACTTGTCTCTTCTTATTTTCATTTCAGCATATATATGTGCAGGGTTTTTCTTTCTTTCTTTTTTTAACACACACATTATTATTATTTTAGTTACAATACAATAGTTACAATTCCAGAGGTTGTTGATGATGCACATTTCTCCTGGGATGCACCACACATTGTGTACACAAGATTTTCCGCAACTTGGTCCATTTCCACTAAACCCAAGGAACCTCATTCTGAGTACAAATGGTTACCCGCCGTGTCCTTTGACTCATTTTCTTAATTATTCAGTTTACTGTCAAAATCATAAACAAAATGATCATCAACATCATTGACAATGTCTGGATTTACATCCTTTTTCTTTTCTTCCAGTAATTGATTCACATATCTTTTGATACAGTTTCCATTTACCGACACCAAATACATAACAGGACCCAAATCCTGGGTAATTTCACCATTCAGAAAAAAGAGGGGAAAACTCCGCACACTGGTTTAAAGCTCCCAAAAAACTGTACCATACCGTACAGTTACCTGAAGAAGACCCTGTGGTCGAAATGTTGCTTTTTTTTTTAGTCAAAAGATTTTGGGAGCTTTAAACCAGTGTGCGGATTTTCCCTGTTTTTTCTGTCTGCAATTCCTGATTATCCTGCACCTGGCCAATATAGGATTGGATGTGCGCACAACTACCATTTTTTTTCTTTTTAATTTCACCATTCACCCATTTATATCCTCCCCTGTAGTTTCTTACAAGCACAGTTTATCCCACCGAGAACTCATGAATCTACCATTCGCATGTGACTGTTTCTGCAACATGTCAATCCTGGATAAACTGAGAGAAATTTGGTTTCAGCAAAGATAACCTGGTGCAGACCTGTCTTTTCAAAAACATTTTTGCTAGTGTTTTCCAGTTGTCATGTGTGGCATAGTAAGATAACCAAATAAGAAATTTGCAATATCGTGCTGCAAAGACCGCCACCAAGTGCTACTTTTTGGCTAAGGGACCTTTTAAAGTTTTGCACCAGCCTCTCTGCCGATCCATTTGAGGCTGGGTGGGAGGATGGAGTATTGACATGCATTCAACTTCATAAATATCTCAAATTCACTTGCAATGATCTGAGGGCTATTATCAGTTTAGGCAACCCTCTTTAGGCAACCCATAAGCAAAAAACAGGCTTCTCAAAACTTCGATTGTTTTGCTCATGGTAGTAGTTTGCATATGAATAATTTCAGACCATCTGGCATACGCATTCATGACCACAAGGAACATTTGCTTCTTAGACTCTGCAAAAGCAAGGTGTATTCTCTCCCATCATATTTTTCCAGCTGAGAGGATGGCTCATATGGATAAGAATACGGTTGTAGCTCGTTATCTACCATCCTGAGGTCGGAAACTAGTGTTTGTTTTTCTACAATGTATTTCTTAAGATTTGTTGGGCTGTGAACTCCAAATCTGTGAATATCTTTCCGCTGTTTAAGCCCTTTCTCAAAGTGTTCATCCACCACTCTTGGATGATCTTGTTCTGGTCCAGGGCTCAATAGCTCAAGGTCCAAAGCACATTCAGCCCAGTCGCATGTAGCTGTGTAACATGAAGTCTCTGGGATAATCTCAGTTTCATCAGGCACCATAATGACAAAGAGTTTTCTTTTCACATATATCTACTGGGTGTCCCAAAAAAATATGCAACATTTATCTGCAAAGAAAATGGTCAAAGCATATGCCTAGGAAATAAATTTATGGCTGGATAGAAAGCTGAAAAGTTGAAGTTTTTCATACCAATGTCAATATTGGCCCTACATTTTGTCAGTCTCTTAGACAACATGTTCAATGTACTTGTAGGCCCCGCGTTGGCCAATTACGGCCTGCAAATGCTTTGGGGAAAGTGTCCTGAGGAATGTTTCGGCTTTCTCAGCAGATGTTTTCCTTCAATGCATCGATGCTTGGCATCAACATAAACTTCAGGGTCTCTGCAAGTAAAAAAGAAACATAAGTGATTAAGTTTGTAGCATTTAAGGGTCAAACCGAGTGTTTTAAATGTTGTATATTTTGTGGGACACCCTACTTTCTGCAGTCAATATTGCACGTGTCTTGAATGTTGTATTCCATCGAGAAAGATGGTCTTCAACAACAATGCTTTATTAACAAATCCTTAGCTATTTACAAGAAAGGTTCAAATTACAAGTGCTGGGAAAAACACTGCCAGAGGCCTGCCTGTCTGCCTTATATACTGCTGAAGTTGTTGACTTAGAATACCGTGGAATATTCTATAACTTTGTGGAAAATGTTAGTATAAACTACAAAAAACTTTTGGAAAAGCACAGAACTAAGTGGAACATTACAGAACATGCAGGAAAGCTCTAGAAGGTTATAGAATAGTCTATACTAATCAAGAAATAAGCATGTTTTAGCTCATCTGTAAACAGATGAATCATTCTAGGCTGTTCCGCAACACCTCACCACTGAGCCTGAAGGTGTCCTCTGAAGGTTGATCTAGAGTGACATCTTCTTGGGCTTTGGTCTCCGCTTAGAACGGTGTGGGTTGTGTGGTCCGTACTCTGGTGCTGGAATCTTGAACCTCGGTGCTGGTGGAGCTTGCTCAGGCAGTTATAGCCCCATCTCCACTGGATGATCTGGAGGTGGAATCACAATCTCCGCTTCTCTGTTGATGCTTCTGTCAGCAGAGAAGCCCTCTGGTGGGTTGACGTCATCCTCACTGATGTATCTGGGATGTAGCTGCTCCCAGTGACATCTCCAGGTGGGTCCTCGAGGAATGACCTTCACATTGACTGATCTGGTACCCAGTCGTTTTGTGATGATGGCAGGAACCCGTCAGCTGTTGATTGCAACAAGGCCCGAAGTACTCCGCGTAGACTGGGTCACCAACTTGGTAGTTTTGGGTGAGCTTGTCCACGGGTATGGGAAATTCCCGCACCTGTAATTTGGTCGCCTGCCATATCTGCTTTGTGCAATGTGCGCAAGTGACGGCAGCAAAGTGTCAATCCATGCTCTGAGTTGGCGGTCGTTGGGGAGTTCACTTGGCAAGTATCCACAAGATGTCAGCATAATGCGGCACTGTAGCAGAAACTCCTGAAGTGCTCTCATTGGTGGCAGAGATGACTTCCGTAGTGCCTGTTTGAAGCTTTGCACTAGGTATTCTGCAGATCCATTGGTAGCAGGATGATAGGGTGCTCCTGTGAGATACGTGATTCCTTGCACCAGCTCTGGAACTATTCTGAGGTGAACGTTGTAGCATTGCCAGTCATCAGCGTGTGTGGGTAGCCAAAATGAGTGAAGTCCTCCTCCAGAAGATCGATCATTGCTCTTGACCCAATTGATGTGGTGGGATGAATACACGGATACTTTGAGTATACGTCCGTGACTACCAACCAGTTAGAGCCCATGAAGTTGATGGTGTGATCGACGTTGGGTCCAGCTCCATGGTTTCTCTGGTAGCATCCAGGGATGAACGGTGGCCTGTGGCGGCTTGTTCTGATGTTCTGCACACAACTGGCAATGGTAACTCGCTCCTTCGATGGCGTCATCGATGCCTGGCCAGTACATGCGAATTGGTTCATCTTCTCCATTCCAAAGTGTCCAAGATGTAGGAGTTCCAGGACTTGTGGTCTCAGGTACTCCGGAATCAGTACTCTGGATCCATGCAGTAAACATCCATTGCAGATGTTGAGAGATCCCAACAACTTTCAGAACTTTTCTACCACATCATGATTGTCTTTCTGTTTAGGTGGCCAGCCTTCACGTACAAAGTGCTTGACTGTGGTGATGACTGGATCTTTCTCCAAATCTTTGACTAGGAAATTGCTGTCAAGTCCAGGCCTCTAATTCATGTAGCGTTTCTCCTGGTTTCGCTGCATGTCACTCCAGAATTTGAACCTCTCTCGCACGGTGAACCTGACTGAGGTCAGACCTCAGTCTGACCTCAGTCTGCAGTTCATCTCCACCTTAAAGACACTAACCACACGTTTGAGGACAAGAAAATTAAAATATTAGCCAGAGAGAAGAAATGGTTTGAGAGAGGGGTCAAGGAGGCATTCTTTGTGAAACGTTTGAAACCCAGCCTTAACCGGGGAGGGGTCTGAGACATGCTTTATCCCCTGTTTACAATGGGGTACTCAGGTCAAAGGAGTTTCAGTCTTTTGTTCATGGTAATGAGTCATTCATGTCATCAGGAGAGTCATCAAGGGAGCCATCAAGAAAGGCATCCATCCCATCATTAGGAGGACAGCTGCCAGGACAGGAGAGTGCTAACTAGCCTATAGCAGTCTGGTTAGGATTAAAACTCCAGCTTTTGTTGGCTTCTGTTCATTCGTCTCTACAAGAGTCAGACAGAAGTCAGACTTCCAGAGCAAGAATTTTAGCTGAGGAAGCTTCTGCGATTTGAAGCGAAACGTCCTCGCGTCAAGCAACCCAGTCCAGTCGAAGATTCAAGCTTCTCTACTATGGAAAGCACCTGGACAACTGAGAGCCTACACAGAAACCTGAAAAAAGTTCAGCGATCGCCATCTTGAATTTGGGTTGCCTGAACCACAAAAAAGCTTTAAAAACAGCAGTAGAATGATTCTCCCATCACCCTGCTGGGAGAAGCTTTTTTTCAGCTACTTTTCGTAGTGACGCCGACCGAGGGAGGACTGACGACTTGGTGGGATATCGATTGAACTGCGACAGCAGGCTGACCCGCACAGAGAAGCCGGCCTTCAGGCATCATCCCTGTGCAGAGCGAGGCAGGCAGCCGGGGTGATGAAGCAAATCCACTCAGTCCGAAATCTCCCACTTTTTGGATATATGCGAAGTCCCAGTTTGCCCAACGGAGTTTAGTTCTGCAGCTTTATCGAGGTGAGAATAATGTAAAAATAAAACGTGACGTTTACTGAACTGCTGTGAAGGTTTAATGATCGGCTAACATTAGCTTAGCCTTTTAGCACAATTGGTCTGAGTGAACGCTTTAATTTGTAAATGGTTCAGTCTTTTTTATTTTTACCAAATAAAGCTACAGCTTTTTCAGACACCACAAAAGCTCAACTTTAAATAACTTATTTTTCGGGCTTTTTTTTCCATCATTTTTTTCCCTTTTTATATATAAACTGTTTAGTCTTTCTTTATATTTAAAGACATATTTTTATTTGTCCCAATCAGGAACATTTGCTGTGCAGACAACCAAACTTCCATTGATGAGCTGAACACCACGAAGTCCAGTCGAAAGAAAACATCTCTGCTCTTCAAAATAGGACAAAAGTGTTATGTGTCGGACGCGGTCGGAGCACCGACCCAGGATGAAATAAGCAGAGCACGTTTCAAAAGATAACAGAATTTAATAATCATAATGAGTGCAGTGATAAACAACCAAAAATGTCTGCGGTCTGGTGAGGTGAAAACACGGCGCGCTCTCAGCAGCGCAAACGGTCCGGAGCCACAGCAGTTCGGACCCAGGGACCCCGCCGACACCCCCCAGGTGGCCGCGACAAACCGAGTCTGTGAAGAAAGAAAACATGAGGTGAGTCCAACACTCTCCACCCAGAGAGACACAGCTCAAAAGGTGCACACAATCAGCAAACACTTCCTGGCTTAAATATATATATCAGCTTCTCACCCTGCAGGCACGGAACAACTCAGTTCAAATCTCCACTGCAGCAGAAGCTGATTAGACAATTAGCATAACGTGACAGCTCAATAACACAAGGTGTGAGGGACACCAAATCTACTGTCATTACTTCATAAAAGTCACCAAAACCAAATTACCTCAGAAGTGTGCTGAAGAGCGTGAGACCTCACCCAATCCTCCTTCACAGACTGTGGCGTCAAACCTGGAGCGGTCTCTGCATCCGTAATGGTGAGGTTGTTGTCCTGACGTCGATCTCACACGTCTGCTCACAAGGTCGAGTCTCTGGCAATCACACACTGTGCATTCAAGGTTTAAATGCAGCAATCTCTGATCAAGACAGAATACACCACAGCTGTGAGTCCTGATGACCTGCACGTGAAAACAAGCCTCAGGTGTTCAGGGTGAGGTCCTAATGCTCAGCCACTCAGTCCTGAATGCATACCACCTGGTGGGAGAAACAGAAAACAAAAACAAAGCCAGCCAAACACCCCAGCCAAAAAGTGTCTTCAGCAACACCACCAGAGTTCAAAGCTGCAGAGGAGACCTTCATCTGGTCCCGAAAATCCAGCATAACATCACCTGCTTCTAAATAAAAGGCTCTTTCAACAGCAACTATTTTACTATTTTTTAAAAAGCTGTTTCATTTTATATTTTAACAATAAATGAACGGATCATTAAAAATGTCCACGAATCAAAGTCCAAAGACATTTGCACAGGTAGAAGCTCTCCACTTATTGTGCTCAAATTCATATTTTAGAAATGACTGTCCTGATAACAACATTAAAGGCAATTACATATTTTGGCGAAATTACAAGTTCAAATGACCATTAAAAAAAATTAATCACAAGGTTTATGTCACAGAAATCCTACTTTACAATCACACTGTAGTCATTGTTAAATTAGTTCCTGTTGCATTTATAATAAACATTTGTATTTATTTAGTGTCTGTTTTTCTGGTTGAAATGAGATAATCTACCAGACTTAAAAAAATGTACAAATTTCCATGTTATTTTGTCTAAAAATAAATGTCCAAGGTTCCTTATGTTAAACAAGAAATTATCTAATCTGAAATAACAGGTGGTTTTAATTTACAGATGAAAGGTTTCTAAAGAACTATTTATTGATTTATTTAGCTATTTTAAGTACAAGTATTCTAAACCTTTTTTAACAGTAATCAGAAATTCAGAGGTAACAAAAAACAACAACAAAAAACATTTCAAAGGATTTTTCTTCAGAAAACTGCTCCATAAATGAGCAGTCCTGTGACACATATGTTTTGCACAGATCAGTGGTTTCTGCATCAATCCGTTTTGTACAGATCAGTGGTTTCTACACCGATCCGTTTTGTACAGATCAGTGGTTTCTACACCGAGCCGTTTTGTACAGATCAGTGGTTTCTGCACCAATCCATTTTGTATAGATCAGTGGTTTCTGCCACTAGTCTTCCGTGTTTTGGCCCAACGCGTCATTCCTATTGGACAATGCAAAGGTACGTCACAGCTCAGAGCATCGAAAGTTGGATTGGATTGAACTTTGACCACGTCAGCCTGCTGACAAGCAGCAATGTGCGCTCCCGTCAGAAGCGTTGGTTTAGCTCGGCTTTTGACGCGACGCTTCTGACGCATCTAAAAAGCAATGCGTCTCATTGAAAATAATGCTTTTTAGACCGATTTTTGATGCATTTGACGCATCTGACGTATTCAGTGTGAAAGGCCCATAACTGGGACTCTTGTTTTGTTGCAGGTAAGAAACGAGAATCGTTCTCCGTTCCGTTCGCACAGCTTCAAACACTGCACCGCTCTCTGCTGAGACAGAGTCCGGTTGAAATTAATAACTTCAAAGCAAATCGCCGTTTAAATCAAATGACACCTCTTTCCAAATGTTGTAACTCAGACAACAGACTAAAATGTTTTTTCCTCCCAAAATGAGACATCCTGTGTTCTTTATGAATGAGATTGATGTTGACTTGCAGCACAGCCGGCTGTAAGAGCTCAGCTCAGAGGTATGGAGTTAGATTTGTGCCATTAATGTCTGAAAGGAAATGCTTTTGAGAAAAACTACAGATTGTTTATCTCTATTTATGTCTAGAGATCAAGGATCCAGTGACCAATTTCATATTTATTTACTTTAAGACTAAATAAAATGTTATGACATAGAAAACCTGTAAGCCTACTTTTAGTACACAGAAAATTCACAGGAGGTATTGATAGGGGAATCGATAAGGAACCGGATCGATAAGCAGAATCGATAATGGCATCGATAGATAAATCTTATCAATACCCATCCCTTATTATTATGCTAAATGTGTTAGTTATGCCAAAGACATTTAAAAACACAGAGATGTTTAAATGTTTTTAAAAAATGAAAAGATAAAAATAGAAGAATAGAAAGCTCTTTAAAAACATGTTTGAAATGTTACAAAGGCTGTAAAATGTGTAATGCCTAGACAGTTCCTTAAAAAACATATAAATACTTAAAAATGTGTTTAAGGTGTAGAAGAATATAAAGAAACACACGAAGATGTTGAAATTGTATTGGTGTCGGGGTGGGGAAGAAGCTATTCATTTGTTCTCTGAGGGGGAGCTCACTCTCCCACACTTTGAAAACACCTGGTCTATGCTAATCAAGAAATAAGCATGTTTTATCTTATCTGTAAACAAATGAATCTTCTAGGCTGTTCCGCAACAAACAGTTATTCTGTACTCATGCAATTTTCAATGGATTTAAAATGTGCTGATATGGTGAATGGGTTTATTGAAGAGCAGCCTTGGGAAAAGCTTATGGTTAGACAGATTTATTTCAGTGAGGAGGTAAAAAAAACAAACATTCATTTGTGCCCGGTGAATGTAATGCATGTGGATTATTATGATGATGTACATCAAATTATGCGAAAAAAGTGGACGTCTGCTGCTCTGATACTTGTACAGATAATTAAGTGAGGCACACCTCTGCTAATGGTAAGTGAAGGTCCACTTTCCATCACCATTCTCTAATCTGTTCTCATTCTTTGATATTGGGAACCTGGGCCGTTTCTAACATATTCTGTCCTGTGTTTTCAGTAACCTCTGCTCCAATCAGCTCTGACGCATCTGCCTGGTCTTGGATGCAAGCACCCACAGCCTTGGGAACTCTGTTTCAGCTCTGGGTCCAGTCGGTGTCTCCTGCTCCCGGTGCCTCACTTCATGGATTTCGACATTTATCACATTTCACTTCTTGCTCAATAAATTGTTACTCCTTTTACCTCTGGTTGTTGGCAAATTGAGTCCTAAACTGTTCTCTGGTTTGAGCCGTAACAGGTTTGCCCATTAATCTTTGCAGCACCTCTCAAGCTCCATCAGGTTGGATGGGGAGTGTCGGTGCACAGCCATTTTCAGATCTCTCAAATATGTTCAATCAGATTCAGGTCTGGGCTCTGGCTGGCCCACTCAAGGAAATTCACAGAGTTGTCCTGAAGCCACTCCTTTGATATTTGGCTATGTGCTTCGGGTCATCGTCCTCCTCAGCAAGTTTTCATCCAGGATATCTCTGTACATTGCTGCATTCATCTTTCCCCTCAATCCTGACTAGTCTGTCACTGAAAAACATTTCCACAGCATGCTGTTGCCACCACCATGCTTGACTGTAGGGTTGGTGCGTGGTTTCCTCCAAACATGACACCTGGCAGAGTTTTGGCATGAATGCCAGGCTTTCTCATCAGACAAGAGATTTTTGTTTCTTATGGTCCTTCAGGTGCCTTTTGGCAAACTCCAGGTGGGCTGCCATGTGCCTTTTACGAAGGAGTGGCTTCTGTCTGGCCACTCTACCATACAGGCCTGATTGGTGGATTGATGGAGGGCACAGTACCCTAACCTTATGATGAGTACAAAATGAGTGTGATATTATTACTGTTTTGTTTACGAATGTTTAATTTTCACTGTTACTGCACTTTGTGTGAAATCAGTCATATTGATATCGATATGACAATATTGAGATACGATAATTTGGCCATATTGTGCAGCCCTACTGTCAACCATCTGAAAATGGTTGACAGTATTTAAAACATTTAAAGCATTTTACAAAATGCTTAAAGTGGCAGGGGGTTAAGAGGGCTGTAATGGGGGGTCTGGGGTGCTTTGCCACTCAGAATCTGAAGGTTTTTAGTCATGCTAATGCTACTCAGAAGCATTTACTGAAAATAAAGCGTGAAGGACCTAAATGACATGGTTAGATGGTGAGGAGCTTCAGGCATGTGATAGGCAAAAAAAGGAAATGCTTAAAAAGCTCCCCCAGAAGCTGAAAGCTTTAGCCATGTTAATGCTCCCTTGAAGCATTTACTAAAAAAAAGTCTGAAGGACCTAAATGACATGGTGAGTTGCTGAAGAGCTTCTCTCTTTCATGTTTACATATACATATTATGTAAACAAGTGTGTGCCTTTCCAAATCATGTCCAATCAACTGAATTACCCCAGGTGGACTCCAGCTAAGCTTTAGAAACATCTCAAGGAAGATCAGAATTTGCAAAAGTTTGCAAAAATCTCAAACTTTTTCACATTGTCATTATGGGTATTGTGTGTAGAATACATACATCTTCAACTGCTTTTTCAGGATGAGGTCACAGGTGTGTGTAGAATTTTGAGGAAAATTGAATTTCATCCATTTTAGAATAAAGCTTGTGACATAATAAAATATGGAAAAAGTGAACCGCTGTGAATACATTCCAGATACACTGTATACACCACACACACACACACACATATTATATATACAGTGTGTGTGTATATATATATATATATATATATATATATATATATATATATATATATATATATATATATATACACACCACAGAGTTGGATGCAAAAGTTTGGGCACCTCTGATAATTTTCATGATAATGAAGTTTATAGGATTTACAAAAAGTGTGCAATAATTCTTAAACAAAATTAGGAAGGTGCATAAATTTGGGCACCCCAACAGAAAAAAATACACCAATATTTAGTAGATCCTCCTTTTGTAGAAATAACAGGCTCTAAATGCTTCCTATAGCTTCCATTGAGAGTCTGGATTCTGGTTGAAGGTATTTTGGACCATTCTTTACAAAACATCTCAGGTTTGTTGGTTCCCAAGCATGGACAGCCCGCTTAAAATCACACCACAGACTTTTCAGAACATTGTACTTGTTCCTCTGCATGAATGCCTTAGTAGATTTTGAGCAGTGTTTAGGGTCGTTGTTGTGTGGGCCGCTGAAGAGGAGGTACTGCTGGCCCACTACCACCAGAGGGCGCCCTGCTTGGAGTGCGGGCTCCAAGCACGAGAGGGCGCCAGACCCAGAGGAAGTGACAGCTGTCACTCATTACTCCAGCTGTCACTCATCTACACCACCATATAAGCCGGACTGCAACTCCACCTCCCCGCCGAGAAATCGACTACCAGTACCAAGGTAATTTCTCTGCTGACTGACACATTGTGTAACCAACTGAACTTCTATTGCAGCCGTTTTCCTGAAGTGTTGCCTTGTCTGGAGGATTGGCGTTTGGTGTGACAGTGACGGCTTCACCTCGCACCCCCTCCCAGATAAGTGGTTGATCAGGAGCTGCACGAGTGTGTGTGATTTGGAGGTGGAGGTGCTCCCTCCTAACGGTGTCTGGACTGTAAATTACTGAGTGTGCGGACTCACACTCATACATCATCTTTCTGTTTTCTGCCAGCAGTACCAGGGTCGACAGCCGAAGACAGAGGCCACCTGGGGACTCGGGACTTGGCGGCTCCGGTGTTCTTCAGACCGTTGGTGGTGGAGGCCGTGTGGGACGCGGCTTCTCTCTCGTCGGGCGTCTTCTATCTTCGAGCCTGCCCACACATCACCTGGTGTTTATTGACTGTGAAAATTATGACACATTTCGTTGTGTATTATCACAACATTAAATTGTTACCTTTTGGCTTACTCATTGTCCGTTCATTTGCGCCCCCTGTTGTGGGTCCGTGCTACGACACCTTCCCAACAGGATTTCTCGGCCATCGTCATGGATTCCGAGGGGCGTCAACTCCAGCTTGAACGGCCAATGGAAGAGCCAGGAGCGCAGGCGTCAGCGGGAGGCGGGTTGAGTGAGCTGCAGCAGATCTTAACCGCCTTCAAGGCCCGGTTAGAATTAGTGACCGAGCAGAGTGTCCTCCTTAATCGGAGGGTGGAGGCTCTCACCGCCAGGGTGGAAGCGCGCGATCAGGGCGCTGCTGCAGCCACTCCTCTGGCTGGTCCTGGGCCTGTATCAGACGTTCCACTGGTTGTTCAACGAACCCCCCCACCGTCCCCTGAAGCATACATAAGCCCTCCGGAACCGTACGGGGGCTGTGTCGAGACGTGCGCGGACTTCCTCATGCAGTGTTCGCTCGTCTTTTCACAGCGCCCCGTCATGTACGCATCAGACGCTAGCCGGGTGGCTTATGTTATTAATTTGCTTCGAGGAGAGGCACGCGCATGGGCTACGGCGCTTTGGGAGCAGAATTCACGGCTCCTAACGTCTTATACTGGGTTTGTACGGGAATCCAAACAAGTGTTTGATCATCCCAACAGAGGCGAGACCGCTTCGAACGTGTTGCTGTCGATGAGACAGGGGCGTCGTAGCGCAGCCGAGTATGCAGTCGGCTTCCGCATCGCGGCAGCGAGGTCCGGCTGGAATAACGTTGCGCTCCGCGCCGCCTTTGTAAATGAACTGTCCCCGGTCCTTAAGGAGCACCTACTGGCCAAGGAGGAACCGCGGGAATTGGACGGGCTGATCAATTTGGTTATACGTTTAGACAACCGTTTAAATGAGCATCGTCGGGAGCAGGCCGGGAGGCATGACCGGGCACGAGTCGTCCCTCCCCCTTCCGGTTCCGATAAGATGACGTCGTCCCCACGCTTCACTGCCAGAGAGCTCCGTGTGGCTACAGCTCCCCCTGCTGAGGAGGCTAGGGACACGAGCAGGGCCAAATTAAAATCAAACATCAGACAAAGGAGGCTGGCCCGCGGGGAGTGTTTTGTCTGCGGCTCTTGCGAGCACATGCAGAGGGACTGCCCTAAAACGGTCAAACTACAACGCCCGTCCTTAGAAACTGGGCTAAGGGTGGGTCATAACACGCACGCGGGAAAACCCTGCAAATCTGCACGAATCCCAGTAACAATCCTTTGTGGGGATTTAACCCTTCATGCCCCAGCACTGATAGACACGGGGTCTGAAGGGAATCTGCTGGACAGCAGATGGGTAAAGGAAGTAGGGCTCCCTCTGGTGGCTCTGCCGGCACCATTGCAGGTGCGAGCACTAGATGGCACCCTGCTTCCATTAATCACACATCAGACACAACCAGTGACTTTGGTTGTGTCTGGGAATCACAGGGAGGAGATAGTGTTCCATGTAACACCTTCTACCTCCCGCGTGATTTTGGGCTTTCCATGGATGGTGAAGCACAATCCCCGGATAGATTGGCCGTCTGGGGTTGTGACGCAGTGGAGCGAAACCTGCCACCAGGAGTGCTTAGGATCCTCGGTTCCTCCCGGCACTACGGCTAATGAGGAGGTCAAAGTCCCCCCCAATCTATCGGCGGTGCCAAAGGAGTACCACGATCTTGCTGACGTTTTCAGCAAAGATCTGGCACTCACACTTCCCCCGCACCGACCGTATGATTGTGCCATCGATTTGGTCCCGGGCGCTGAGTACCCGTCCAGTAGGTTGTACAACCTCTCACGTCCGGAACGCAAATCAATGGAGACCTACATCCGGGACTCCTTAGCTGCCGGGCTGATCCGAAACTCCACCTCCCCGATGGGTGCTGGTTTCTTTTTTGTGGGCAAGAAAGACGGCGGACTCCGTCCATGCATTGATTACAGAGGGCTGAACGAGATCACGGTTCGCAACCGATACCCGTTACCTCTGTTGGATTCAGTGTTCACGCCCCTGCATGGAGCCCAAATTTTCACTAAATTGGATCTTAGAAACGCGTACCACCTGGTTCGGATCCGGAAGGGAGACGAATGGAAGACGGCATTCAACACCCCGTTAGGTCATTTTGAGTACCTGGTCATGCCGTTCGGCCTCACTAACGCCCCCGCGACGTTCCAAGCATTGGTAAACGACGTCTTGCGGGACTTCCTGCATCGGTTCGTCTTCGTATATCTGGACAATATACTCATCTTTTCCCCGGACCCTGAGACCCATGTCCAGCATGTACGTCAGGTCCTACAGCGGTTGTTGGAGAACCGGCTGTTTGTGAAGGGCGAGAAGTGCGAGTTCCACCGCACGTCTTTGTCCTTCCTGGGGTTCATCATCTCCTCCAACTCCGTCGCCCCTGATCCGGCTAAGGTTGCGGCGGTGAGAGATTGGCCCCAACCAACAAGCCGCAGGAAACTACAGCAGTTCCTTGGCTTTGCAAATTTCTACAGGAGGTTCATTAAAGGTTACAGTCAGGTAGTTAGCCCCCTGACTGCCCTGACCTCCACCAAGGTCCCCTTCGCCTGGTCGGATCGGTGCGAAGCCGCGTTCCAGGAGTTGAAACGCCGGTTCTCGACTGCACCAGTTCTGGTGCAGCCTGATCCTGATCGCCAGTACATAGTAGAAGTGGACGCCTCTGACTCAGGGATAGGAGCCGTGCTGTCCCAGAGCATGGAGGCTGATAAAGTCCTCCATCCTTGTGCCTTTTATTCCCGCAGGTTGACCCCAGCTGAACGGAACTATGACGTCGGCAATCGGGAACTTCTTGCGGTGAAGGAGGCTCTTGAAGAGTGGAGACACCTGCTGGAGGGGGCATCGTTGCCCTTCACGGTTTTCACAGACCATCGGAACCTGGAGTACATCCGGACCGCCAAGCGGCTGAACCCCAGGCAAGCCCGCTGGTCTCTGTTCTTCGGGCGCTTTGACTTCCAGATCACGTATCGCCCCGGGACCAAGAACCAAAAACCAGATGCATTGTCCCGGGTGCACGAAGAAGAAGCCAAAGCGGGGCTGTCGAACCCCACCGAGACCATCATCCCCGAGTCCACTGTCGTGGCCACCCTCACCTGGGACGTGGAGAAGACCGTCCGGGAGGCCCTGACAAGGAGCCCGGACCCGGGGACTGGCCCCAAGAACAGACTGTACGTCCCACCAGAGGCAAGAGCTGCCGTATTGGACTTCTGTCACGGGTCCAAGCTCTCCTGTCATCCCGGAGTGCGTAGGACCGTGGCAGTAGTCCAGCAGCGCTTCTGGTGGGCATCCCTGGAAACCGACGTCCGGGACTACGTCCAGGCCTGTACCATCTGCGCCAGGGGCAAGGCAGACCATCGGAGGACGACGGGACTCCTCCAACCCCTGCCAGTGCCTCATCGCCCCTGGTCTCACATCGGCCTGGACTTCATCACGGGCCTCCCGCCGTCCCAGGGCAACACCATTATTCTCAAGATAGTGGACCGGTTCTCCAAGGCGGCCCACTTTGTGGCCCTCCCGAAGCTCCCGACGGCCCAGGAGACGGCAGACCTCCTGGTCCACCACGTCATGCGGCTGCATGGGATACCATCGGACATTGTTTCAGATCGTGGTCCCCAGTTCTCTTCGCAGGTGTGGAAGAGTTTCTGTAAGGAGCTGGGGGCCACCGTGAGTCTCTCGTCCGGGTACCACCCCCAGACCAACGGCCAGGCAGAGCGGGCTAACCAAGAGTTGGAACAGGCCCTTCACTGCGTCACCTCCGCGCACCCGGTGGCCTGGAGTCACCATCTGGCCTGGATCGAGTATGCCCATAACAGCCAAGTCTCGTCTGCTACCGGCCTCTCCCCTTTTGAGGCATGTTTGGGGTTCCAGCCCCCATTGTTCCCGCTGGTGGAGGGAGAGGTCGGTGTGCCCTCGGTCCAGGCCCACCTCAGGAGGTGCCGCCGGGTGTGGCGGACCGCCCGCTCTGCCCTGTTAAAGGCCCGGACGAGGGCCAAAACCCATGTGGACTGCCGACGTTCCCCGGCCCCCACATACCAGCCCGGGCAGGAGGTGTGGCTGTCAACAAAGGACATCCCCCTCTGTGTGGACTCACCCAAGTTAAAGGACAGATACATCGGACCATTCCCCATCCTCAAGATCATCAACCCGGCCGCAGTGAAGCTCCGACTCCCAGCTTCACTGCGGGTACACCCTGTTTTCCACGTGTCCCGTATCAAGCCACACCACACCTCGCCCCTCTGTGCACCTGGACCTACGCCGCCTCCTGCCCGGCTCATCGACGGGGAGCTGCTTGGACGGTCCGCAGGCTCCTGGACGTCCGTCGTAAGGGCCGGGGGTTCCAATATCTGGTGGACTGGGAGGGGTATGGACCTGAAGAACGCTCCTGGGTGAAGAGGAGCTTCATCCTGGACCCGGCCCTCCTGGCCGATTTCTACAGACGACACCCGGACAAGCCTGGTCGGGCGCCAGGAGGCGCCCGTTGAGGGGGGGGTCCTGTTGTGTGGGCCGCTGAAGAGGAGGTACTGCTGGCCCACTACCACCAGAGGGCGCCCTGCTTGGAGTGCGGGCTCCAAGCACGAGAGGGCGCCAGACCCAGAGGAAGTGACAGCTGTCACTCATTACTCCAGCTGTCACTCATCTACACCACCATATAAGCCGGACTGCAACTCCACCTCCCCGCCGAGAAATCGACTACCAGTACCAAGGTAATTTCTCTGCTGACTGACACATTGTGTAACCAACTGAACTTCTATTGCAGCCGTTTTCCTGAAGTGTTGCCTTGTCTGGAGGATTGGCGTTTGGTGTGACAGTGACGGCTTCACCTCGCACCCCCTCCCAGATAAGTGGTTGATCAGGAGCTGCACGAGTGTGTGTGATTTGGAGGTGGAGGTGCTCCCTCCTAACGGTGTCTGGACTGTAAATTACTGAGTGTGCGGACTCACACTCATACATCTTTCTGTTTTCTGCCAGCAGTACCAGGGTCGACAGCCGAAGACAGAGGCCACCTGGGGACTCGGGACTTGGCGGCTCCGGTGTTCTTCAGACCGTTGGTGGTGGAGGCCGTGTGGGACGCGGCTTCTCTCTCGTCGGGCGTCTTCTATCTTCGAGCCTGCCCACACGTCACCTGGTGTTTATTGACTGTGAAAATTACGACACATTTCGTTGTGTATTATCACAACATTAAATTGTTACCTTTTGGCTTACTCATTGTCCGTTCATTTGCGCCCCCTGTTGTGGGTCCGTGCTACGACACCTTCCCAACAGTCGTTGTCTTATGAAAAGATCGCAACTTCAACTTTATCACTGATTCATGAACATTGTTCTCAAGAATCTGCTGATAATAAGATTCCCAGTACCTGCACTGGCCACATAGCCACACAGCATGATGGAACCACCTCCAAATTTTACTGTAGGTAGCAAGTGTTTTTCTTGGAATGGTGTGTTCTTTTTCAGCCATGCATACAGCCACAGTCCATAGCACCTTATTCCAAAATGAAGCTGGCTTGTCCAAATGTGCTTTAGCATACCTTAAGTGACTTTGTTTGTGGCGTGTATGCAGAAAAGGCTTCCTCTGCATTACTCCATCTCCTTGGTCAAAGTGTGCTGTATAGCTGCACAATGCACAGAGACACTATCTGCAGCAAGATCATGTTGTAGGTCTTTGGAGCAGGTCTGTGGGTTGACTATGACTGTTCTCACCATCCTTCGCTTCAGCTTATCTGAGATATTTCTTGGCCTGCCACTTTGGGCCTTAACTAGTACTGTGTCTGCGGTCTTCCATTTCCTCACTATGCTCCTCACATTGGAAACTGACAGCTGAAATCTCTGAGATAGCTTTTTTGTATCCTTCCCATAAACCGTGATGTTGAACAATATTTGTTTTAAGGTCATTTCAGAGTTGTTTAGAACTCCCATGTTGCCACTCATTAGAAGAGAGCAAAGATGGTAAACATTTGCAAAAGGCCACCTTAAATACCCTTTCTCATGATTGGATTCACCTGTGTAAGGAGGTCAAGGGTCAAGAAGCTTACCAAACCAATTTTTTGTTCCAATAATTAGTGCTAAATGTATTCAAATCAATAAAATGTCAAGGGTGTCCAAATTTATGCACCTGCCCAATTTTGTTTAAATAATTATTGCACACTTTCTGTAAATACTAGAAACTTCATTTCACTTCTCAAATATCAGTGTGTTCATCTGCTATATGGTATATTTAGCTGAAATTTCTGATCCAGACAACCAATGATTTATAAAGAAAAATCATGAAAATTATTAGGGTCTGCTTCTTTCTCTGCCCCTGAACAAGGCAGCGACTCCACATCTGGAGTTGGACCCTGTGCGCCAGACTGTGGCTGCCCACTGTTCCTCTGGTTGGACTGTTTCTAACTGTAATTAGGATGGATTAAATGCAGAGGACAAATTTCGTTGCATGTATTCATGATGGTACAAAGGCCCTTCTTCTTCTTGCACATACAGGGATTAAAGTTCTCCATGGCTATGACGGATTTCTGTCAGTTGTGCTGCCAAAAGGCCATATATGAGATCAATGCAGATCGGATGAGAATTTTAAAAAGGGGTGGGGGTCTTACTAATCAGTTGATTATGATATTCAGCTTCACGAATCACAGACATGTAAAGCCTGGGTCCCACCGAATGAATGATGAGCCACGCATGGGTGTGTCAGCGATTATTCAAAGATTGACCCACATTTTCATCTATCACGTAGCCGCTATGAAGGTGCCTCTATGTGCTTCTCTGTACCCCGCCTGTGCCACGTAGCAGCCTCTAGTGAGCCACGACCGACCTATCATTAGAGCCTCAAATGGCTCGCATCAGCCACACTAAGCCACGTAGCGCCGTGACAGCACGATGATCACGCCATGTTGGCGCACGTTTAGGCATGGGTTTGGTCCAAACCTCTAGCCCTCCCACACCTGGTCCTTTTAAAGTGTGGGTCTTCAATTCACAGATTCACAGCAGCACTTAAAAATGCCACATTTTTTTAAATGCAGTCCAAAAATAGACGCTCCAGTACAGACCCACGGTTGTGCGCTTTGCGCCAGGCTGCTGTCCACCTGTAATGCACCAGACCAGCTAGAACTGAACCAAGGGTTCCTAGACAGCCGCCTCTGTGCTCCTTGCTAGCCCCACCGCTAACTGGCTTTATTTCTTCTGCGGCTTTAAACACACACACCGTGATCCCACGTTTAACTTTATGTTTGTCCGTTTATTTCTGCAAAATTGCTCTTTTGCGCGCGCGCACTGCTGTCCATTCATGGACAGCCGCCTCTGTGCTCGTTCTCACTGGCTTCCTTTCCATCTGTGGCTTGCTGGCTTTATTTTTTCCCTGGCTTTAAACACAGTCATTTTCACACCGTGATCCCACGTTTAACTTTGTGTTCGTCCATTTATTTCTGCAAAATCGCTCTTTTGCATGCGGTGCCGTTCTGTGTACAGAATGAGGTGGCCGCTTTAATTATATGCACCTGTGGATCACTTTCAAAAATACGAGGTCTGTCAATAAAGCAACGGTCCTTTTTATTTTTTTCAAAAACTATATGGATTTCATTCATATGTTTTTACGTCAGACATGCTTGAACCCTCGTGCGCATGCGTGAGTTTTTCCACGCCTGTCGGTGACGTCATTCGCCTGTGAGCACTCCTTGTGGGAGGAGTCGTCCAGCCCCTCGTCGGAATTCCTTTGTCTGAGAAGTTGCTGAGAGACTGGCGCGTTGTTTGATCAAAATTTTTTCTAAACCTGTGAGACACATCGAAGTGGACACGGTTCGAAAAATTAAGCTGGTTTTCAGTGAAAATTTTAACGGCTGATGAGAGATTTTGAGGTGATTCTGTCGCTTTAAGGACTTCCCACGGTGCGAGACGTCGCGCAGCGCTCTCAGCCGCCGTCGTCAGCCTGTTCAAGCTGAAAACCTCCACATTTCAGGCTCTATTGATCCAGGACATCGTGAGAGAACAGAGAAGTTTCAGAAGAAGTCGGTTTCAGCATTTTATCCGGATATTCCACTGTTAAAGGAGATTTTTTTAATGAAAGATGTGCGGACGGGTCCGCGCGTCGGGATGCAGCCGACGCGGTGCGGCGGCACAGGAAAAACACCTCCGTGTTGATAACCATTTGTAAAATCCAGGCGGCTTTTGATGGCTTTCAGTGGAGTGAGTATATGAGAAATTGTTTAACAGCAGGACATGTTCCAACTTGTCCTTAAGGCTTTTAACAGAGGTGTTTTTCCTGTGGCGGATGCGCAGATCTTTCACTTTCACGCAGTCATCCAAATTTTAACTTTGTGTTCGTCCAATATTGACTGAAAAATCACTCTTTTGTGAGCTGGCGTTCTGCCTAACCCTTACCAAAAATTAGTACTGATAAGTATATAAAAAGTAAACTGGAAGTATACTTGAAACATACTTGCATGTATACTTTTTGGTAAGGGAAAAGCTCCTTTGGAGCGTGATGAGTCACTGCCTCAGTGCTCGCACAAACAGCGGAGCTCATGTGATCCGTTAACAAGATATTAAATCAACCATGGACATACCTTAACAGCTAGGAACTGTTTTATCAAGCTATAAAAACATTAAAAATAGTTACCTTAAGATATTCAAAATACATTCCACATGGTGCAGGAAAGAGAGGGAAAAAAGTGTCCAGATGAAACAGTCCTCTGTGATTCCAGAAGCAATTTGAGGTGTTTTCAGCATCCAAGGTTTGGCAGAAAATGATTAATCTGCTACAAAATAATTATTTTATAGACAGCGTCCAGCACACAGAGCAGGTGGAATTGTGTGCACAAGAGGGCAGCCACTGCGAAAATAGCCTGTTAGTGTTCTCTGTGTCCTGTCTGTGTCCTTCTGTGGGTCGTCTTTGTGTTTTGATCCCTGTCGGTGTCAGTTGTGCTTGTGGTTTGTCTTCTGTATGTGCTTGGTCTCTTCTGTCCATTTCTCTGTTTTGTCATTTGTCTTTTTGGTGTCTTATGTTGCATTCCCCCAGTTTGCATTTTATCCACTTTTGAGTCCCACATTAGTTTTCTGCTTTTTGTTTATGGCTTTACTTTTTGATCATTGTTTAGTTCTTGTTGTAGTTTGTGTATTGCTTGTAAGTCTTCATGTTTGTTTTCTACTGTTTCACTTTGTACACTTTTGAGTTCCATGTTTGTTTTTGCATCATGTATTTTAATTTTGTGAGTCTGCTGTCTCTCTGTTGTGTTTTGGTTATGTTTTATTTTTCCACTCACCTGCAGATGTCTGTGTAGTTTTAGTCACCTTGTTTTCTGTTGATTTCCACATGTTGTTCCTGCTCCCTTAATTTGCTCACCTGCTTGTTAATCGTTTAGCATTCAAGCCCTCACCTGTTCCTTGTTTTTTACCAGTTCATTCTCCTCAGTTGTTGTCCTGTGGATGTGTGAACATTTTGAGATTCCTTGCCATCTTCTTGTGCTTTGCCACAGTTTTGTCTACTGTTTGATTATTTCCGTGTCTCCTCCACTGGTTTTGCCTTTATTTTTTGAGGTTCCGTGACCATTTTTAGGATACCAAAGTTTCTCGGTGGATTTAGCAAGGGCAACTGATACTAAAAATGAGCTCCCATACACCTCACCAAAATGGTGGGAAAGTCTTTATTTTATGTAGGGGGTATTAAATGGCCGCCACTGCTCTCTTAAGCCCCTTTCACACTGGCGTAAACATAGAGCTGCGTCTTGCGGCATTGTGTTTCATTTAAGTACGACTGAAATGTGCAGGTACAGCCTTTATCCATGTGCTTGCAGCTGCGTGTGTTTGCTTTTTAATGTGTGCGCACAGTCGCGTGTAGCCCTTGCCGCTATTTAAAACCAATTCAACTCTTTATCACTCCTGCCAGCTGTGCAGAACACATCATTGCACTTGAAAAACACTGGACTGTATCATGAGGTTTTTACAGTTGCATACTGCCACGTATGTAGCCATCGCTGCTATTTTCTGCCTCTGTGGAAGCGCGCTCTGTTCTCTACTGCACGGTGTGGTGTGGTTCAGAAACAGAGTCATTTAACATTATTATTATTAGTTTTAATTTTTTGTCTTGCTGGATCATTTTCATTGTATACAGATGCTGCTGAGTCTGGCTGTGGTAAAAGCTGCCGTGAATGAAACGCTGTGACTCTAAACTTTTAAAGCTCCAGTTGCTCCCATCCACTGATCTGATCAGACCTGATCGATCAGGGCGTCTTATGATCCCACCGACATGCAGCAACTGCGCTTTTATTTTAAAGAGTCACAGCGCTTATTCAGGTTTGATCAGACACACACACAGAGAGAGAGAGAGAGAGAGAGAGAGAGAGAGAGAGCAACAGAGAGAGAGAGTGAGGAAAAGAGAGAGCAACAAAGAGAGAGAGTGAGGGAAGAGAGACAGCAACAAAGAGAGAGAGAGTGAGGAAGAGAGAGAGAGCAACAGCGAGAGAGAGAGCAACAGAGAGAGAGAGTGAGGAAGAGAGAGAGCAACAAAGAGAGAGAGAGTGAGGAAGAGAGAGAGCAACAGAGAGAGAGAGTGAGGAAGAGAGAGAGCAACAAAGAGAGAGAGAGCAACAGAGAGAGAGAGTGAGGAAGAGAGAGAGAGCAACAGTGAGAGAGAGAGCAACAGAGAGAGAGTGAGGGAAGAGAGAAAGCAACAAAGAGAGAGAGAGGACGAAGCAAACAGAGAGAGAGAGGAGGAAGAGAAAAAGGCAACAAGAGAGAGAGAGCAACAGACAGAGAGAGAGTGAGGGAAGAGAGAGAGCAACAAAGAGGAGAGAGCACAGAGAGAAGAGAGTGAAGCAAAAGACGAGAGGAGAGCAACAGAGAGAGAGATGAGAGATGAGGGAGAGAGAGCACAACAGAGAGAGGAGCACAGAGGGAGGAGCAAGAAGAGAGAAAGCAACAGAGAGAGAGAGTGAGTAAGAGAGAAAGACAGAGAGAGAGTGAGGCAACAGGAGAGAAGTGAGGAGATAGAGAGAGCAACAGAGAGAGAGAGAGAGGAAGAGAGGAGCAGCAACAAAGAGAGAGAGCAACCGACCGACCGACCTGGGCTTTCCTGTTGTGTTCTGCATTTATGAGTTGAGGTTCGATCCCTGTTCTGATGAGAGCAACCGAGAGAGAGAGTGAGGGAAGAGAGAGTAAAGCAACCAAAGAGGAGAGAGAGGCATACAGCGACGGAGAGGAGAGCAACAGAGAGAGAGAGTGAGGAAGAGAGAGAGCAACAAAGAGAGAGTGAGGAAGAGAGAGAGAGCAACAGAGAGAGAGAGTGAGGAAGAGAGAGAGAGCAACAGAGAGAGAGAGTGAGGAAGAGAGAGAGCAACAAAGAGAGAGAGAGAGCAACAGAGAGAGAGAGTGAGGAAGAGAGAGAGAGAGCAACAGCGAGAGAGCAACAGAGAGAGAGTGAGGAAGAGAGAAAGCAACAAAGAGAGAGAGAGAGAGAGCAACAGAGAGAGAGAGTGAGGAAGAGAAAAAGCAACAAAGAGAGAGAGAGCAACAGAGAGAGAGAGTGAGGAGAGAGAGAGCAACAAAGAGAGAGAGAGAGAGCGAGCAACAGAGAGAGAGAGTGAGGAAGAGAGAAAGCAACAAAGAGAGAGAGAGCAACAGAGAGAGAGAGAGAGAGCAACAGAGAGAGAGAGTGAGGAAGAGAGAAAGCAACAAAGAGAGAGAGAGCAACAGAGAGAGAGAGAGAGAGAGCAACAGAGAGAGAGAGTGAGAGAGAGAAAGCAACAAAGAGAGAGAGAGAGCAACAGAGAGAGAGAGTGAGGAAGAGAGAGAGCAACAGAGAGAGAGAGAGAGGAAGAGAGAGAGCAACAAAGAGAGAGAGCAACCGACCGACCGACCTGGCGCTTCTGTTGTGTTTCTGCATTTATGAGTTGAGGTTCGATTCCCTGTTCTGAGAGAGCAACAGAGAGAGAGAGTGAGGAAGAGAGAAAGCAACAAAGAGAGAGAGAGAGCAACAGCGAGAGAGAGAGCAACAGAGAGAGAGAGTGAGGAAGAGAGAGAGCAACAAAGAGAGAGTGAGGAGAGAGAGAGAGCAACAGAGAGAGAGAGTGAGGAAGAGAGAGAGAGCAACAGAGAGAGAGAGTGAGGAAGAGAGAGAGCAACAAAGAGAGAGAGTGAGGAAGAGAGAGAGCAACAAAGAGAGAGAGAGAGCAACAGAGAGAGAGAGTGAGGAAGAGAGAGAGAGAGCAACAGCGAGACAGCAACAGAGAGAGAGTGAGGAAGAGAGAAAGCAACAAAGAGAGAGAGAGAGCAACAGAGAGAGAGAGTGAGGAAGAGAGAGAGAGAGCAACAGCGAGAGAGCAACAGAGAGAGAGTGAGGAAGAGAAAAAGCAACAAAGAGAGAGAGAGCAACAGAGAGAGAGAGTGAGGAAGAGAGAGAGAGAGAGAGAGCAACAGAGAGAGAGAGTGAGGAAGAGAGAAAGCAACAAAGAGAGAGAGAGCAACAGAGAGAGAGAGAGAGAGAGAGCAACAGAGAGAGAGAGTGAGGAAGAGAGAAAGCAACAAAGAGAGAGAGAGAGCAACAGAGAGAGAGAGTGAGGAAGAGAGAGAGCAACAGAGAGAGAGAGAGAGAGGAAGAGAGAAAGCAACAAAGAGAGAGAGAGAGCAACAGAGAGAGAGAGTGAGGAAGAGAGAGAGCAACAGAGAGAGAGAGAGAGAGGAAGAGAGAGAGCAACAAAGAGAGAGAGCAACCGACCGACCGACCTGGCGCTTCTGTTGTGTTTCTGCATTTATGAGTTGAGGTTCGATTCCCTGTTCTGAGCACACACACACACACACACACACACGTCCTTCAGTTAGATCAGCTGTTCTGAGCACACAGAGGTGCTGTGGGCTGTGTGATCATGTTCTCCAGCTGATTCACTCTGGATGCACGCACTCAGTTTTTGGATGTGTACAGGAGCGCCGTGCTGCACAGACTTTCATGCAGTAACTCTGTGCTGCACAGACCTGCTTAAAACTGCATATTTTCTGTGTCCAGTGCTCTATGCTGAAAAAATGAGACATGTTTAATTTCTTCCGTCCTCCGTAGCCCTCAACATACTGCTGCGTAGGGAGCAAAAACTCGACGTAGAGCTGCTAAAAGTGGGCATAGAGCTTCTCAACTCGGCGTAGATGGTACGCCACAATACGCAGCTCTACGTTTATACCAGGGTGAAAGGGGCTTGAGAAAACTGATAAAATTGTATTTCTTGCAGTGGATGGCCAAAACTTACAATTTCACAGTTCCCACTACTTTTTGTCAGAATCACAATGGAATGGGATAATTCATGATTCAGAGTCTCCTTGACCTCAAAATCCAAGATGACAGGTGTCTGCTCACCCCTACTGTATTAAGATTTACTATCATTGCAGGACAAGATGTTTTCTTAGCTGTCTCGACCCTGTTTTACCTTAAATCCTAGGATGTGATCACAACAGAAATTCTTTAAAAAGGTAGTTGAACAGCTTACGATTTGTTTGTAAAAAAAAAAAAAAGTCATTTTTTTGGTTTGTTTGTTTATTCACTGTATAAATAAAATCTCATGGTATATTTATTGCACAGGTGGCAATTTTAAAATACCCAGAAACAGTATTCTGTGCTTCCTTTGTACAACACAAAATTTGTCAGTTTCATTGACATGAATATTTTACCACATTCGGTGTTTGGCAGTTGGGAATCTTGCACCGTCTCACGGTCCATAACTCTTGCGAGAAGTCGGTTTCAGCAGAGTTCTGGTATCAGCAGCTCAGCACTCAGTGTAACACATCTCATGAAGTACGGACAATAAATCAACATCGGGGCACAGCAGAAGTCCATCACAGGTGCTACACCTCCTCTGGATAACCCTCTCAACTTGGGAGAACATATCATCATCATAATCACCCGTGAACTCGCTAAATCAACACCATCCACATCCTCGCTTTGCTGTTGTTTACATGCGCTGTGAGACAGCGGAAGTCTGCTGGGGTCCACCAGGGGGATTATGGGAAACACTGAAGTACTGAATGGCAGGGTTCCACTGCTGCTCAGATGGCAATTTTATTTATACATCCTAAAGCCGCACAATTTCTCCATTGGCTTTTTACTATTCACGAAAGAGTCTGTCCTTAGAATTCTACATCAGGAGGACTCCATGTACAGACAAGCACCAGTCACAGTACAGATAAAATCTGTAAAAAAAAAAAAAAAAAAAAAGAATTATCAGAGAAAAACAACTTTAACTGTCACTCAGGAAGACCAGCCTCAACAGTAGAAGTGTTCATTTCCTGAATATGACCACGGTTGAAGTCAGCACAAGCCCGGCGCCAGAAAAAAAATATTAAGGGGGCGATGAGTTTATCACAGGGGGCGGGGTCGCTCCCCCCCCAAAAAAAGTGTGCACCAGAGGAGACGTGCCTCTGAGCATGCGAAGAGTGATGACAGTATTTTTTTTAATTATTATTTGAACGTATAGACCCTCGGTCAAGTGATCTCCTGCATTCCACACAGAGCCGGTGTTCTGTTGAGATGAGGCGCCCCAACTTTTGACACTCTGAGCTGTGACGTACCTTCGTGTTGTCCAATACGAACGATGCGTCGGGCCAAAACACGGAAGACTCGTGGCAGAAACCACTGATCTCTACAAAATGGATTGGACCAATCCGATTGGTGCAGAAACCACTGATCTGTACAAAACATTAACGTGTGACAGGACTGCTCATTCAGAGAGCAGTTTTCTGAAGAAAAATCATTGGAAATGTTTTTTTGTTGTCGTTACCTCAAAATTTCTGATTACTGTTAAAAAAAGTTTAGAACACTTGTAATTAAAATAGCTAAATAAATCAATAAATGGTTCTTTAGAAACCTTTCATCTGTAAATTAAAACCACCTGTTATTTCATATTAGATAATTTCTTGTTTAACATAAGGAACCTCAGACATTTATTTTTAGACAAATAAAATAACATGGAAACTTATAAATAATCTACCAGACTTAAAAAATATACATCTCATTTCAACCAGAAAAACAAACAAATGTTTATTATAAATGCAAAAGTAAATAATTTAACAATGACTGCAGTGTGATTGTAAAGTAGGATTTCTGTGACATAAACCTCATGATGAATTTTTTTATAGTCATTTAAACTTGTAATTTCATCAAAATATGTAATTGCCTTTAATGTTATCAGGACAGAGTCATTTCTAAAATATGAATTTGAGCACAATGGGCCTCATGTATCAATGTTACGCACTTGTGGCGTAAATTTACGGCGTAAACTTGAAATACACCAAAGTCGCCGTGACATGTATCAAGCAGTGCGCACCTGCCCATTTCTGGCGTACGCCTGACGTGATCTTGATAAATGCGGCGGGTGGAAACGATCGTAATTATAATAAACACGCCCATAAATATTCAGACTCCGCTTCAGACACACCGTCATTTTACGACATGGAATCCGGGAAGACGGCAGTGAAAAAGAACTCCACCAATCACGACGCGTGCCAATAGAGCGTCAAAAGCGGCTGTCGTATCAATTGTTTTGTAGTATATAATCAATAAAGTGTTACAGTGGTCCCTCATTAATCGCTGGAGTTACGTTCTAAAAAATAACCCGTAATATGCGAAACCACGACATAGTCAGCGTTATTTTTTACAATTATTATAGACGTTTCAAGGCTGTAAAACCCCTCACTACACAGTTTATACACTTTCTCAATCAGGCATGAACATTTTCTCACTTTTCTCTCATGTGTAAACACTCTCAAAGTTCAAACCTTAGTAGGAAAATAATACCAAACTGTTTTCAGGCCCAAACATTTGTTTGAGAAATAAAAATAGAACGTTTCCCTATAAATAATTATGATAGCATTTAGAACTAACTAATTAATTTTAACGATCAACGAACGAGGTTGGACACATAAGAAATTATTAATAGTGACCGACCAGTATTTCACAGATCGGGCGTCTGCGTCCTGGCACTGCGCCTTTTCCCACTCACATCTCGCTGCAGCAGGTGTTTGTTTCCGTGTGACAAACACAGTTATGAGTAGTTGTTGGTGCTCTTTTCTTTTCTGAGCAACAAGATTCTTATAAACAGATACGCAGAACACAGAACACTGTAAAAAAAAAGGCATGCAAAATTGGACTAAATACTCCGCGAGACTCCGAGGCCACGACAGGTGAACGGCGTTATAGCGAGGGACCACTGTATTCTCTTTTCACGTCAATAATTCTTGACATGTGGATATTTGCTCGCTCAATTAATAAGACATAACGGCGTTATAGCGAGGGACCACTGTATTCTCTTTTCACATGTCAATAATTCTTGACATGTGGATATTTGCTCGCTCAATTAATAAGACATGCCTAATCTGTCAGATTTCTTTATTTTTTAAATTTATTTCTGTATTTATTTTATTGTGACAACCGAATGGAGACGACAAAACCTGGTTGCAGCACGGGCGAATTAAGGGAATGACAAAACTACAGTTGTTATTATCAATTTCATAGTCTAAAACGATCACACCACATGAAGTTAAGCTCAGTGCTGCTCTGGCTCCAGGCTCAAAGTCTGGAGAAAAAGGCGAGCAGCGCTTTCCTTCCTGTCAGCGCTGTGACCACGGATCGTGCTCCATAACAATCCCGCAAAGGCGGGATTTGTATTGATTATTATGTAGTATAATCAGGAAAGTGTTATTTGTGTAACATATGCATTGATTTGTATAATGGCACTGTTTATCATGTTGATCATCTTCATTTTTATGTGGATTCCAGCGCTGGTTCATTTTGGTGTATAATTTACGCCACCTCTCGACCTGGTGTATATTTTCAGCGCAACGTACGCCAACGACCACATTGATAAATGCCAAGTAGCGCAGCCGTTTTGGCGTACACCCCATATACGCTCAAATATCGCCGTACGCAACGTTGATACATGAGGCCCAATAAGTGGAGAGCTTCTACTTGTGCAAATGTCTTTTGACTTTGATTCGTGGACATTTTTAATGATCCGTTCATTTATTGTTAAAATATAAAATGAAACAGCTTTTTTAAAAATAATGAAATAGTTGCTGTTGAAAGAGCCTTTTATTTAGAAGCAGGTGTTCTGCTGGATTCTCTGGACCAGATGAAGATCTCTTCTGCAGCTTTGAACTCTGGTGGTGTTGCTGAAAAGCAGAGATGTTTTCTTTCGACTGGACTTCGCGGTATTCAGCTCATCAATGGAAGTTTGGTTGTCTGCACAGCAAATGTTCCTGATTGGGACAAATAAAAATATTTCTTTAAATATACAGAAACACTAAACAGTTTATACATAAAAAGGGGGGAAAAAAAGGAAAAAAAAAAAGATGGAAAAAACACCCGAAAAAATAAGTTATTTAAAGCTGAGCTTTTGTGGTGTCTGAAAAAAGCTGTAGCTTTATTTGGTAAAAATAAAAAAGACTGAACCATTTACAAATTAAAAGTGTTCACTCAGATCAACTGTGCTAAAAGGCTAAGCTAACGTTAGCCGATCATTAAACCTTCACAGTTCAGTAAACGTCACGTTTTATTTTTACATTATTCTCACCTCAGTAAAGCTGCAGAACTAAACTCCGTTGGGCAAACTGGGACTCCAAAAAGTGGGAGATTTCGGACTGAGTGGGTTTGCTCCATCACCCCGGTGGCCTGGATCACTCTGACCAGTGATGATGCCTGAATGCCGGCTTCTCCGTGCTGGTCGGCCCGCTGTCGCGGTTCGATCGATATCCCACCAAGTCGACAGTCCTCCCTCGGTCGGTGTCACTCTGAAAAGTAGCTGAAAAAAGCTTCTCCCAGCAGGGTGATGGGAGAATCGTTCTACTGCTGTTTTTTAAAGGTTTTTTGTGGTTCAGGCGACGCAAATTCAAGATAGTGATCGCTGAACTTTATTCAGGTTGTGGAAACAGCCAGAGTGTGACGTAGCAATCTCCCCTTGCCGCTTCCGAAGCGACGCGTCTGACGTCACGACGCGTTGGAAACGCACCGCCCTCTGCCGCACTGACAAGCGCAACCCTTTAGTTAATTAATTTGGTTTATTTGTTAAATACGTGATATTATTGAATAACTAATATTTTGCTATATTTTCCAGTATTTCTTTTTCCTTTTTTATTTTTTTGAAAACTCTAACATCCGAGGGGGCGTCGCCCCCAAACGCCCCCTCGTGGCGTCGGCTATGAGTCAGCATACCTACTCACCTGACATGGATAAATTTGAAGGCCACAAGACAGAAATGAGAACAAAGAGGGAGATAGGTTGATGAAGGATGGGAGGAATTTGGTTTGTGAATCTTGGTAAAAAGGGGAAAATGACAAAAAAAAAAAAAATCCATAGTGTGAAAGCATTAAAACCTTTTTCAATCCTTGTGTGCAGCAAACTCTAAGTCCTGCCATTTACTAATACAACCTGAAGTTGAAATGTAGTGGAAATGAATCCCAACACACCAATGGTTATGATGTACAGCGCATCCAGAAAGTATTCACAGTACTTCACTTTTTCCACATTTTGTTACAGCCTTATTCCAAAATGGATGAAATTCATTTTTCCTCAGAATTCTACACACAATACCAAGTAATGACAATGTGAAAAAAGATTTTTATTTATTTCAATTTTTGCTAATTAAAAAAAAAAATAAAAAACCCTAAGAAACCACAGACAAGTATTCAAAGCCTTTGTCATGAAGCTCAGAATTGAGCACAGGTGCATCCTGTTTTCACTGATCATCCTTTAGATGTTTCTACAGCTTAACTGGAGTCCACCTGGGGTCAATTCAGTTGATTGGACATGATTTGGAAAGAAACACACCTATCTATATTAAGGTCCCACAGTTGACAGTGCATGTCAGAGCACAAACCAAAAATGAAGTCAAAGGAATTGTCTGTAGACCTCAGAGACAGCCATAAACAAATGAAAATGCGTGAAATACCAAGGGGATGAATACTTTTGCAAGCCACTGTAAATATAAATATTTATTAAACACAACAGGAGATGATGCAACAATGACTGCAGTGTGTCTGTTAATTAGGATTTCTCAATGTGACATAAACCTTGTGATAATCATTTTTTTATTTAGTCCTTGCAACATTTATTACGTCCTCGTTGACTATGTGATTGCTTTTAATGTTGTAATCAGGACAGAGTAATTACTAATATATGAATTTGACTATTCTAGTAATTGTGAATGCTTTGAAATTATGCACAATTCTATCTGTGAAAGTGTCTTATTGACTGAATTTAGACTTCATGGACATGTTTAATGATTGATTCATTTAATGTTAAAATATAAAAGGAAACAGCTTTTTCAAATAATAAAATAGTTTCTGTTTAAAGAGCCTTTGTTTTATTTAGAAGTGTAGCAGCAGGTGTTGGTTTTCAGAGATGACAAGTGAGCTGGACCCTCAGGACATTTAACCAGATGAAGGTCTCCACTGCAGCTTTGACCTCTTGATGGAGTTTTAGGAGACAATTTCTTCACATTTTGAAGAGCAGAGAATGTTCTCTTCTTCCTTCTGGACTTCAGGTTTTGGTGTTCAGTTCCATCACTGGAAGTTTTGAAGTGCATTTGTATTTGCAAGGTTCTCTGCACAGCAAATGTTGAAATGTCCCTGATATGGGACAAGTGAAGAAATATGTTTCTTAAAATATGAAGAAACACCAAACAGTGCTGTGCTATTTTCTTTAAGGTTGGATTACCCTATAGTTTAAAAAAAAAATCTAAAATAAATCTAGGTTATTTAAAGTTGAGACTGTTCTTCTAGTCACAGCAGTAAAGATTAAAATACTGTGTAGCGTTATTTCATAAAAATAAAAATTGACTGAACAATTTACAAATATAAAATGTTAACTCAACTGAGTGATTGATTGTGTAGCTAACGGCTAAGCTAATTTTAGGCGATAAAACTTCAGTAGTGCACTACATCATTAGATTATTCTCACCATAGAAAAATTTGCAGACGTTCCATTGCTCAAACTGGGTCTGTGCACATATATCCAAAAGTGAAGAATTTTGGATTGAGTGTGTCTGCTTGATCACACCGGCTGCTGTCTCTCTCTCTCTGACCGGGTCTCTGGCCTGAACACAGACAGCTTCAGCTCAGGCCGGCCTCATTCTGAACAGTCACTAAACAAAGCTTCTCCTAGCAGGGTGATGTCCATCACTTTTTCTTCTGCTTTTTTCTCTTAATATTGTAGTTAGTTAGTGTAGTTAGTGAAGCGAGTCATTTTAATGCACTGAAAGAGTCTTCACCCTCCACTCACTGGATAAAAGACGTATTGTCTGTAATGAAATTGGAAGAAAAAAAATCCAATATTCCCTTCACGGCTCTGACAGAAAGTCTCTTAAAATATGGCAACCCATCCTGGAGCATGTTGGGTCACTCTGGCTGAACGCAGCCTGCACTAGCTGAAATCCCGGTGTCGTGTCATTTCGCACCACAGCAGCACGTCTGAGACTGAGTCTCTTCACCCAACACAATCAAATGGATTAATGGGATCCATCAGATGATAATGGTAAAACCTCTTAAATCATTCTAAAGTCAGTTTTTAGCAGAAACAAGGCTGTTTTAAGCAGAAACAAGGTGAAATTCCATGATGCTTTGAAATGTCCGACGTGCAGTGACCACATCAGCTAGCAGCTCGTTTAGCCACTGCGCTCTGATCACTTCTGCCGCTTTTTATGATGAAATAATGCTGAATTTATGTGTAAATGATTGTTGTACAAAAGCTTCAGATATGTGTCGCTGAGATAGATGATGACTGGTGTGCAGTTTGAAGCAGAAACGAGGTGTTAATCCGTGAACCGCGTCATTGGGGGGACCGATTTTTAGGGGGTTTTCGGTCTGCGACACCGGCACCACCCCAGTAACTTTAACCTGCACTTGCTGGCTGAGTTCTCCATTTTTTTTTTAATTTAATTTATCCCCCGTTGCTGCTGTTCTTGTCCCCCTCCCCCCATCTCAGTAGTGCACAAGCTACATTCACAACACTTGGGAGGTCAGAGATTCCAACCTGTAGCTAGAGGAAAAATGCCTTGAACTCTCATTCAGGCCGGAATTCAAGAGGAGGTGGAACAACCCAAGGGTTCCGAGTTGACATCACAGCCATGGCAGTCACGCTTGCGACTGGTTAGATAACAATGTACTAATGATGAAAATGCATCTTTAAAATGAAATTTTAACGAGACATTACTTCTATATGGGGTCGTTTTGACCGTTGGGGTTTTTCCGTAATTATTGTATGGCCTTGCCTTACAATATAAGGCACCCTGGGGCAACTGTTTGTTGTGATTTGGCGCTATATAAATAAAATTGATTTGATTTGATTTAATACGGTGCAACTGGAAAGTATTCACAGCGCATCGCTTTTTCCACAATTTGTTTTTGTTTTGTTTTTTTATATTTTTTTATTTTCAAATGCAGGTCACAGATTTAAAGTACAAAAATATTTTTTTTTAAACAAGAACCAAACAGAACCTCATAACTACCCATAATGCCCTCCCTCCGCCCCAACCCATGATCCTCTATTCTGTATAAGTAATTCAAAAATTAAATGAAAATCAAATTTAAAACAAGTGACAACCAGAAGTCAAAACCATAACTCAGACTTAGACATGTCACGAGTTACAAATCCAACTGAACTAGAATATAGAAATAAAGATAAAACATAAACTCCATTAAATTAAGCTGCTGAAACTAGAGAGTTCACTTATTTAACTATTATTACTGTAGCCGTCCACTCTGTAGTAAATCAGTATGATATTGTGTTTAAGACCGCAAAATTCACTCCATTCTGGAGGGGGGTGTCTGCTGCCGGCGGACGGGCCCAGATGAACAAGTTCGGAGGCAACTAACACAACAATCTTATCTGTTCACAGGGAGACTTCTTGAGCTGGTAGTCCCTCAAAGTAAGCAAGCAAAGGTCTCCAGTGTGTAGAAAACTTTTTTGATGAGCCTCTAAGTGAGAATTTGATCTTCAGCTTTAAAAGACCCATGATGTCATGTAACCAAACTTTAATTAAAGGAGGTTGAGAAGATTTCCAGAGCAAGAGAATTCTCTTACGTGCAATGACAGAGGCAAATGCTATAACATTATTTTGAACAGTCGTGGTACAAAGGTTGTCTGGAGGTTTACCAAAAATTGCAATTTGTGGGGTTGGATTGTAGGTTCACGTGTAATAACCCTGAAATGATTTCGAAAAACTGCCACCAGAAATCAGACAGCTTGGGGCATGCCCAAAATGTGGAGTCTGTTGACATCTATTACACTTATCATTAAATTTGCCTGGAAAAAGTTTAGAAAGTTTTTCTTTACTGTAGTGTTGATGGTGGATTACTTTGAACTGAATTAATGAGAGTCTGGCACAATTGGATGAAGAGTTAACTGCTCCCAAAGCTCTCTCCCAGACGTCCTCAGAGAAAACAAGCTGGAGTTCTGATTCCCAACTCGTCTTAATCCTAAGTAAATTGGTGTCCTCAGTTGGTGAGAACAGACTGTAAAGGTAGGTAATATGGCCCTTTTTTTTAAGATTTAGCCTTGAGAGCCAGGTCTAGCCCACTGGGTGTTGGTGCATAAGGGAAAGACGCGGTGTGTTTTTTTGCAAAGTCTCGAAGTTGAAAGTAACGAAAAAAGTCTGACTTAAATAAAATAAATATGGAGGTTAATTGGTTAAAACTTGCAAATACACCATCAATGTACAAGTCTCCCAAATTGCTGTGGATCTATTTTTGCTGGGATAAATAAGTGGTTATTGCAAATGGGAGAAGCTAAGGGGAGAATGAGCCATCCAAAGTGACGTCTTATTTGTGCCCAAATTTTCACTGTCTCAACTACTACAGAGTTAGAGGTAAAGCTCAATGGGGAAAAAGGATAGAGTATACAGGTCAGAGCCGGTAGTGAAGAAGAGCAGGAAGCTGACTCACTACGGCATCAGCCGGGTTGGTGGGAAAGAAACCAGGATATCATTTTGTGCACATTGGCAGCCCAATAACATTTGATTAGGTTAGGAAGTCCAAGCCCTCCAGTTGGTTTGTCCCTGCATAGAAGTGCACAGTTTGCCCTGGGTCTTTTACCAGCGCAGATGAATGAGGATATTATGTCATTTAAAGTAGAAAAAAAAAGCTTTGGGTAGAAAGATGGGAAGGCATTGAAAAACATACAAGTATCTTGGTAGCACATTCATTTTTATAATTTGTATCCTACCCACTAGGGATAATGGCATTAATTCCATTGTTGCAAGTCATACTTCACTGTTGTTGTTAATGCAGTGATATTTTGTTCATGCATTGTTCTTAGGGATCAACAAATATTACTGCCTAGGTATTTAAATCCATTTTTAGCTATATTAAAAGGTACAGCAGATGACTGCAGGTCAATGGCTAATTGGTTAATTGGGAAGTATTCGCTTTTTGCAATGTTTAATTTATATCCAGATAACTGACTAAAAGAGTCTAATAACTTTAGAATGTGTAGGATGCTTGTCAGTGGGTCACTCACATAGAGGAGCAGATTATCTGCATATAGTGACATGTTATGTTTAATGCCAAATCTTTTAATCTCCCCGAAATGCTTTTCTATCTTTAGTGCGCCAGAGAGTGGTTCAATTGCCAGTGCAAATAATAATAGGGACAGTGGACATCCCTGACGTGTTCCCCGAAACAGTGAGAATGGAGAGGAGTGCTGATTATTTGTGCACAGTGAGGCAACGGGGGAGGAATAGAGTTAACCTGACCCATGAAATAAAGTCAGAATTAAATCCAAAATGTCTCAACGTCACTCCATCCAATCAAATGCCTTCTCTGCATCAAGTGAAATGATGGCCTCTGGAACATTTGAAGAAGACTGGGGGAGAATGACATTGAGTAATCTTCTAATATTAAAGTATGAATGTCTTCCTCTTATGAATCCTGTCTGGTCAACTGAAACTATCAGAGACATGACTAATTCCAGTCGATGAGCAAGAGCCTTTGGTAGTATTTTGACGTCTACAGGGAGGAGTGATTTGGCCGATAAGAACTGCAGTTAAGTGGATCCTTTCCCTGTTATAAATTAAAGAAATGGAAGCTTGCATGAGTGTAGAAAGTAGGGTGCCTTGTTTAAATGAATAATTGAACATTTCAAGTAGCAATGGTGCTAATTGGTCTGAAATTTTTTTGTAAAATTCAACAGGGTATCCATCTAGACCTGGGGATTTTCCACCATTCATGGATTGTATCACTTCCTTAATTTCTTGGAGAGTGAGAGGAGAATCTAGTCTAAGGATATGCACGGGAAAAACTTTAGGTAGAACCAACTTGTCAAAAAAGTCAGCTAGCTGTTTATCATCTACGAGGGATTCTGACATTGTTTACAGTGTGCACAAACCTCCATCCCTCCCTTCTGCACCTCCACCTCCGTTAACCACATTTGTTTGTTTCTAAGGTAAGAACACTTAATAAAACTTTTTTTTTAATTTTACTATATATATTTTATTATGCACAGGTAAAATATACATGTCTGTTCATTAATAAAAAAAAATGTTTTTTTCATAATTTAGAGTGATTTGGGGATGTTTTACAAGGCTGGAACAGATTAAAATTATTTCAGTTATTTTCAATGGGGGAAATTTGTTTGAAATATGAACAGATTGGGTTACGAGCTTGGTCACGGAACAAATTAAACTCGTAAATCAAGGTTCCACTGTACTACTAAAATGTAATTTTTTATGCTTTTCTTCACGTTAATTAGAGACTGCATCCATGAGACTGTGAAAACTTGCTAAAACAAATATTCCAGATAATCCATGTTTGCTACGTTTAACCTGCGTGGAATTTAATAAACGCAAACCGAATTTCAGACACCTTATATATACGAGGTCTGTTAGAAAAGTATCCGACCTTTTTATTTTTTTCAAAAACCTGATGGATTTGAATCACGTGTGCTTCCATGAGCAAACCTTGAACCTTTGTGCACATGCGTGATTTTTTTCACGCCTGTCGGTTGCGTCATTTGCTTGTAAGCAGCCTTTGTGTGAGGATGGGTGGAGTCTCTCGTCATTTTTTCTTTGCAAGGAAATGGCAGAATGACTGGAGCAGCGCGACTGCATCAACTTTTGCCACAAACTGGGCGACAGCCAGGTGGAAACCATTCAGATTATTCAGACGGCTTTCGGTGACGATCCTCTGGGCATCACACAGATTAAGGAGTGGTACAGCCGGTTTAAAGATGTCCGCACAACGGTGGAGAGCGCCCCACGCTCTGGGTGGCATCAACACGCTGAAACGACCGGATCATTTCCAAAGTGAACGCTGTGATGATGTGGGACCGTGGTGTGATTATCCGAGAAATTGCGGAAGAGATGGACATCAGCACTTTTTCGGCACATTCCACTGTGAAAGAAGATTTTGCCATGAAAAGAGTGGCGGCGAAATTCATCGGCACGAAGCTGATGGTGCAGAAAAAGCGCTTCCGTGATGAAGCTTCACAGGACATGCCCTGACATGCCCACCTCGTCCACCATCGGAATATTACTCTGGAACAAAGAGGACAAACAGTGTTGTAAAGGCCAATAAACTGGACGTTAAAGACCAAACTTCACTTTCCCCCCGAACGACATGATCAGGAAGTGATCACGGCTCACAGCAACTCCCATTAAAAATAACAGAGAAACAACCTGAGTTTCTGGCATTTTTACATAAAACCAAACACAATAACAACGTCTAAAAACCCAGTTAATATATCCAGGAGAGTTTTAGGCACAATATACAAAGAGCTTTATGTTGCGATGTTAATGCTGTTGTCTGTGTGCAACGGTTTAAGTGCAGCGTGATCAGAGCTTGTCAGTGGAGTTCTCAATGTTAATGACAGCGCGCCATTTTTGTTTGGAGCCAGAAGTTGAAAATCACATGATGCGTTACATCACACTTAGATTGTTTTGCCAGGACCTACCTCACATTTTCATTGCTCTATGTCGGGTGTATTGTATGTGTTTCAAAGTAAGGGGTTGAATTTTTGTTTTTCAGTTTGTCTAAAATTCACCAATAAATCATGCATAATAACAAATAAATACATAAAACTTCCATGTGTTTGGTTGGATCGCAAAAAATCTATACAGGTGCGTAACGCCACATTATGCATCGGAGTGTGTGGAATTATGGTATTAATGATTCTAATTAAATTCAATACAGAAGTGAAACAATAAAATGAAAAGTAAAATAATCAAAATGTACAATAAATGTCTTATGTCTAGGAAACACCACGTTTGGTAGTTTTAGCACAGTCATACTGTACCTTTAAAAGGCTGAACAAGAGCACTCTGAGTGCTGTAGTTTATTTAAAAGCACCCTGTTGATGTGTTGATGCAAAAGGGTGTCTTTACATTGCACATGAACTTTGCTTCCCCCCCCACACACACACACACACATGAAAATATAGATACATGAAAACACACTGTGTGTGTGTGTGCGTGTGTGTGTGTCTTTTCCGTGCAGGTTTGATGATTTAGCAGCAGCATTCTGACATCCTTTCCTTTTCAAAAAGCAGCCACTCGGTGTATAAATATTTATGTGTCCACACAGAGAACAATCTTGGATGGAGCACACTCGTTGATAAGCTGTGCAAAAGACAACAGCAGCAGTTACTTTACTTTCTCTGGCAACTGAAGTGGAGTGGTAATGAACATTCTGATGTTCTTACTGGGTAATCCACAAGAGCATCACTCCTTTGGGTTATTATTCCATATCTATAGATATGGAATAATAATATGATTAGGCAATCTTAATGGTGCAGCTGGATAGCAGAGATGGCAGCATCCACAAACATCTATGAAGTAACAGGGAAGAAATACTATGAGCCGGGAGGCTTGAAAGAAGCAAGAAAAATAATTGCAGAGTCGCAAAATCTCCTTTACTGAATATGAATTTTTACCAGGAAGAAGACTCGTGGTGCTAAAATTTTTCAAGCTGTAAAACTTTAATGATAAATCTTAATGTAATAGAGCAATGTGCAATAGGGCAGCGCAGTCTCCTTTGAACCCGTGATATTGCGGGATTTGACCACATCTGGGAACAGAAGGCACCTATGTGGCAGAAAATCCCCGGGCGGCCGGGGGAAGTGTGGGAGTTTCAGCACAAACCCTTCAGCCCAACTAGGTAAACTTAAAAGCATACTCGCCGTCAACTAGCAGTTGTGCCAGATTAATATGGTTTCCGTGGAACACCCATCTGTCAGTATGTGAGTTTTTGCCTGGTTTTGTTTTCATGCATTTGCCACGTTTCTATTGTTTCTCTACAGGCTTACTTTCTTGCTGGGGTTTTTTCCTGCTTGTGTTTATCTGTCCCTGTCTTGCTTGTCTGTCTCTCCTGTTTCTTGGTGGTGGGCATTTCCCACTGTCTGGCCACACCCTCATTCACCCTCAACCAACACAGTGACACAGTGGTTAACAACAGAAATACAATAAATGCTAGGAGAGAAATAATGCACAAAGAGACATGATGCGCAAAGGTGAGACACGAATACGAGGTCTGTTAGAAAAGTATCCGACCTTTTTATTTTTTTCAAAAACCTGTTGGATTTGAATCACGTGTGCTTGCATGAGCCAACCTTGAACCTTCGTGCGCATGTGTGATTTTTTTCACGCCTGTCGGTTGCGTCATTTGCTTGTAAGCAGCCTTTGCGTGAGGATGGGTGGAGTCTCTCATCGTTTTTTCTTTGCGGAAATGGCGGAATGAGTGGAGCAGCGCGACTGCATCAAATTTTGCCACAAACTGGGCGACAGCCAGGTGTAAACCATTTGGATTATTCAGACGGCTTTCGGTGACGATCCTCTGGGCATCACACAGATTAAGGAGCGGTACAACCAGTTTAAAGACGGCCGCACAACGGTGGAGAGCGCGCCGCGCTCCGGGCGGCATCAACACGCTGAAACTACCAGATCATTTCCAAAGTGAACGCTGTGATGATGTGGGACCGTCGTGTGATTATCCGAGAAATTGCGGAAGAGGTGGACATCAGCACTTTTTCGGCACATTCCACTGTGAAAGAAAATTTTGCCATGAAAAGAGTTGCAGCGAAATTCAACAGCACGAAGCTGATGGCGCAGCAAAAGCGCCTCCGTGAAGAAGCCTCACAGGACATGCCCTGACATGCCCACCTTGTCCACCATTCGGAAGATTCAGATGGCTTTCGGTGGCTTTTCAGTCGTGTGACTATCCGAGAAATTGTGGATGAGCTGGACATGTCAGGGCATGTTACAACATGTCCTGTAAGGCTTCATCATGGAGGCGCTGTTGCTGTGCCATCAGCTTCGTGCCGATGAATTTCGCTCTTTTCATGGCAAAATCTTCTTTCACAGTGGAATGTGTTATGTGTCGGACGCAGCTCGGAGAACCGACCAGCGTTTGAAGGACCCAGTATGAAATAAGCAGAGCACGGTACAAAGGCTAACTGAATTTAATACATAACAGTGATACAAAAATAACAGAAAGTGCGGTCTGGCGTGGTGCGCTCCCAGCAGCGCTAACGGTCCGGAGCCAGAAGCTGTTCGGACCCAAGGACCCCGCCGACACCCCCCAGGTGGCCGCAACAAACCGAGTCTGTGAAAGAAGGAACCATTATGTGAGTCCACACTCTACACACAGAGAGAACACTTAAAGGTGTACAAACAGCAAACACTTCCTGGCTTGATTACTAATCAGCTTCCCAACCTGCAGGCATGGAACATCCAGTTCACAAAACTCCACTGCAGTGGAAGCCGATACATGACTAACATACAGCTCAATATAAAAAGGTGTGAGGGACACCACATTTACTGACTGTATAAATGTTAGTCACAAAATCTAACGTACCTCAGGAAGTGTGCTGACGAGCGTGAGACCTCACCCCCTCCTCTTTCACAGACCGTGCATCAAACCCTGGACGTTCTCTGCATCCACTGATGATGAGATGGCTCCCGAAACGACGATCTCACCCGTCTGGTCACAAGGTCGAGTCTCTGGCAAATACACACTGTATACTCCCGTCTTAAATGCCACCATGTTCCAATCCATATAGATGCACCTCAGCTGTGAGTCCTGACGAGCCGCAGGTGATCAGGGTGAGGTCCTGATAACCTCAGCAACACAGCCACTCAGTCCCAAATGCAAGCCACCTGGAAGGAAAAACAAAAGACAGAAACAAAAAGGCAGCCAGGCCCCCCAGCCATACAACAGGAATGTGCCGAAAAAGTGCTGATGTCCACCTCTTCCACAATTTCTCGGATAATCACACGACGGCCCCACATCATCACAGCGTTCACTTTGGAAATGAGCCGGTTGTTTTAGCGTGTTGATGCCGCCCAGAGCGTGGGGCGCTCTCCACCGTTGTGCGGCCGTCTTTAAACCAGTTGTACCGCTCCTTAATCTGTGTGATGCCCAGAGGATCGTCACCAAAAGCCGTCTGAATAATCCGAATGGTTTCCACCTGGCTGTCGCCCAGTTTGTGGCAAAATTTGATGCAGTCGCGCTGCTCCAGTCGTTCCGCCATTTCCTTGCAAAGAAAAAACAACGTGAGACTCCACCCATCCTCACACAAAGGCTGCTTACAAGCAAATGACGCAACCGACAGGTGTGAAAAAAATCACGCATGCGCACGAAGGTTCAAGGTTTGCTCCTGCAAGCACACGTGATTCAAATCCATCAGATTTTTGAAAAAAATAAAAAGGTCGGATACTTTTCTAACAGACCTCATAAGTGCGTGAGAGGTGGAGCCCTCACAGTGATAGCTGTAGCCCTCACAGTGATAGCTGTCAAAACGCCACGCTACACTGTCAGCCATCACCCTGACAACCAAGCGTGGTCGTGGACCAGGAACTAATGTGAAAGAACCAGTTCATGAAACAGTGAACCAACACATGAAATGCAACTCATACAAAATCACCATGGAGTAAGATAAAACAGAAAAGGAAACAACAGGTAAGAAAAAAAAGTACAATAAACCTGGAACGGACATAAAGAACCAAAAACACAAAGAGGACATAACTAACTGGGAGGGGCAGAGCCCACAGAACATGACAGAATGGATCGCCGCCGAGAGCAGCTGCCAGGGATAACTTGACCACTGTCCACGGCAGGGGGACAGCAGACCAGACCTCATGCAGGGCATGGGAAGAGGAGGCATGCAACCAACGCCTTCCCGCACACACACACACACACACACACACACAAAGGAAAAGGAGGCCAAGTTGCGAGGGGTGGGGTCCTCAGACCTGGGGGAAAAAATGGTTGCCACGCATGGCTGACGGGTGACTGTGGCAACCGTACGTGGCAGGGGAATGGGAGATGAGACTGGTAGGAATACTTATTCACTCCCACAATATCCACACATACACAGAGGGGAACCACACACACACACACGCAGGACTCAAACATGTCAGGGGACTAAAAGCACATGCCAAAAAACAAAAACAAACAAACAAACAAAAAAACACAAAACCTTAAATAGAACTAAACTAAACCTCAACAGTATTTCCGTTTAGCCCTCCCTCTCAGCCTACTCTCTCCTTTGGCTCCTGTGTCTATTTACCCTCTGCTCTATTTAAGCATAGAGCATGAAGCTCAGTGGATTAAGAGCTGAACTGCCAATATGTTGACATGGGTTCAAATCCCTTTCATGCTAACCCGTCTAGCAGGAGTAGTAGTAGTAGTAATCTCTCATCTGCATCATACTATGGAATCTGAAAATAAGTACCAACAGGCACAGGGAATATATTGGGTTTTTTTAAGTTCGCTGTGAAGTGTACCTTAAAATCCTCTGCATCTCTAACTCTGTGCAATAACGTCGACGTGCCTGACAGTTTTAAAGTTCTCTGCCGTGTCTTTATGCAATTTTTCTGGATTATACTTTTTCTGGATTTTTCCCTCAACAGGCTCTTCTTTCTATTATCATCTACTGTACCTCCAAATCAAATATAAGGTGTACAATTTCCTCCATGAATTGCAGGTCATTTGAGCATCATTTTCCCACATTTTGTTGTGACGTTTGTCATGTTTACAGCATATTCTCTGCCAAATGTATTTGATCCAAATTGGCATGTGCACTGCAAAAACTTTTAAAACATGATGCGAAATGAAGGAGTGAAATTGACAAATCACAGTCTTTGTGTCTCTGATTTAGCAGGTGCACATGTTCACTTCATTCTTACACTTCAAGCTATGGAATCTGGGTATAAACACGAACATCAATGAACCTCGGACATGTAAAGTTCATACGAGGTCTCTTAGATAATAAACCGACCCTTTTATTTTTTTTTTTTAACTATATGGATTTGAATGACATGCGATTACACCAATCATGCTTGAACCCTCATGCACATGCGTGAGTTTTTTCACGCGTGTCGGTGACGTCATTTCCCTGTGGGCAGGCCTTGAGTGATATGTGGTCCCACCCTCTCGGCTGAATTCCTTTGTTTCACACGCTGCTCGAGACGGCGCGCGTTGCTTTATCAAAATTTTTTCTGGACCTGTGAGGAATATCCGAGTGGACACTATTCGAGAAATTAAGCTGGTTTTCTGTGAAAAGTTTAACGGCTGATGAGAGATTATGGGGTGTTTCTGTCGGTGTAAGGACTTCCCACGGAGCGGGAGGTCCTGCAGCGCTTCCAGACGCTGTCGTCGGCCTGTTTCGAGCTTAAAACATCCTAATTTAAGGCTTAATTCACCCAGGACATCGTGAGAGAACAGAGAAGATTCAGAAGAGGCCGGCATGAGGAATTTATGCGGACATTCCACTGTTTAAGGACATTTTTTTAATGAAAGACGTACGTGCAAATTCGCCGAGTCGTTTCCGTGACGACTCGGCAAATCTGTGTGCGCCGCGACAGGAAAAACACCTCCGTGTTGAAAACCATTTGTAGAATTCAGGCGGCTTTTAATGGCTTTCAACAAGTGAGTAACTGAGAAATTGTTTAACAGCTTGGGCATGTTCCAACTTGCCCGTTAAGATTTCCAACGGAGGTGTTTTTCCTGCCGCGACCCCCCGCGGTCGGGTCCAGCCCGACATGCGACTCTGCCCGCACGTTCTTTCATTACAAAATGACCGTTAACAATGGAATGTCCGAATAAACTCCTCATGCCGACTTCTTCTGAAAGTTCTCTGTTCTCTGATGACTTACTGCGTCAACAGAGCCTGAAATGTGGAAGTTTTCAACTTGAAATGGCGAGACGCTGCCGCCTCGAAGCGCAGATCGCCGTCAGGCGCCGTGGACCGTCCTTACGGCGACACTACCAGACCAAAATCTCTCATCAGCCGTTAAAATTTTTACCGAAAACCAGCTGAATTTATTGAATGGTGTCCACTCAGTTGTGCCTTACAGTTTTGAAAAAATTTTTATCAAACAAAGCAACAGTCTCTGAGCCATTCCTAAACAATGAAAAAAATCGACGAGCGGGTGGACGACTCCTCACTCAAAGACTGCCCACAGGCGAATGACGTAACCGACAGGCGTGAAAAAACTCTCGCATGCCCACGAGGGTTCAAGCATGTCTGATGTAATCACACGTGATTCAAATCCATATGGTTTTTGAAAAAAATAATAAGGTTGGATACTTTTCTAATAGACCTCGTACATACATACATCTTCAACTGCTTATCCGGTATCAGGTCGTGGGGGCAACAGCTCCAACAGGGAAACCCAAACTTCCCCTTAACCACATCTGACTGTGGGATTGCGAGGTGTTCCTAGGCCAGTATAATCTCTCCGCCTAGTCCTGGGTCTTCCCCGGGGTCTCCTCCCAGCTTGACGTGCCTGGAACACTGCCCTAGGGAGGCACCCAGGGGGCTCAGCTCCCTTTTTGTCACAACAGTACAGTAGCCCCACTCTTGAACAAGACCCCGAGGTACTTGAACTCCTTCACTTGGGACAAGACCACATTCTCTACCCGGAGTAGGCAATCCATCGGTTTCCTGCTGAGAACCATGGCCTTAGATTTAGAGGTGTTGATTCTCTTCACACTCGGCTGCGAACTGATGCAGTGAGTGTTGGAGGTCACAAGCTGATGAAGCCAACAGGACCACATCATCTGTAAAAAGCAGTGATGAGACCCTGAGCCCACCAAGCTGGAAACCCTCCTCCCCCCGACTACGCCTCGATATCCATGAATATCACAAACAGGATTGGTGACAAGGTGCAGCCCTGGCGGAGGCCAACCCCCACCAAAAATGAGTCCGACTTACTGCTGAGCACCCGAACACAGCTCTCTTTGTGAGTACAGAGATTGGATGGCCCTGAGAAGGGACCCCCCCTTCACTTCATACTCCCACAGCACCTCGCGCAGTATCTCTCAGGGTACCTGACCATACACCTTCTCCAAGTCCACAAAACACATGTAGACTGGATGGGCATGGTCCAGGTCTCCTCCAGGATTGTTGTGAGAATGAATCACTGGTCAGTTTTTCCACGGCCAAGACAAAACCCACATTGTTGCTCTTCAATCAGAGGTTCGACTATCGGTCGAACCCTCCTCTCCAGCACCCTGGAGTAGACTTTACCAGAGAGGCTGAGTTGTGTAATGCCCCTGTAATTGGCACACGCTCTCTGGTCCCTTTTTTTAAATATGGGGACCACCACCCCAGTTTGCCACTCCTTAGACACTGTCCCAGACCTCCATGCAATACTGAAGAAACTTTTTATCCAAGATTCAGATTGTTTATTGTCACTGTAAGAAGTACAACGAAAAGTAAGGTGCAAGCCTTTTCAGTGCAAATATGTATAAACATGAGTAAACCATATGCAGACTTAAAAGGTCTCAAAAGACTCAACAAATCAAATCAATTTTATTTATATAGCGCCAAATCACAACAAACAGTTGCCCCAAGGTGCTTTATATTGTAAGGCAAGGCCATACAATAATTACGGAAAAACCCCAACGGTCAAAACGACCCCCTGTGAGCAAGCACTTGGTGACAGTGGGAAGGAAAAACTCCCTCTTAACAGGAAGAAACCTCCAGCAGAACCAGGCTCAGGGAGGGGCAGTCTTCTGCTGGGACTGGTTGGGGCTAAGGGAGAGAACCAGGAAAAAGACATGCTGTGGAGGGGAGCAGAGATCAATCACCAATGATTAAATGCAGAGTGGTGCATACAGAGCAAAAAGAGAAAGAAACACTCAGTGCATCATGGGAACCCCCCAGCAGTCTAAGTCTATAGCGGCATAACTAAGGGATGGTTCAGGGTCACCTGATCCAGCCCTAACTATAAGCTTTAGCAAAAAGGAAAGTTTTATGCCTAATCTTAAAAGTAGAGAGGGTGTCTGTCTCCCTGATCTGAATTGGGAGCTGGTTCCACAGGAGAGGAGCCTGAAAGCTGAAGGCTCTGCCTCCCATTCTACTCTTACAAACCCTAGGAACTACAAGTAAGCCTGCAGTCTGAGAGCGAAGCGCTCTATTGGGGTGATATGGTACTATGAGGTCCCTAAGATAAGATGGGACCTGATTATTCAAAACCTTATAAGTAAGAAGAAGAATTTTAAATTCTATTCTATAATTAACAGGAAGCCAATGAAGAGAGGCCAATATGGGTGAGATATGCTCTCTCCTTCTAGTCCCTGTCAGTACTCTAGCTGCAGCATTTTGAATTAACTGAAGGCTTTTCAGGGAACTTTTAGGACAACCTGATAATAATGAATTACAATAGTCCAGCCTAGAGGAAATAAATGCATGAATTAGTTTTTCAGCATCACTCTGAGACAAGACCTTTCTAATTTTAGAGATATTGCGTAAATGCAAAAAAGCAGTCCTACATATTTGTTTAATATGCACATTAAATGACATATCCTGATCAAAAATGACTCCAAGATTTCTCACAGTATTACTAGAGGTCAGGGTAATGCCATCCAGAATAAGGATCTGGTTAGACACCATGTTTCTAAGATTTGTGGGGCCAAGTACAATAACTTCAGTTTTATCTGAGTTTAAAAGCAGGAAATTAGAGGTCATCCATGTCTTTATGTCTGTAAGACAATCCTGCAGTTTAGCTAATTGGTGTGTGTCCTCTGGCTTCATGGATAGATAAAGCTGGGTATCATCTGCGTAACAATGAAAATTTAAGCAATGCCGTCTAATAATACTGCCTAAGGGAAGCATGTATAAAGTGAATAAAATTGGTCCTAGCACAGAACCTTGTGGAACTCCATAATTAACCTTAGTCTGTGAAGAAGATTCCCCATTTACGTGAACAAATTGTAATCTATTAGATAAATATGATTCAAACCACCGCAGCGCAGTGCCTTTAATACCTATGGCATGCTCTAATCTCTGTAATAAAATTTTATGGTCAACAGTATCAAAAGCAGCACTGAGGTCTAACAGAACAAGCACAGAGATGAGTCCACTGTCTGAGGGCATAAGAATTTGTAACCTTCACTAATGCTGTTTCTGTACTATGATGAATTCTAAAACCTGACTGAAACTCTTCAAATAGACCATTCCTCTGCAGATGATCAGTTAGCTGTTTTACAACTACCCTTTCAAGAATTTTTGAGAGAAAAGGAAGGTTGGAGATTGGCCTATAATTAGCTAAGATAGCTGGGTCAAGTGATGGCTTTTTAAGTAATGGTTTATTACTGCCACCTTAAAAGCCTGTGGTACATAGCCAACTAATAAAGATAGATTGATCATATTTAAGATCGAAGCATTAATTAATGGTAGGGCTTCCTTGAGCAGCCTGGTAGGAATGGGGTCTAATAGACATGTTGATGGTTTGGATGAAGTAACTAATGAAAATAACTCAGACAGAACAATTGGAGAGAAAGAGTCTAACCAAATACCAGCATCACTGAAAGCAGCCAAAGATAACTATATGTCTTTGGGATGGTTATGAGTAATTTTTTCTCTAATAGTTAAAATTTTATTAGCAAAGAAAATCATGAAGTCATTACTAGTTAAAGTTAAAGGAATACTCGGCTCAATAGAGCTCTGACTCTTTGTCAGCCTGGCTACAGTGCTGAAAAGAAACCTGGGGTTGTTCTTATTTTCTTCAATTAGTGATGAGTAGTAAGATGTCCTAGCTTTACAGAGGGCTTTTTTTTATAGAGCAACAGACTCTTTTTCCAGGCTAAGTGAAGATCTTCTAAATTAGTGAGACGCCATTTCCTCTCCAACGTACGGGTTATCTGCTTTAAGCTGCGAGTTTGTGAGTTATACCATGGAGTCAGGCACTTCTGATTTAAGGCTCTCTTTTTCAGAGGAGCTACAGCATCCAAAGTTGTCTTCAATGAGGATGTAAAACTATTGACGAGATACTCTATCTCACCCACAGAGTTTAGGTAGCTACTCTGCACTGTGTTGGTATATGGCATTAGAGAACATAAAGAAGGAATCATATCCTTAAACCTAGTTACAGCACTTTCTGAAAGTCTTCTAGTGTAATGAAACTTGTTCCCCACTGCTGGGTAGTCCATCAGCGTAAATGTAAATGTTATTAAGAAATGATCAGACAGAAGGGAGTTTTCGGGGAATACTGTTAAGTCTTCAATTTCCATACCATAAGTCAGAACAAGATCTAAGATATGATTAAAGTGGTGGGTGGACTCATTTACATTTTGAGCAAAGCCAATTGAGTCTAATAATAGATTAAATGCAGTGTTGAGGCTGTCATTCTCAGCATCTGTGTGGATGTTAAAATCGCCCACTATAATTATCTTATCTGAGCTAAGCACTAAGTCAGACAAAAGGTCTGAAAATTCACAGAGAAACTCACAGTAACGACCAGGTGGACGATAGATAATAACAAATAAAACTGTTTTTTTGGGACTTCCTATTTGGATGGACAAGACTAAGAGTCAAGCTTTCAAATGAATTAAAGCTCTGTCTGGGTTTTGGATTAATTAATAAGCTGGAATGGAAGATTGCTGCTAATCCTCCGCCTCGGCCCATGCTACAAGCGTTCTGGCAGTTAGTGTGACTCGGGGGTGTTGACTCATTTAAACTAACATATTCATCCTGCTGTAACCAGGTTTCTGTAAGGCAGAATAAATCAATATGTTGATCAATTATTATATCATTTACTAACAGGGACTTAGAAGAGAGAGACCTAATGTTTAATAGACCACATTAACTGTTTTAGTCTGTGGTGCAGTTGAAGGTGCTATATTATTTTTTCTTTTTGAATTTTTATGCTTAAATAGATTTTTGCTGGTTATTGGTGGTCTGGGAGCAGGCACCGTCTCTATGGGGATGGGGTAATGAGGGGATGGCAGGGGGAGAGAAGCTGCAGAGAGGTGTGTAAGACTACAACTCTGCTTCCTGGTCCCAAGCCTGGATAGTCACGGTTTGGAGGATTTAAGAAAATTGGCCAGATTTGTAGAAATGAGAGCTGCTCCATCCAAAGTGGGATGGATGCCGTCTCTCCTAACAAGACCAGGTTTTCCGCAGAAGCTTTGCCAATTATCTATGAAGCCCACCTCATTTTTTGGACACCACTCAGACAGCCAGCGATTCAAGGAGAACATGCGGCTAAACATGTCTCCCGGTCCGATTGGGGAGGGGCCCAGAGAAAGCTACAGAGTCCGACATTGTTTTTGCAAAGTTACACACCGATTCAATGTTAATTTTAGTGACCTCCGATTGGCGTAACCGGGTGTCATTACTGCCGACGTGAATTACAATCTTACCAAATTTATGCTTAGCCTTAGCCAGCAGTTTCAAATTTCCTTCAATGTCGCCTGCTCTGGCCCCCGGAAGACAATTGACTATGGTTGCTGGTGTCGCTAACTTCACATTTCTCAAAACAGAGTCGCCAATAACCAGAGCTTGATCCTCGGCGGGTGTGTCACCGAGTGGGGAAAAATGGTTAGAAATGTTTATGGGTTGGCGGTGTACACGGGGCTTCTGTTTAGGGCTACGCTTCCTCCTCACAGTCACCCAGTCGGCCTGCTTTCCCGGCTACTCGGGATCTGCTGGAAGGGAACTAACGGCGGCTAAGCTACCTTGGTCCGCACCGACTATAGGGGCCTGGCTAGCTGTAGAATTTTCCACGGTGCGGAGCCGAGTCTCCAATTCGCCTAGCCTGACCTCCAAAGCTACGAATAAGCTACACTTATTACAAGTACCATTACTGTTAAAGGAGGCCGAGGAATAACTAAACATTTCACACCCAGAGCAGAAAAGTGCGGGAGAGACAGGAGAAGCCGCCATGCTAAATCGGCTAAGCGCTAGTAGCTGCGCTAAGCTAGCAGATTCCTAAAAACACGCAAAGTGAATAACGTGTAAATAATTTAGAGGTGATTCAGCAGAGGGAGTGCTTTAGTTAAGGCACGTGAAGATTACACTGTGAAACAAATTGTTATCTAGTTAACTAGATCAATCTAACTGCGCAGATTAAACAGCTAACAGATACAGCAAAACACCGCTGTGCTCCGGAACAGGAAGTGATACAATACCGCAGTGAGAGCCAACCACCAGTAGAGTAGACAGAAAATAAACCTAAAATGTAAGAGAAATTAAAAGGTATGTTCAGATCATAAGTTAAGAAAAAAGGCTATAAGGACATAGTAGCAAAATTATATGCAAAAAAATGAAAGAAATATGTACAGAAACTGTGGATACTGCACATCTGACAGTGGATATTTCACATTTACAAACACTGCATCTATTCCGAGTATGGCATGTCACGTCTATTATATTTCAGTGGTATTCAAAGCTTTAACAGCAGTTGGGTAGAAACTATTTTTCAATCTATTTGTACTTGCTTTAATGTCTCTGTACCGTCTGCCTGATGGCAGTAGCTCCAACAGAGTGGCCAGGGTGAGATGAGTCCTTCAGGATGGTGTTGGCTCTCCTGAGACAGTTAGAGTCATGAAGGTCCTCCAGTGTGGGTAGAGGGTACCCAGTGATCTTCTCTGCCATTTTGGTAACCATCTGGAGCGCTTTCCTTTTGCCACCGTGTAGCTGGCAAACCACGTACAGAGGCAGTATGTGAGGATGCTCTCCATGGTCAAACAGTAAAAAGACATGAGCAATCTATAGTTTATGTTATTTCTTCTGAGGATTCTCAGAAAGTGGAGTCTTTGCTGTGCCTTATTTACCTACTGTGTGGTATTACTGTCCAAAGTCAGTTCCTCCACTATGTGGACTCAAAGGAAATGGATGTCATTGACCCTTTCCACACAGGTGTCTGTTGTTTTTTCCTGGAGGCTATGATAAGTTCCTTGGTTTTGCATGTGTTTAGGAGCAGGTTATTTTCTCTACACCACACAGTCAGCTGTTCGAGCTGTTTAGGGGGAGGTGATGGTCTAGTGATTAAGGTGTTGGGGGCTTGAGACCAGAAGATCCTTGGTTCAAATCCCCGCCTAACTGGAAAATCACTAAGGGCCCTTGGGCAAGATCCTTAATCCCCTATTGCTCCCGGTGTGTATGGCAGCACCCTGACATCGGGGTGAATGTGAGGCATAATTGTAAAGCGCTTTGAGCGTCTGATGCAGATGTTAAAGTGCTATATAAATGCAGTCCATTTACCATTTACCATTCCACCTTGTCCCGGTAAGCGGACTCATCTCCTCAAGTGATACAGCCTACCACTATGGTGTCATCCGCATACTTAATGAAGATGTTGCTGGTGTGGACAGGGGTACAGTCAGAGGTGTAGAGAGTAAAGAGCAGTGGGCTCAGTACGCAGCCTTGAGGGGAACTGGTGCCAAGTGTGACAGCTGTGGATATGTGAGGGCCAATCCTGACTCTCTGTGAGTCCTTAATCTAAAGACATGGAATGAGGTAGACCAAAGTTCAGCAGTTTCCTCACGAGGCCGTGGCGGAGGATGGTGTTGAATGCTAAATTATAATCCACGAAGAGAAGATGGGTGTTGTTGCTCCAGGTGGGACAGCACAGTGTAGAGAGCAGCGGTCATGACATCCTCTGTTGACCTGGTGGCCTTGAAAGTAAATTGGGATGGGTCAGAAGTGGGGGTTATGAATTACATGATGTGGTTTTTAACCAGTAATTTCAAATCACTTGATCACCAAGTGGAGTCCACCAAGACAGTCCCTCCACACCCACAGCCTTCAGCTCTGGACGGATCTCAACCCCCGGGGTTTTGCCACTGCGGTGACTTACACCAGGGAAATTGATGATGATCCCTCATTAGCTTCCAGTTCTGCCCTTACTACAGAGGGCGCTCCAGTGTGATGCAGGAGTTCCTCAAAATGTTCCTTCCAGCATCTGATTACCTCCACAATTGAGGTCAACGGCGTCTCATCCTTACTGTAGACAGCTTGGATGGTTTCCCTTTTTCCTCTTCTAAGGTGCGTCATGGTCTGCCAGAAGCACCTTGGTGCAGACTGCAAGTCTTTCTCCATGGTTACTCCGAACTCCTCCCACACTCACTGATTTGCCTACACCACAGCAGAGGTTGCAGCCCTTCGGGCCTGTCAGTACCTTGCAACTGCCCTGGAGTCCTCAGAAATAACATATCCTGGAAGGCCTCCTTCTTCAGTCGGATGGCTTCCCTGACCACCTGTGTCAGTCAGTGTTTGAGGATTGCTGCCCCTTGAGGCACCTAAGGGCAGCTAAGGCATGGGTTTAGATCAGGGAGTCCATTCCTCCCTCGATTCCCAGCCTTTCTGTGTGGAGTTTGTATGTTCTCCCCATGTCTGCGTGGTTTTTCTCCAGGCACTCCGGTTTCCTTCCACAATCAAAAACATGCTTATTTAGGGTCTGCTCCTTTCTCTGCCCCTGACCAAGGCAGCGTCTACATCTGGAATTGGTCCCCAGGTGGTGGACTGTGGTGGCCCACTGCTCCTAGTGGTTAGATTGTGTCTAAATGTAATTTGGATAGTTAAATGCAGAGGACAAGTTTCATTGTATGTATATATGTGCAATGACAACAAAGGCTCTATTCTATTCACACCACTCCAGGGGCCTCATGTACAAAGCATGATTATGCACAAAAACATGGCATACGTCTGTCTCCAAGCTCACGTTCAGATGTATCAAAAGAGATATGACCGTGGAAATTTGCGAGGCGTCACTCAAAAATCCTGGCTGACATACGTACGTTTCTACAGCTAGTGTGCCATCTCCCACATGTACAGGTGATGCTGGGAACGGTTAATAGTGTGAAAACGATAAGTCATCCGAGAGTTGTGCACATCAGAGACACATTGATGAACACTTAACACACCCACGTGTTTGCAATTATATGGATGGATATAAAAGGACATGCAAAGTGATTGGTAAAATCTCACTAACGGTGGTTGCGTTAGCGTTGTCAGAGGACCTTGCAAATGGTACAATCCGACGTGACCGTGTTTTCAGGGAACACGAGGATTTACTTGTAAATTACGAGAATTGACTCATAACCCAATTTTGATTATGAAGACCACTGTTACTGGAGTTGCGTACCGAACTGCAGCCGGCCCAGAGCGAAATATGGTGAGGGGGTTGTCTGTGCCCGCACCAAGAGAAAGAACTATTGTTCTGTTGTCTTGGGGGGGGGGGGGGGGGGCACAAAATGTGGGATAATTGTATTATTACAGCCATCTAACAGTCAAATGAAATAATCCAAGAGGTGTCAGCTCAGATTGTGATGAATTAGACACAGATGATCAGGTGCCACAGTGCAAACATTGTTTCATTTTAAGGGATCATAAACCAAAAGATGTTGGAGACCCAAATGATTAGATATAGTATGGCAGCCTGTGCTGGATGTCACTACACTTGCGTCAACCACAGATATCACCTGAATCAAACAATAGTGAGATTATCCATAAAGTACTGTGACACACAGAAGCACACGCTGCAGTCGCTCATACGTGCAACTCCCACACAGAAGGTGCCATTTGGTGGAACGAGCTGATACTTTTCTACGGCTTAGCACAAGCCAGTTAATCTCTAAACTGTGTACAGGTGTGTGTGTGTGTGTGTGCACACATGTGTGAATATACACACACACAGATCACACACTGAAATGAATAATGAAGTTGGAAGAGACAGGACGAGATGAGTGTGGTGAATTTACAAGAGAGAAAAAAAAAATAGGACTATGCTACACTGCCAAATGTTTTGAACACATGTTTTGAACATTAAACCTTCAGTTTGGAGTTCCAAAGTAAGAACAGTTTGTTGAATTATTAAAGTAGACCTTTACGTAGTTACCTTTGATTTTATTTGGATATTTGCCCAGATGAGCAAATTATACTTTGATACCATTCTCCCCCTGAAACTGTGTGCAGGGTTTATGCCTTCTCCCATCCAGCTTATGTAACTCCCACAGAGCATATCCCAAGAACACACAGAAACAGAGAACACCCTGTAGCAATCTCATCTGCACTCTTTCTCTTTCCCTTAACTCAAATATGGTCGCTTCATCTCGGGGCACTACACATGAGCAGGGTTTAAGCCTTAAACAACATATGAGCAAGCACACTGGCAACTGTGGTTTAAAAAGAAAAAAAATTCTTTCTATCAGGCACAGACAGAGGCTGGAAACAAATGCAGGCTGTCGAGCAGGGCGTAGGATGGTCTTTAATACAGGTAAGGAAGGCAGTGCGCAGAGCAAAGGTACCAGGTAGGGGCGAGACAGAGGACATGGTCATAAACAAGCAGGGTCAGTACACAAGCAAACTAGGTTATCAGAGCTGAGGCTAAATGCAGGATCTGATAAACAAAGCAGACTCAAAAAAATGGGAAAATAGGACTGACACAGAGTGCTGGTAAGTGATAGAAATCAACAAACGAGCAATGAGGGAGTGAACAGACGCAGTTTAAATAAGGAAGGCAGTCACAGGAAAACAAGACGCATGTGAGGGTGAAGGAACTGTAAAGGGGGCGTGGCTGACAGATGAGGAACAGGTGCAAGAGAATGAGGGAAGACAGGAATGCAGACAGGACCAAGAGAATTAAGTGACTGGAAAATTAACGGTGGAAAATGTGATGTGCTTAATGCAGACAATAATTAATGTGAACAAAACAAAAGGGAGAAAAAGTATGGAGTTAAATTTGTCTCATTAATACTTGCAAATGCACACAGGGTGATTTACAAATATCCCTTGATTTGCACACTTTGCTTTGTGATCCACAAACAAATTTCATTGTGTTGCTCACTTACGCAGTATTGAGACATTCTCAGCGCAAAACTGCACAAATCCGATTTGTAACACGTGTGTGGGTTTTACAAATAAATGTCTGTTTGTAAATATATTGTTTTTCATTTGTTAAAAAAAAAGAAAAAAAAAGAGCCATTTTCAAAACTGAAAATTCTGTTTGTGAAGTGATTCAGTATTTGTGGATCGCCGAACACACGCATTCATCATGTTGCTCATTTATACAATATCGAGACATTCTCAGTGCAAAACTGCACAAATCCACAAACAGCTCGTGATTCACACAAAGCAACAGTGTTGAACCCGCAAATGCACAGAGGGCGATTTACAAATATTCCTCGATTTGTACATGTGCTTTGTGATCCACAAACACAAATTTCTGATTTGTAACGTGTGTTGGGTTTTACAAATAAATGTCTATTTGTAAATGTATTGTTTTTCATTTGTTAAAAAAAAAAGGGATTTGCGGAATTGAACTGCTCACTTACGCAATATTGAGACATTCTCAACGCAAAACTGCAGTTGAGATTCACAAATATGTTGGTCGCTAACCCTTTTTGGTCATGAGAATGTTTAATGCTTTAATAAAAAAGGTTTCATCAGTGTATTAGAATTATTTTTAAAATATTGAAAAATGTCCAACATTAAAAATAAAATATGTTTGGTGAACATAGAAATCTGAAAAAGTTAATCATGTTCATCATTTATTAGTGGTAAAACTTACTGATATATGTTATTTTCAGTCATTAAAACTTCACAAGGTGGGTATGTAACAAATTTGTGAATATGCCGCTTACCTGGATATATTATTATATTTACCACAGCAATGTTTTTTAAAATCATAATTTAAAAGAATTCTTAAATAAATTCTTATGAATTAATTTATTAATATAAACTGCCTGCCAATAATGGAATGTCTGATTCTATTGAATCTTTTTGATTTGAACTTAAAAAAAGAAAAAAAAAATCACATTTAGTCACATTAGTTGTGATTGTTTTTATTTTACAACCCCAATTCCAGTGAAGATGGGACATTGTGTAAAATGTAAATACAAACAGAATACAATGATTTGCAAATCCTCTTCAACCTATATTCAGTTGAATATACCACAAAGACAAGATATTTAATGTTCAAACTGCATCTGTCCATTTCCAATGAGCTCGGCCCCAGAGAAGGCGGCGGAGTTTCTGGATGTTGTTGATGTATGGCTTTCGCTTTGCATGGTAGAGTTTTAACTTGCACTTGTAGATGTAGCGACAAACTGTTAACTGACAATGTTTTCTGAAGTGTTCCTGAGCCCACGCAGTAAGATCATTTACAGATTGATGTCAGTTTTTAATGCAGTGCTGCCTGGAAAATCGAAGATCACAGGCATTCAATGTTGGTTTTTGGCCTTGCCGCTTACATGTAGAAAGTTCTCCAGATTCTCTGAATCTTCTGATTATATTATGGACTGTAGATGATGGAATCTCTAAATTCCTTAAAGATCAGTCAGTGTAGATATAGGCACATCACCAGGTGCAAGGCTACTGCAGTGAACATGAAACAATAAAAAAGCCTGCACACTTACTCCTTTTTACTGCCTCGAATGTGACAATGTTTCAATCCCACTGTATCTTCCTCTGGTCATACTTTTACTGAGTATGCCCCTCCCATATATAACATCTGCTCCCTGATTGGTTGGCCCATCTCCCAGCAGTTTATAGACCACCTGCAGAGCTTCATTAAAAATGTTTTTATGATCCGCGCGGCGCTTGCGGGTTGTCCGTTCTTCCATCAGTTCATCTGTCCGTCCGTCTGTCCGGCCGCAATTCGTTCACCGCAACGTAGCTCGGCACCTATTGCTTGCAGAAACTTCATATTTGGTGGGTACGTGCCTTGGAGGAGTACTTCGCATGGGTTTGAAGGCCAGTGACCTTGATCTACTTTTGAAGGTCACCAGTGGTAACAACTGTCAAATCCTTCGCCGCAACATAGCTCGGCACTTATTGCTCGCATCCATCCATCCATCCATTTTCTTCCGCTTCATCCGGGGTCGGGTCATGGGTGCAGCAGCTCAAGCAAAGCTGCCCAGACCTCCCGATCCACACACACTTCCCCCAGCTCCTCCGGCGGAACCCTGAGGTGGTCCCAAGTCAACTGAGAGACTAGACCCTCCAGCGTGTCCTAGGTCTTCCCCGGGGCCTCCCTCCAATGAGATGTGCCCGGAACACCTCTCCAGCGAGGCGTCCAGGGGGCATCCGGAAAAGATGCCTGAGCCACCTCAGCTGGCTCCTTTCGACGTGGAGGAGCAGCGGCTCGACTCTGAGCTCCTCCCGAGTGACCGAGCTCCTCGCCCTATCTCTAAGGGAGCGCCCAGCCACCCTGCAGAGGAAACTCATCTCGGCCGCTTGTACTCACGATTTTGTTCTTTCGGTCATGAGCCACAAATCTCATGACCATAGGTGAGGGTCGGAACGTAGATCGATCGGTAAAGCGAGAGCTTTGTCCCCCTGCTCAGCTCTCTCTTCACCACGACAGTCCGATACAGCGACCGCATCACTGCAGACGCTGCACCGATCCATCTGTCGATCTCACGCTCCATCCGTCCCTCACTCGTGAACAAGACCCCGAGATACTTAAACTCCTCCACTTGAGGCAAGGACACAACAGTGTAGATTTGTAGTGTAGTTTTATAGATTTATGAAAAAAAGCTACAAAACTTGAAATGTTTTCAATCAGGGAGACACTATTGCTCGCAGAAACCTCCTATTTGGTGGGTACATGCCTTGGAGGAGTACTTTGCATGGTTTCGAAGGCCAGTGACCTTGACCTACTTTTGAAGGTCACCAGTGGTCACAACTGTCAAATCCTTCGCCACAACGTAGCTCGGCACCTATTGCTTGCAGAAACTTCATATTTGGTGGGTACATGCTTTGGAGGAGTACTTTGCATGTGTTCAAAGGCCGGTGACCTTGACCTACCTTTCAAGGTCACCAATGGTCACAACTGTCAAATCCTTTGCCGCAAAGTAGCCCGGCACTTATTGCTTGCAGAAACTTCATATTTGGTGGGTACATGCCTTGGAGGAGTACTTTGCATGGGTTCGAAGGCCAGTAACCTTGATCTACTTTTCAGGGTCACCAATAATCACAACTGTCAAATCCTTTGCCACAACGTAGCTCGGCACCTTTTGCTCGTAGAAACTTCATACTTGGTGGTTACATGCCTTGGAGGAGTACTTTGCATGGGTTTGAAGGCTGGTGACCTTGACCTCTGTTTCAAGGACACCAGTGGTTGCATTTGTTTTGAAAGCTGGTGACCGTGACCGACTTTTTATGGTCACTGTTTGTCACGGTCCTTGAGAGCCACATTCCTGAGACTCTTAGTTGTCTCCCTGCTCCAACACACCTGAAGGGCCCTGTCCCACTGGGGAGAGGATTAATTACGCATGAATTGAGTACACAAATTGCGGGCGTTTGTTGTCGCCCTCAACAAAAATGGCCAAAAATGACAAATGTCCCAGTATTACAGATATATTAATAATATATAGCGAACAATCACGGTTATATAACACATGTAGTGAGGTAACTGATCCGACATGTTGAGATTATCACGGCAGTATTACGGGTGTATTATGAATGCATCGTGCACGTGTTGCGCATGCACGGCATCTGCATTGCGGTCATAAAATAAGCACACTCGCTCCTTTCGGCATCACTATTCACACCAACAATACAGCCTCTGGAGCAAGTGCTGGACTTGGACAAGTTGATCACAGAGTTAATGTTCATGTTGTCATGCAAGGGTTACCTGTTCATGAGTTTGGGGAGTGGGAGGGGGGAAGGTGTTTTTTTTTTTTTTTGAGAGTGTCATAGAAAACAGACTTCAGCGTGAGTTGTGGCTAAACAGCAACTCTTCCTTTTGTTGGTGTTAAATAAAAGTCCTGGAGGAGACCCGATTGCAGCAGCAATGTCTCTGTGGATCTACACAGCCGGACCGGCACTGACTGGCAGGTATGTCGCTTTCTGCCACATATAGTACTTTGTGATGTGTTTGTTATGCATTCACAGATTGTCCGCAAAGCAGATGTAATAAAAACACTTTATTCGTGGCCAATCTGTATGCAGTTGCTACAACATATTTTAGTTTGTGATGTGGACATGATAGGCATGCAATATATCTGTTTTACACACTGTCCCAGTCCGCTGCCAAGCCGCAAATCCCTGTCAGTTGCGGATATCAGCGGTTAACGGCAGATATACAGCGCGTAGAGTGAGTATGTTTGTGTATGAATTGAGTATGTAAGGCGGATGTCATCCGCATCCAGATTTTTGAGCTACTCAAAAATCCTGGCTGTGGACATGCATGCCTCTGCGGATGATTATGTCATAACGGGCAGTTGCCCGACACCTGGAGCGGTTGGACCCACGAAGCAGACTCCCAGACTTGGTTTAGGCATGTGAGTAATCATGGTCTTTATTCCATGCTCAGGTTCAGCACACTGGTGATCAGTCAACGGAGCAGAAGCACAATATGGGTTTGACAAGAACGCGGTCATATTCAGGCAGGATTCACAGGCACGAGCAAACAGTTATCAAGGGTGAGGCAAAAAGGCGTGGTTGAGGAAAACAGAGCAAAACATGGTACACTGCAAGGCAAGAAATCAGGACAAAATACAGAGGCTGGGATGTGTGCATAAAGCGACAACAAACTGGCAGTGAGCTGTGAGACTGTGATGGTTTAAATAAGGAGCAACCAAATTAGGGTGATGTGAAGCAGGTGAGTGGAAGTCTCTGGAAGGGGGCGTGACCGGGGGAGCCAGAGGTTGTGCAGAGTACAAGATAGTGAAGGAAGGAAAGCACAGAGTGGAGTGAAGTAACAGACAAAGACACGTGAGCTGGAGCCAAGAGCGTAAGTAAGTGAGAACACAAAGCAGACTGGAACAAAGTGTGAGAGCAGGGCACAAAGCTAGTGGAGTGACGTGACAACACAGACAGAGATGTGAGCGGGATGAGAACAGAGCAGATGCAGGGCGTGGAGTGAAACAGAGCTACAACTGAAGACAAAATACACCAAACTGGAACATGACAAACTGATCAGAAAACATGGAGCATAGATAGTAAAGCAAAACTAAAGAAGTATTAATAGTAAAATAAACAAGTGATAACCTAATGAAAACTGCATGAGAAAATAGAGATAAATACAAAATTAAACCAAAACTGACTTAACAAGACGGTAAGACAAACCATAAGAAAAAGCAGTGACTAAATAATAACAGAAAACAAATCATGACATAACTGTACAACAAATGTTACAAATGAGAGGAACTAGATAAAACAAGTGATAAACAATAAATAAAAACAACTGACTGAAGAAAACTAGAACAAAATGAAAAGCCAAAACAAAGTGATGCGGAGCCGCATGGCGCAAAGCACCGCCATGATGAAGCCTCACAGGACATATTGGGGCATGTCCAGCTCATGCACAATTTCTCGAATACTCACACGACTGAAAAGCAACCGGAAGCCGTCTGAAAGCCACCTGAAAGTCGTCCTGTGAGACCAGCACGGAGGTGGTTTTGTCCCGCGCCATGAGCGGCATGGTGGCGCAATCCTCCACTTCTCTTTCCATGAAAAAAACTCCTGTAACAGTAGAATGTGCCGAAAAAGTGCTGATGTCCACGCCTTCTGCCTTTTTTGTGAAAGTTAGACGACGTCCCGGATCAACAAAGCTTTCACGTTGGAAATGATCGGGTTGTTTGAGTGGGGTTTGAGCCTGTCGATCGGCGCTCGGAGCGCACCGCGCTCTCAGACGCTGTGGGTGGTCTTTAAACCGGCTGGAGCACTCCTTAATCTGTGTAATCCCCATAAAATCGTCGCTGAAAGCCATCTAAATTTTCCGAATGGTGTCCAGCTGGAGGTCTCTCACAGTTTCTGGAAAAATTTGATGCAGCAAAGCTCCAAATCTTTCAGACATTTATTCGCAATAAAAATCCGACGAGAGGGGTGGACCACTGCTCACACACAGCCTGCTCACACAAAGCCTGCTCACAGGCGAATGACGCAACCGACAGGCGTGAAAAAACTTACGCATGCGCACGAAGGTTCAAGCTTGGCTGATGCAATCACACGTGATTCAAATCCATATGGTTTTTGAAAAAATAAAAAGGTCCGATACTTTTTGGACAGACCTCGTAATAGACAATAATAGTCAATAATAATAGACTAATAATGTTACAATACAATTTTAGAGAAAGTGACAAAAAGAACCAAATGAATCAAAACACAACAGAAAAGATAAAACCATGTAACAATGACAATAAATAAATACATATAGAAATAAATAACTGTTTCCTGTGAACACCTAGTGAGTAGCCTACTCTTATTTAGGTTTTGAAACCTTGTGTATGAAGTGTTTTTGTGTGATGTGCACAATTTTCAGTATTTTGACTAATACTACCAGTCATTTACAAGCCTAGATAAACTTTTATTTAAAAAAAAAAATCAGTCCATTTTTGATTATTAACATTTACTTGTACTTTTACTTTCAATACTTGATTACATTTAGTTGTACATTACTTGTCATACTTAAGTACAATAAATACTAGATACTTTAAGACTTTTACTTGAGTAGCATTTCAATCGGTTACTTGAACTTCTACCAAAGTCATTTTTTTAATGGGTATCTGTACTTTTACTTAAGTGTGATTTTCCGGTACTTTATACAACACTGGTTGTAGCACACGTACACGTGCGCACAAAAGGACTGTCTCGTAGATGATTCAGTGACTGAAAGAAAAAGAAGGAATGAAGCCATTTGTGATCACACTGGGTTTTCTGTTTTTATGTCACACCTCTGTCTATCAAAGCTGTTCACACGCAAATGTCTGCTGCTGCTGGACACTTTTTCACACTTGATGCTCAGAGACCACCGCAGGCGACACAAAATATTATGTCCAAAGCAATGAGGCTGATCACGCTCCTGCAAAGCCCCCCCGCTATGAACAAATATGCAGCAATCAAGGATCACCTCCTCAAAACGTTTGAACTGTCAGACGCTGACAGGGCCAGCAGGCTCTTCTGGGCTGGAGGACAGCAAGCCCTTCAGAGTTCTGTTCATGAACTCAGAATGTTCCCTCCTCAGGTGCGCGTAGCGCTGGAACAACACCACAATCACGGACTGCTGTGTGCTGGTGGAGGAAGCCGACAAATTCTTCCTGGCCGGCCAGGCGTGACAGCAGCCGCACATGCCCCATCACATGCAGCGGCAGAAGCCCCACACCACACACCACCACCATCGCAAAGGTGCTGGTGTGTGGTGCTGTATACTCCCAGACCTCACCTGTTTAAGTTAAATTCTGGCTGGACTCAGCTGTTTGTTCTAGACTACAGTCTGAGTGATGGCTTTCATACCAGCCAAATTAAACCAGCAGAAAAGGGCAAACATGACAGAGTTAATTTCAGCCCAAACAATTCTGAAAAACAGACAAAGTGATCATGATAACAATAGTAAAACTAAATCACATAGTGGTTGAGTCAGAAGTATTCAAAAATGCCTTTACAAGTGATGAGATTGACCTCATTTTACTCTTTGGTAATATTGTGTAATTTACCTCATTAAGAGGAAGAAGCAGTCTTATACAAACCCTGCGGTCCTACAGGTACGATGCCGTATTGTGACGGGGATGAGTGTCTAGGATTCCCCCTCGACTGGCCACTGGTCCAAAGCAGGTTACTTCTCCAGTCTTCTCTTAAGATTGTGACACGTTCAAGGGCCTTTCAGACCACACACTTCGCTAGCTTCAAACGACGCTTCCCTTTGTGTCTGGCGCGTCTGACGCAAAGGCAGCATGAAGCCCGCTCTGGAAACGAACTCCTATTCCACAGAGCTACCAGGAAAAGGACTGAGTGTATCATTTTGGCATCATTATGACAACTGGGACCAAACATTCTGCCCACGTTTAAAAAAAAAAAATTAAAAATGTAATGCTCAAAATACATCGAAATAGCGTGGAACTTTAAGGCATGATGTTACTCATTTATTTTGTTTTTAGACTTTTATGTCCTTGTGCTCAGGCCTGTAAAACTGCACTCTCTCTCTCCCATTCTCCCGAGACTGTGTGCACAGGGTTTAGTCCTTGTCTATACATTATGTATCTCACAGAGAGCCTAACCCCAAAAACACAGGCAGGAGAGACCCCTGTGGCAATCTATTCTTCACTCTCGCTCTCTTTCGCCAAGTGCTTGCTCATAGGGGGTCGTTTTGACCGTTGGGGTTTTTCTGTGATTATTGTATGGCTTTTGCCTTGCAATATAAAGCGCCTTGGGGCAACTGTTGTTGTGATTTGGCGCTATATAAATAAAATTGATTTGATTTGATTTTCCTGAACTGTAGTTGTGCTGCTTTGATCGGAGTGATGAGCTTTTTAATTTACAGAGCTGTGTTCAAACATTGTTTTCAGTACTTATGTAGCCCACCTTTACCCAAGGTACTAGGTAAGGGCTCCCCGAGCTCTTATATTTAGTATTAGAGACTAATGAAGGTTAACTACTTTATTTAACTTACTGTCTCTTTAGTCTCATGTGCCCTTTAAGCACAGTATTACACTTAATTCACCCTTCAACACACAGTGGTCAAATCAAATCACAGCCACACACACTCAGACTTCTCCAAAATGACCAAACCATAATTAAGCTTGAACTTATTTACTGAACATATAACAGAAAAAATACAGAGCTCACAAAACACATTTTATCCCAAATTTTGCACTATATACTCTATGTGAGTGGCCCACTCACCAACCACACACACTCACACCAGCCAGCTTATTCAGTTACCAAAAGCTTATAGTTGCAGGCCTGAGTGATGCTTGGAAGCGGCGAAGCCCAGAACTTAACGGCCGCCTCACTCTCGGAGCAAAACCAAAATAAAGAGGTACCTGGTTTAGTAGTTCAACAGGTATGGACTCTTGTCCAAGTTCAGGTGAAGAGGAAGAAACCAAACCATGTCTTAAGATGGTGATGCTGCCACCCGTCTGCTGGTTCAGGCTTAAGCTCCAGTGAGTGATCTCCAGGAAAGGATATCTTCCATTGGCACACTTTTAGCACTTCACAAATGACTAGTCGTCATCTCCAGGCCGGAATCATGAACAGGTAGTCTCTGTAGCCAGCTGAGTTAGCTGAACTAGCTCTCATCCAATGCATTTACTTAGCCAGCAAATGCTAAATGTCCATATGCTAAACCACTTTAAAATGATACAGACACCTTACTGCAGGACAAACTTCGAGTTGAAAAGTCCTCAGGTAGTCCAAAAAGCATTAACCAGGGTCCATTACCAACCATTGAGTCAACGATCAGGAAAACTTAATTACTCCAAGAGCGGCGCACATGTTAACTTCAAAGTGCATTTTTTATTCTTTACTCGTTTTTAACTATGCCGAGGTAGTTTTAACAGTTCTCATTCCTTTAAAACATACATGAAATACCCATATTTATGTAATATATTTAACAATTAAAACTTTTTAACCCTCTTTAACTAACAAATCTCATGAACTTTTCAATACATTTGTCCGGGTTACACCCTCCCCCTGCTAAATGTCTGGTGTCCTCATCAGACAAACAACTACAACTATGTGAAAGGTGCAATTTTTACCAATGTGTATAGTAATACCTCTATGTACTATTGTGAGAGGTTGATCTTTGGATTTGCCGGGTTGATCATAAGTCAGTTTGACGACAGGTTTAACCATTCGTCTGGGTCTAGAAGGTGTTTGTGTCAGTATTATGGCATGAGGACTTGGTTGTTGTGTGTCTTCTTCACTTGAGACAGGTTCAGGCTCTGAATATGATTCAGCGGCACCATCTTGCTCATTATCCTCTTCAACAGAATGATCTCCTTCCGAGACACTGTTGTTCATAGACATATTTCTTTCTCTCTGTCCAGGTGTGTCATGACTGGTTTCATTTCTCTCTTTGAGTAGCTGTTCAAGGTAAGTTCTGTAGGATCTTTGGGGTCTTACATACTAAAAATCGGAAAACTCGGATGACAGCTCGCGCTCCATTTGTGCTGAATGATCAACAGAAGTATGCTTACTCTGCAGATTTCTTTGTGCAGGTGGCTTTCTTTGCACCTCTTCCACTTCATCTTGCATAGGGATTCTCACAAGATCTCCAATTGGCAAGAGATTGTCCCTGTGCAGGGTTTTCACTTTTCCGTAGCCACTTTGGGGTTTCAACTTGTACACTGGGAGGTTTGGTAGCTGTTCAAGGATGATGTAGGGAACATCATTCCAACGATTTTCAAGTTTGTGTTTGCCCTTTAGACCAAGGTTCTTCACCAAGACTCTGTCCCCTGGTTGAAGGTTCTGGAACCCCAGTCTTTTGTCATAGGCTTTCTTGTTGCGAAGGTGAGCTTTGTTAGAGACTTCAGCAGCCATTTTGTAAGCCTTTTGTAGGTCTTTCTTCAGCTTTGTAACATAAGCTGAGTGTTGCGTTTCTCCTTTGTCATTTGGGAAGGTACCAAAGCACAGATCAACAGGGAGCCTGGCTTCTCGCCCAAACATAAGGAAATAAGGGGAGTAACCAGTGGAATCACATTTGGTACTGTTATAAGCATGTACAAGATGAACAACATGCTGGCTCCATTGACATTTCTTCTCTTGACTTAGGGTGCCTAGCATTGACAGTAGGGTTCTGTTGAACCGCTCAGGTTGCGGGTCACCCTGGGGATGATACGGCGTTGTACGTGACTTCCGTATTCCTAATGTTTTCAGAAGCTCTTTAATGAGTCTGGATTCAAAGTCTCTGCCTTGATCCAAATGGATACGTGCAGGTAAGCCATAGTGGATGAAATACTTTTCCACAAGGATTTTTGGCGACTGTGAGAGCTGTTTGGTTTGTGGTGGGAAAAGCTTGGGCGTATCTCGTAAAGTGGTCTGTTACCACTAGCACATTGCTTATTCCTTTTGAATCAGGTTCCATAGAAAGGAAATCTATGCAGACCAGGTCCATGGGGCCTGTGCTCACAATCTGGTGCAAGGGTGCAGCTCTTTGGCATGGAGTTTTCCTTAGAACACACTCTCCACAGTTTTTTATGTACTGAGTCCACCTGCATGGCCATTCTTGGCCAGAAGAACCTGCTTCTGAGCATGTCAGTGGTTCTCTCCACCCCTAAATGGCCAAGGTCATCATGCATGGACTTCAAGACAACTGTCCTAAACTTAGTTGGCAGTACAAGCTGGTTTGTCTGTTTTCCTGTGTGGCTAGTACTCACACGGTATAGTAGTCCATCTTTCATGACTAACTTTGCAATGTCTCTTTTCATGGCTTGCATTTCAGAATTTGATTTTACATCTTCAGGCCACTTGCCTGAGTTCATGGCCTGCATGGTAGTCTTTATGACTACATCTTGACTTTGGGCAATGATTAGCTCTTGTTGAGACATTTGGTTTAAGGTGTTGAGTTGCATGCGTGTTGGGTAAGCATACACATCAGGGATGGACTCAGGAGGAGCTCCAAGTTGCTCAATGTACTTGGGGGAGTCTTTAGGAGAGTCAAGAGCACCAACACGCTGGCATATTGACTTAACGCCAGAGTGTGAGATACTTTGCCACTCCATCTCGTCTCTTGGTTCCATCCTGGACAACAGATCTGCATCAATATTGTTCCGTCCAGGACGGTAGATGATGTCAAAATCGTACACTGACAGATCCGACAGCCACCAATGTCCCGTTGCGTTAAGTTTGGCAGTGGTGAGGGCATACGTTAGCGGATTGTTGTCAGTGCATACAGTGAAGCGGGCTCCATATAAATAATCATGGAACTTCTCAACTATCGCCCACTTTAAGGACAGGAACTCCAGCTGGTGGATGGGGTAGTTTCTCTCAGAGGGGCTTAGTTGGCGACTGGCAAAGGCCACAGGTCTCAGTCCTTCGGGGTACTCTTGATAAAGGACAGCCCCAAGACCACTTAGGCTTGCATCAACATGCAATACATATTGCTTGTTTGGATCAGCAAAAGCAAATACTGGGGCATTTGTGAGGCAATGTTTGATCTTTTCAAAAGCCTCAGTGCATGACTCATCCCATCTGTCACCAAATGGTTCCCTTTCATTCAGATAGGTATTGTTTTGTTTGTTTTTGGGACTTTTCCCTCGCTGTGTGGGAGGATATCCCTTGGTAAGGTCTGTCAGAGGGCGAACAATTGACGAGTAGCTTTGGATGAATCGTCGGCAGTAACCACAGAAACCTAAGAAGGATCGCATGGCCTTTAGGTTGTGGGGTCTGGGCCAGTAGGTAACAGCTTCAATCTTTGTCGGGTCAGCAGCAATGCCATCAGCTGAGACAATGTGGCCGACATACTTGACTTTTGTCTGACAAAACTGGCACTTGTCAATCAAAATCTTTAGACCTACTTCTTGAAGTCGGTCGATGACTTTCAACAGCCTTTCCTCGTGTTCCTCTAATGTTCGGCCGAACACGATCAAATCATCCAAATATACAAGAACTTGAAGGAGGTTCGTGTCACCAACAGCTTTCTCCATCAAGCGTTGGAAGGTTGCAGGTGCTCCAGTGATGCCTTGGGGCATTCTCTCAAACTCATAGAAGCCCAGAGGACAGATAAAGGCAGTTTTTTCTTTGTCCTCTTCTTTCATGGGGATCTGATAATAGCCACTTCTCAGATCCAGAACGGTAAACCACTTGCTACCTGAGAGGCAATCAAGTGCTTCATCAATGCGTGGAGTAGTGTATTGGTCAGGTATGGTACGGCTATTCAGTGTACGGTAGTCTATACACATCCTGACATCTCCGTTTTTTTTTCTGATGATTACTATTGGGGACGCATAAGGGCTTCTGGACTCTTTGATAATACCGGCTGCTAACAGTTTCTGAATGTGATGGTGCACATCATCGATATCTGCAGGAGCGATACGACGGGATCGTTCGCAGAATGGTCTTGGATCTGACATACGGATGCTGTGCTCAACTCCCTTGTCTGTGGAGATTTCAATATAGATTTTTTAAACCCTCACAATCATCCACAAATTACCTCATTTATAAACACCTTGTACTGTTTAGGACTGTTTCCAACCATCATTCATCCTAGCAGAATAACTATGGACTCAACAACTCTCATTGACAATATTTTAACTAACGTTATATCCGGTAATCTTAGTGGGGGACTACTGGTCAGTGATATCAGTGATCACTTGCCAGTTTTCTCAGTCTTTGCATTGGAGGGTTGTTGTATGTATCAAAGCAATATCAAATTCATGAGTAGAAAAGTAACACCTGAAACAATTGATAATTTAAGGGAGGATTTATCAAGTCAGAATTGGTCAGATGTTTTTGTTGATGATGTTGACAGGTCATATGATGCTTTCATTTCCATTTTTTCCAGTTTGTATAATAAACACTGTCCATTTGTTGACAAAATATATAGAAATCAATATAGCAACAAACCATGGATAACTAAGGGACTTCAGAGGGCATGTAAAAAGAAAAACGTACTATATAAACAATTCATAAAACTATGAACTAAGGAAGCTGAAAGTAAGTATAAAACATATAAGAATAAGTTAATCAATATCATGAGACTCAGTAAAAAAACATATTATAATGAGTTACTTGTCAAAAATAGAAATAACATCAAAAACACATGGAACATATTAAATGAAATAGTAAAAAAGAATAGAGTAACTAGAGATTATCCTTCATTTTTTCAGAGTAACAACTACATCACGATTGATAACGACGAGTCTATTGCTGAACACTTTAATGAATACTTCGTTAATGTGGGTAAAAATCTTGCCAGTAAGATTGACTCATCAACTAATAACTTCTGGGTAAATAATTCAACGTTTAACAAATCTGTTTCAATGTTCATTGGTGGTACTCATGAAAGGGAAATACTTGATCTGGTTCATGGTTCAAAAAGTAAGAAATCGACTGATTTTAATAATTTGGATATGGCTTTATTAAAAAAAGTTATTGATTGTATAGTAAAACCGTTCAATTATATTTGCAATATGTCACTAAGTACTGGTAAATTTCCTTCTCAAATGAAAATAGCCAAAGTAATTCCTCTGTTTAAAACTGGTGACAAACACACATTTTCTAATTATAGACCTATATCACTCCTGCCACAATTTTCCAAAATTTTGGAAAAAATATTTGCTAAAAGATTAAATGATTATTTACTGAAGCATAACATCATTTGTGAAGAACAATATGGATTCAGAAGGTCTCGAACTACATCACATGCTTTGATGGACTTTGTGGAAAGTATAGCAACTGCAATTGATAATAAACAATACACAATAGGTGTTTTTTTTATTTACAGAAAGCGTTTGACACAATTAACCATGGAATACTATTAAGTAAACTGCAGAAATATGGAATCAGAGGTCTGGCATATGAATGGATAGCTAGTTATTTACAAGGCAGATTTCAGTATGTTCAATTCAATAATACAAATTCTGAACTCAGGGATGTCACATGTGGGGTGCCGCAGGGCTCAGTGCTGGGTCCTTTGTTGTTTATAATCTATATAAATGATATAAGTTGGGTGTCGAGTTCACTGAGATGTGTCCTTTTTGCGGATGATACAACTGTGTTCTGTAGCGGTGAAAATCTTGAACAGCTTCTGGACATAGTGGAGAAAGAACTGGAAAAATTTAAGGTTTGGTTTGACGCTAATAAGTTGTCACTCAACCTTGGGAAAACTAAATGTATTATATTTGGAAATAAACAGGCACCCAAATGTAAAAATTTAACTATAAACAATAAGGAAATTGAGTTAGTAACAGAGAATAAATTTTTAGGTGTTATAATTGATAATAAACTTAGCTGGAAACCACATATAAATTATGTGAAATCAAAATTGTCAAAAACTATAGCCATTTTGTATAAAGCCAAAGACCTACTGCCGCAAGAAGGGTTACTTACTTTATATCATTCTCTGATGGTACCATATATGACATATTGTGTTGAGTCATGGGGAAACACTTACAAATCAAATACCAATCCAATATTCCTTTTGCAAAAACGAGCCATACGAATCATCTGCAATAAACAATATCGTGAACCAACTCATTCTCTATTTGTGTCTTTAAATTTATTAAAATTCATTGATTTGGTCGATTACATTACAATTCAAACTTTATTTCGAGCGAAAAACCAAGCCTTACCGAGACATGTCCAGAGTCTGTTCCGATTGAGGGAATCCAGATATAGTTTAAGAGGTTGTGCAATTTTTATGAAACCACCAGTAAGAACAAATGTAAAGGGTTTTTGTGTGTCTGTGGTTGGGGTGAGGAAATGGAACAAATGTTCAACAGAGGTTAGAATGAGTAGTACCTTAGTGAGATTTAAGAAACTACTCAAAAAGAACATTATGTCTAAGTATCATAAAGAAGCAAATATAATTTGATTTATATGGAATGTTCAATTTATAAGTGGGACTTATTGTATATTTGAATGTGTGGGTATGTATATGCGTATGTAGATATATAGATATGGGTAGGTGTATATGTATATAAGTGACTGTGTATATGTATGTATATATTTATGTTTGTAAAGTATATACGTATGTATATAGGTATATGTGGCACAGCCCAAACAGAGGGTCACCCCCAAGAGCCTGGTCTGCTTGAGGTTTCTTCCTTATAGGGAGTTTTTCCTCACCACAGTTGCCTAGTGCTTGCTCTGGGGGTTGGTAAGGTTAGTCCTTACTGGCGTAAAGTGCCTTGATTTGACTTTCTTATGATCTGGTACTATATAAATATAATTATAAGTGAATAGTATATTGATGTGTATGTCTGTGTGTCGACATGTAGTAGTGAATTTATATTTATGTAAATATGACTGATTAGAATTGTTGGACTTGTACTAGCAGGGGTGGGCGCTGATAAGCTTTGCTTCAGCCCACACCCTTTCGGACTCACTAGTTTTGTCTGTGTTTGTTTGTGGAATTGTTCATTTTTTTCTATTTGAATATTTTGTGTGCCGAATTAAAAACTTTGTCAAACTTTGTCAAACTTGGCTAATCCTACATCAAGCTCATCTAGGGAGAAGACTGTTGCTCTTTCAGCTAGCCTTTGACATAGTCTTGTTTTCCATTGCTCAGGAACAGGCGATTCTCCGAAGTCTATCTGACTGGTGTCAAATTGCTCGGGCTTGGACTGATGACAGGGTACTGTTGTGACAACATCAGCGACACAGAGTTGCCCTACAATAGCGCCAACAGGTAAATTTACACTCTTTAGCGACTCATTTTGAATCAGGACCATACATTGGTTGTTTTCAGTGGCACTGCTCGGTATCACCATAGGTTGGAGTAATACCTCTGCAGGCAGTGGATTGGTTGCTGAGGCTTCAATCATCAGGATTTCTGTAGGGAGGGGCTGATCTAACATGACAGAACAGGTAGCTTTGAGGCTGCCCCCTGCAGGTATGGTTAGGGATCCAGGGCCTTCCCATTTTACAAAGCCTACTGCAGAGTCCTCTTCAGTGGTTGATGGGGTAATGCTTGCAAGAGTTTTGAATACCAAGCGCATGAGCTGAAATGCCAGGGGTGTCACAGCATAGCTGGGCCAAGCGTTTGGAAAGACTGGCTTTGGCATTAGTCCCTATGATGACAGGTGTCTGATCAGGACCTGGCGGATCGGGACAAATCAGGGCTAGGACAGACATGGTGGTTGGGGCTCCAGTCACTTTCTTTGGGAACTCCATATCAACAACCACGTAACCAAGGTAGGGGTAGCTAGAATCACTTAGGCCCCATATATCAAGTTTGTTCACTGAGTGGATGGGCGTATTTGGCAGATATCGTCTGTACCAGGACTCAAAAATGATGCTGACACGGGAACCACTGTCCAACAGTGCATCACATAGGTGCCCATTTACTTTTAATGGCTCAACTGAAGATGGGCCTATTAAGCCTTCAGGTACTCCAGGCACCAGGAGATCTATCGCACTTTTTCTCACTGTACAGTTAGGATCAGTAGGGGGTGTGTCTTCAGCTTTTGGCAGTGAGCTATTGGTCTTGGCTTTTTTTTAGTGCTTGGAGCAGTCTCTGAATAACTTTGCTTTGGTTTTCAGGTCTGTTGCATTTTCCTGCCATATGAGCATTTTCACCACAACGGTAGCAAAAGCGTTCTTCAATCTCGGTTGAGGGCTTGACTGGTGTGTTAACCGCCATTACAACTTGTGGAGCTGAGGTTTGACGTCTTGAGGTCTTTGAATTCACTTTTTGCTGCAAGTGCTGGACTTGTTTTTTCAGTGCTATTACTTCAGGATCCAATCTGGTTGCGGTATCAGTATTAGCTGGACTCCTTTCAGTAATTGCCTCTTCAGGCTGAGGTTGAGTGGCGAGAGCTGCAAACATTGATTTGACTTCCTTTATTTCTGCTCACAGGTGTTGTATTTCTGACTGTCTAGTCTCTGCTTGCACTTTGGTATGGACAGTGTGGACTGACTGGTTGAGCTTTACTCGGGAGGCTTCGTACTCCTCTTCTGTCCGGATTTCTCTAAGTAGCTCTAAAAAGGTGGGGGGTTTGGCTCGCCTTTCTCTTAATCTGAGTTGCAACAACATTAAGTCAGCATTGACTGCCCCTTTAAGCAGCTGATCAACTCTGGCTGTGTCCATATTTTTGGCTGGCAGGCCACCTTGTTGTATGACTTTTGTCAGTGTACGCTCAAGCCTTCTGAGGAAGTCTGACAGCTTTTCCCCAGGTTGTTGCTGTAAGAGTCTAAAAGAGAAATACAAGTCATCAACAGACTCAGCTAGTCCAAAAGCACTTTCGAGGGCTTCTAAGCACTTTACTGGTGTAATATCAGGATCTGATAGGCGTATTGCTTTGATCACTTCCAGAGCTGGTCCCTTTAAACTCTCCATTATCCTTCTTCTTTTGTCTTTGTCAGAGCCATCACTTTCCTCAACCATCAGGTAAGCTTGCTCTAGCCAATGGTCAAATTGTTCCTCTCCAGCCGGAGTAGGTAAAATACCTGAGAAGACACGCAGGTGGCGATACCCTCCGCTCTCTGCAGCAGGTTTGTTCGTCTTGTCTATTAGGTTAGTAACAGCACGAATGAGGGACTCTTCCGGAGAGGGGGTAGGTTGTGAATCAGCAAACAGAGCTTGTACATCATTCATGGTTTTTCCCTCTGCCTGTAAGAGAGCGATCAGTTTAAGGTTAAAGTCATCCTGAAGACTGGACTTATCAAATGCAGTGATAATTGGCCAGGCTGCCAAGGCTTCTGGTGCTGCCACTTCTGCTGGGACACGTTCTGCAGAGACTGTCTCTCGGCATTCACAAAGCACGAGCATTTCCTTTTCAGTGTCACCAAAAGTCCTTCCTCTGACTCGGACTCGACCAAGACACTTAATGGTTTGCATCGTCTCTTCGATGACTGCTATCTCTGTGTCTTCAGGGACGACTGTCATCAGGGCATGGCCCTCATTGAGCCCCTCTACACAACACCACTTCTTCAGCTTGTCAACTAAGGTGTTGGCCATGTTGTATGTGTATAAGTGTGAATATTAGGGGTGAAATTATAACTATAGGTGTGACTGTAGGGTTATAAAACACAGTAAGCAAAGTAAGTATATCCCAATTAATCTCAATGTGATCCCAATTGATCTCAATACTCTCAATACTATCCCAGCGGTGCCTCCAATTTATGTAGCCCACCTTTACCCAAGGTACTAGGTAAGGGCTCCCCGAGCTCTTATATTTAGTATTAGAGACTAATGAAGGTTAACTACTTTATTTAACTTACTGTCTCTTTAGTCTCATGTGCCCTTTAAGCACAGTATTACACTTAATTCACCCTTCAACACACAGTGGTCAAATCAAATCACAGCCACACACACTCAGACTTCTCCAAAATGACCAAATCATAATTAAGCTTGAACTTATTTACTGAACATATAACAGAAAAAATACAGAGCTCACAAAACACATTTTATCCCAAATTTTGCACTACATACTCTATGTGAGTGGCCCACTCACCAACCACACACACTCACACCAGCCAGCTTATTCAGTTACCAAAAGCTTATAGTTGCAGGCCTGAGTGATGCTTGGAAGCGGCGAAGCCCAGAACTTAACGGCCGCCTCACTCTCGGAGCAAAACCAAAATAAAGAGGTACCTGGTTTAGTAGTTCAACAGGTATGGACTCTTGTCCAAGTTCAGGTGAAGAGGAAGAAACCAAACCATGTCTTAAGATGGTGATGCTGCCACCCGTCTGCTGGTTCAGGCTTAAGCTCCAGTGAGTGATCTCCAGGAAAGGATATCTTCCATTGGCACACTTTTAGCACTTCACAAATGACTAGTCGTCATCTCCAGGCCGGAATGATGAACAGGTAGTCTCTGTAGCCAGCTGAGTTAGCTGAACTAGCTCTCATCCAATGCATTTACTTAGCCAGCAAATGCTAAATGTCCATATGCTAAACCACTTTAAAATGATGCAGACATCTTACTGCAGGACAAACTTCGAGTTGAAAAGTCCTCAGGTAGTCCAAAAAGCATTAACCAGGTTCCATTACCAACCATTGAGTCAACGATCAGGAAAACTTAATTACTCCAAGAGCGGCACACATGTTAACTTCAAAGTGCATTTTTTTTCTCTGGCGGTACATCAAAAGCATTTTATTCTTTACTCGTTTTTAACTATGCCGAGGTTGTTTTAACAGTTCTCATTCCTTTAAAAACATACATGAAATACCCATATTTATGTAATATATTTAACAATTAAAACTTTTTAACCCTCTTTAACTAACAAATCTCATGAACTTTGTCAATACTTTTGTCCGGGTTACACTTAGAATACTACTGTACTTTAGGGGAGGTGATGGTCTAGTGGTTAAGCGTTGGGCTTCAGACCAGAGGATCCTCGGTTCAAATCCCAGCCTGACCAGAAAATCACTAAGGGCCCTCGGGCAAGATCCTTAATCCCCTAGTTGCTCCTGGTGTGTAGTGAGCGCCTTGTATGGCAGCAGCCTGACATCGGGGTGAATGTGAAGCATTAGTGTGTAATGCACTTTGAGCATCTGATGCAGATGGAAAAGCGCTGTATGAATGCAGTCCATTTACTATCCACATGACTTGTGATCGCATGTGGATGTGCAATTGGTTTATCATTTTGGAAATATGTTCATTTGCTGGCTTTGTCTTGAGCGCAGAGTTGTAGCTTTAGATGTTAGCATAAAGTCCAGAAGCATGCAGGGCTAAACAGTCAAATTCACTCTCCACAAAGAAAAGAAAAAACACACACATACCTACCAGCACTGCTAAAGCTGAGAAAATAAAATGTTGAATCTCACTTATTTATCAGACCTGCCACTCACAATGCATGTTACATATCCAGTGCTTCCAGACCACACAGCGACACAGAATCAGCACAAACCTATAGATTCAGCGGGAAAAACAAAAAATCTACTGCTTTCTGTTGTTTCTTTTTTTTTCTGTGCCGACAGTAAGTAATCTATCTAAAGCTGATACTGATGATCTGTCTTTCTGATTGTGCCTTACTATATTAGCATTTTAATAATAATAATAATAATAATAATAATACATTTTATTTGTATAGCGCTTTTCTAGAAACTCAAAGACGATTTTAGTGTTAAAGCAGTGCATAGCAAAAGTTGAAAAGCATAAGACCACACACCTAAGTGGCTCTACTCTACTCTTTTCTACTCTTCTGTTTTACTCTTCCTTTTAGATATTTAAATATACCTTAGTATACTAGCATAGTTCCACCTTAGAATTGGAATATAATATATAAGATATACCTTACTGAATTTTCATAAAAGGTACATGCAAAAATAAAAAAAAATTTTAAAAATGACAAAAATGGGACCCAAAAGAGGTCAACATGCCCAAAACAAAGACAAAAGCTGGTTGATTAGACAACAATATAGGAAAAGACATATCCACAATTTTAAAAGTCGTTACCAAACCAAATGAAACCCAAAATCCCCTCAAAATTGTCATAGGACTTGGGTTGTCTAAATTGGCTTATGCAAGGATGCTCTGCCCCAAACCAGATTATATGGCCAAATCAAGTTGAACCCAGCAGCATTCATTGTAACTCAAAACAAAGAAAGATTAACTGATAAATATATCAAACTTAAAGCAGTCTTGATAAAACACTGTAAACTAAAGAGGCATGGTTTATTCAGAAACCACTTCAATTACGTCACTCCAGTCTGCCTCCATAATGAGTCTCATAACATAACCAATGACTACACACTGCCTGGTTTCATGCCTGAGGTCTAGACCAAGTCCACTTTAGCTGCCTCTCTAAATCCTATTCCTGCGGCATTGCCATATCCTGCCTTCGCTGCTACTGAGATGGCAGTGGTACCACACGGGAACTCCCCACTGGTCCCAGTGGTCCAGGGTTGTAATATACACCATCAAATAATCTAAAGGTTAGGACCAGTGGACCCTAGGACTAGTGGACCCTCCATGTGGCACACAGGTCCTGATCCTGCTCCTGAACTCATGGCAGAGTCCACTGATACAGGTCCTGTTTCACTGTGGAGGCATTATCTGTTCCATCTTCCATGGCATTCACCTGATTGCCTGCTTGCGCCACCCACCTAGCCACCTGATGTCTTTGTCCTTGTTGGGAAGGTGTCGTAGCACGGACCCACAACAGGGGGCGCAAAGGAACGGACAATGAATAAGCCAATAAGTAACAATTTAATGTTGTGACAACACACAACTAAACACACAAAATATGTATAGTCAATTAACACCAGGTGACGTGTGGGCATGCTCGAAGATAGAAGACCCCCGACGAGAGATGAGCCGCGTCCCACACGGCTTCCACCACCAACGGCCTGAAGAACACCGGAGCCGCCAAGTCCTGAGTCCCCAGGTGGCCTCTGTCTTCGGCTGTCGACCCTGGTACTGCTGGCAGAAAACAAAGACAGGATGGATGAGTGTGAATTCGCACACTCAGTAATCCACAGTCTGCACTCAGTTAGGAGGGAGCACCTCCACCTCCAATCACACCCTCGTGCAGCTCCTGGTTTAACCACTTATCTGGTTTGGGGTGTGAGGCGAAGCCGTCGCTGATCACACCAAACGCCAATCCCACAGACTAGGCAAGCACCACAGGAAAACGGCTGCAAAAGAAGTTCAGATTATTACTCAACGTTTCGAGTCAGCAGAGAAAATTACCTCTTCGGTAGTTGATTTCTCGGCGAGGAGGTGGAGTTGCAGTCCGGCATTTATGGTGATGGTGATGATGATGAATGAGTGACAGCTGGTGCTGAGGATGAGTGACAGCTGTCACTTCTGGGTCTGGCGCCCTCTCGTGCTTGGAGCCCGCACTCCAAGCAGGGCGCCCTCTGGTGGTGGTGGGCCAGCAGTACCTCCTCTTCAGCGGCCCACGTAACAGTCCTACTTCAACCCTTGGCCACCTGATGTCTTAACTCTGCTCCATCTACCTGAAGTCTCATCCCTGGTCAACACACCCAATGTCTTGGCTCTGTTCCGGCGTATCTGTGGTAAGACACTGTAAGGGGCAAGTGCCAGCATTTTGCTAATGTTTAAGATCTAGTAACTGGGGCATTTGACATCACATGAAATCAATATTCCACTTAAAAGAGGTCCTGTCATCTGGGTGAAAATCCAGTCAATGGTGGTTGCTCTTTGTGTTGAAACTGACTGACCACACAACAGGAGTGGATCAGGCTGCAGAAAGGATTAAGACTCCAGTGGAAAACACAAACACAACATCTCAAAGTGTTTGTTGTCTGTCTGACACAGACATGAAATGAAGCAACATAATATTGTGACATCATCTGCCCTGCAGCTCCTGGTGTCATGCATTTGTGTCACTCCATCAGTTAGGTTTACTTAGTGTGCATGTGATTAAGGGGAAAAGTTCACTTTGTTGGCATCTGCATGATTAGTGGAACTCTGACTCACAGCATCTTCTGAGTGACTAATCCACTATTAGCATTTGCCTGCAAGGTCTCCTGGACCTGCCTTGATTCTTGAAACTCTCCCTCATTTGTTGCAGAAGTGCTAATTTTGGTTATGTCATGATCATGTCTACCTGCTCATGTAGAATTGTAGGATTTTAAGAGTTGTTCATTTGAAACCACAACCACATTTTTGCAGAGTGATCTCTTCAGTGCCATTGCAAAATGTGAGGATTTTTCACCCTCGGTGGAGGTGTGTGCTCCACCGGTGCCCCTGTTTAGTTTACACTTTTACAACTTGTCATCTTCTCTCTCTGTCTGTAATTCACTGTCTTCCTCCAGCTGTCCTCCTCACCACCTGCGGAGCCTTTCTGTGCCGATTGTGTCTGAGGGATAAGCTGGTTGTCAGACAGAAACTTGTCCGTGTCTCCTGCTGCAAAATTGGCAGACTGAGTGATAAAGTCAGAAAAGAAGAAGGCAGAGAGCAGGAAATGAGAGATAGGAAGAGGGAAATATTTGATCCAAATAGACAGGCAGAAAACTAATCAGAGACCAAGACTAATATTTTAGTGTCGCCAGTGCTCTTACCAAGATACTGCTAACCGTGTCATCAGAAAACACGACGACCATTTGTGACACTTTTGTAAAACTCTGGTTTTACAAAAGTGCTTTAATTTAATTTAATAATCATTGGACACTAAATGCTTTAGTGTCCAATGATAGCAAAGTCATGTTTCACAAACTGCATGAGGTGATTCGGAGAGACGGACTGTTCTGGATCCAGTGGTTTAAACACACAATCTGAACAAAGCCAAGCTGCATCGATCCCTTAGCAGACTGCAGATAAGTAGATCGGTCTTTGAAGACGAGGGGAACTGATCAGTTTGGGTGAGGCTCTGCAATCATGTGCAGCTGTGTCATCTCCAAAATGTGATTGTGGTTATGTGACAGAGGAAAAAAATAACCCCATCAAATCTCAGAAAGTGACATTTGGTTCCTGAACCTTTTCCTCTTTTGCCTCAACATGGCAGAATAGCTACACAGCAAGGAGAGTGGTTGCCATGGGGACAGAGAGATGGGTTTTATTATTATTTTTTTTTTAGAGAGAGAGAGAGTCAGTAATTGGTGATAAACTCTAAAGGACAGGCTGGAAGGCTGCAATCATACGCAGTGAAGCAGGACTTTTGAAGAACCACATTAATACTCAGACTGTTTGAGTGTAAAAGTCAGAGAAAACCTCAGAGAGAAAATATTGTTTGTCAGCTGGAAGTGACAGAAGACAAGGTGCTAATAAAAAATGAAAATAGTGTGGATGAAGTGAATTCAGCCGAGGGATGCTTCATGCTGTGTTGTTGCTCGTCGAACCTGCTGATGATCACACGAGTTGATTCTGACTATGTGTTAATGTGCAGCCCTCGTCACATCCACCAGGTTTTGGGAATAAACACGTCATATGCTCTTGCACGCACACACACACACACACACACACACACACACACACACACACACACACACACACACACACGGGAGAGCTGTAACTCAACACAGTAGGATGATTGCTGTGGCTTATATCAAATTTAGGATCTGTCAAAAAATCTGAAATTAGTTATGTCACTTTGACTTGCATACTCAGTTACTCCACTCAAATCAGTTCAAAGGTTTGAATGACGTATTGACTAAATACGAGGTCTGTTAGAAAAGTATCGTACCTTTTTATTTTTTTCAAAAACTATATGGATTTGATTCATATGTTTTTACATCAGCCAAGCTTGAACCTTCGTGCGCATGCGTGAGTTTTTTCACGCCTGTCGGTTGCATCATTCGCCTGTGGGCAGGCTTTGAGTGAGCACTGCTCCACCCCTCTCGTCATTGTTTCATTGCGAGGAAATGGCGGAATGATTTGGGCTTTTTTTCCATCAGAATTTTTTCAGAAACTGTTAGAGACAGGTAGCTGGAAACCATTTGAAAAATTTATCTGGCTTTCGGTGAAAATTTTACGGGCTTCACAGAGAATAAGGAGTGTTACTACAGCTTTAAGGACGGCCCACAGTGGCGCACGGCACGCCGTGCTCCGAGCCGCCATTGAGAGGCAGAAACCACCACATCATTTCTAAACGGATGGCTGTGTGGAGCCGGGACCGTCGTGTGCAATTTCTCTGGTTATCACAAGAGCTGGACATCAGCCATTTTCTGGCAGATTTCACTTTTAACAAGAGATTTTGTCATGGAAAGCCGCGCGGAGGCTTCGTGCGTCACGACCGATTCGCTGATGAAGCGAGACAAAGGAACACCTCCGTTTCGGAGTGTTAGAGGACAAGTTGGGACATGCCCAGCTCGCCACAATTTCTCTTATACTCACTCGACTGGTAAGCACTGAAAGCCGAGATAGGCATGTCGCCATTGTGGGCCGTCCTTAAAGCTGTAGTAACACTCTTTATTCTCTGTGAAGCCCGTAAAATTTTCACCGAAAGCCAGATAAATTTTTCGAATGGTTTCCAGCTGCCTGTCTCTAACAGTTTCTGAAAAGATTCTGATGGAAAAAAAGCTCAAATTATTCCGCCATTTCCTCGCAATGAAACAACGACGAGAGGGGTGGACCAGTGCTCACTCAAACTCTACCCACAGGCGAATGACACAACCGACAGGCGTGGAAAAACTCACGCATGTGCACAAAGGTTCAAGCTTGTCTGACGTAAAAACATATGAATCAAATCCATATAGTTTTTGAAAAAATAAAAAGGTACGATACTTTTCTAACAGACTTCGTAGACCATTAGAGGTCTGGGATTTGAATGAAATATTTAGTAACATATTAACCATATGAGGTCTTTCTCTTTTTTGTTGGGGTTTTGTTTCATATGTGAGTGGTAAATATGTGGTATGGTGCATGCCACCAGAACTCTGGCACTGGAGGTGTACAAAATCCTGTAATGCTTACCTTGACCAAAGGCTGTTCACCATCTTGTTGGACAGTCTTATAGCAAAGTAGGTTGTTCAAGGACAGTACCCCAGAGCAACCCATTCCCCAAGAAAAAAATTAATGGCAAAACATACAAAAAGCAAGGCTTGGCTCAAATTTCTTAGCCAAATTTGTATACAGTGCATCTGGAAAATATTCACAGCGCTTCACTTTTTCCACATTTTGTTATGTTACAGCCTTATTCCAAAATGGAGTACATTACAGTGTGTAATTTGTGTGCTGTGGAACGACGGCACTGAACTCAGTTCTCTTCACAAGCATTTTGATGATGTCAGAGCTGTGATGTCATCATTTTAGAATCAGGATTCGTAAAGCAAGCTGTGAATGGCTGGAAATTCACCTCTGAGAGCCACACCCCCAAAACAGACCAATCACAGTGCATTTAGCAAATTGAAAGCCATGATGGACAAGTTTAAAACCCCTCATCAACAGCTTTCAGGACCAGTGATGGATAAGGCCAAGTCATGGGAGAAAGAGCCATCTGCAGACATGCAAACCAAAGTAAACAACTACACCCCAATTCCAGTGAAGTTGGGACGTTGTGTAAAATGTAAATAAAAACACAATACAATGATTTGCAAATCCTCTTCAACTTATATTCAACTGAATACACCACAAAGACAAGATATTTAATGTTCAAACAGATAAACTTTATTGTTTTTGTGCAAATGTTTGCTCATTTTGAAATGGATGCCTGCAACATGTTTCAAAAAAAGCTGGGACAGTGGTATGTTTACCACTGTGTTACATTACCTTTCCTTCTGACAACACTCAATAAGCGTTTGGGAACTGAGGACACTAATTGCTGAAGGTTTGCAGGTGGAATTCTTTGCCATTCTTGCTTGATGTACGACTTCAGTTGTTCAACAGTCCGAGATCTCTGTTGTCGTATTTTGCGCTCCATAATGTGCCACACATTTTCAATGGGCGACAGGTCTGGACTGCAGGCAGGCCAGTCTAGTACCCGCACTCTTTTACTACGAAGCCACGCTGTTGTAACATGTGCAGAATGTGGCTTGGCATTGTCTTGCTGAAATAAGCAGGGACTTCCCTGAAAAAGACGTTGCTTGGATGGTAGCATATGTTGCACCAAAACCTGGATGTACCTTTCAGCATTGATGGTGCCATCGCAGATGTGTAAGTTGCCCATGCCATGGGCACTAACACACCCCATACCACAACAGATGCTGGCTTTTGAACTTTGTGCTGGTAACAATCTGGATGGACTTTTTCCTCTTTTGTCCGGAGGACACGACATCCATGATTTCCAAAAACAATTTGAAATGTGGACCACAGCACAGTTTTCCACTTTGTGTCTGTCCATTTCAGGCCCAGAGAAGGTGGCGATGTTTCTGGATGTTGTTGATATATGGCTTTCGCTTTGCATGGGAGAGTTTTAACTTGCACTTGTAGATGTAGCGACGAACTGTGTTAACTGACAATGGTTTTCTGAAGTGTTCCTGAGCCCATGCAGTAAGATCCTTTACACAATGATGTTGGTTTTTAATGCAGTGCCACCTGAGGGATCAAAGGTCACAGGCATTCAATGTTGGTTTTCGGCCTTGCCACTTACATGTAGAAAGTTCTCCAGATTCTCTGAATCTTCTGATTGTATTATGGACTGTAGATGATGGAATCCCTAAATTCCTTGCAATTTAACATTGAGAAACATTGTTCTTAAACTGTTGGACTATTTTTTCAGGCAGTTGTTCACAAAGAGATGATCCTCACCCCATCATTGCTTGTGAACAGCTGAGTCTTTGGGGGATGCATTTCTCTCAAACATTAATTTTCACTTTGATTATGTATATGATACTGGAATGTGTTATTGTAATTGTGCTGATTTTTATTTTTAATTTTTACAGGGAAAGGCAGCAATGACACCTCCACTCACTCCTGCAGAGTCTCACTGTGATGAGAGAACAATATACTCACAATACATACAAGTGCAGATCAGGCATTTTATTGTAAAGATGTATATAAATGGCTATAATAAAGATATATATCAATAATCCAGTGAGATTTCATTATTGAAATATTGATCTAGGAAGGTTTACAAAACATTTTGGGTGTATTGCCATGTTGCCACCAGATATTTTCCAAAGCATTTTCAAAATATTTCGGAGAGTCTACACCTTAATGTTTTCAAAACATTCCCCAAAATGTATTGGGCATATTACCACAAAACACTTTGGAAACATTGCCATAAAACATTTTCAAAATGTTTCAGAGAGTCTACACTTTAATGTTTTCCCAAAATGTTTCTAAGATGTTGTCAAAACATCAGAATGTTTCCTGGATACTGTCACAGGGGGCAGTTTGATGATGTCAGTGGTCACTGGGGGCTGGAGCCTATCCCAGCAGACATAGGGCGTAAGGTCAGGCGCATTTTAAACTAATATCTACCATATATATATATATATATATATATATATATATATATATATATATATATATATATATATATATATATATGTAGCGGGATGAAAGTCCCGGGTCCCAATTGAACAGACGTTCCCGCTAGCTTGACTAACGGAGAGTTCCCCTTTGGCTGACCTGGTAGAGGAACGGTCTTTTGTGCGAGCCGTGTGGGATCGATCCCCCACCGTCGTCCCGGCCACGAAGGTCCTGCTGCTTCAACCTGGCGTCACGAACAGGATGTGGGTCACAGAGTATGCTAACATGCACCTGTGACTTCGGGATGAAGTCAGAAATGGTGGGGAGATGTGTAGCGGGATGAAAGTCCCGGGTCCCAATTGAAAAGACGTTCCCGCTAGCTTGGGTAACGGGGAGTTCCCCTTTGGCTGACCTGGTAGAGGAACGGTCTTTTGGTGCGAGCTGCGTGGGTTCGATCTCCCACCGTCGTCCCGGCCACGAAGGTCCTGCTGCTTCATATATATACATACATACACACAGTATATATATATATATCTATCCCAAACTATTTATAAAATGACTCCAAAGTCTAATCGATAGTAGCGTATTATTTTCCTTATTAACTCATATGTAAATTATGATTGTTTTTGGATATTTGGGGAATTAGGTGGTCCAAGATTTATTTAGGTTAACTGGTCCTTGCTCTGAAAAAGTTTGAGAGAAAGTGGTTTCGAGGAACATTGTACTTTGACTCATCTGTAAGCAGTCTTCTACTGATATACTAATCAAGAAATAAAGACAAACAATTTATACAGAAAAACGTGGGTGAATAACTGTTTGTATTGTATCTGTTTACTGAACAAATCCTGACATTTGCACTAAATTTATTAATAAATGTGATATGTCTTAGTTTTGATGTTTGAAACCATATTTCATATTGTCCACAATATTTATGTAAATATTATTGAATTAAATTTTAGCTCTGCTTAGCCTTAGGATGAATTCATTCTGTCTCGTCTCTCCAGTCGTCTGTAGTTATTGTTCATCGTCTGAAGCACGTCACACAGAAGCACTTGACTTGCTGACAGTTAATCTCAAAACCATTTAACTGAGCTTCACCTTAATCCTGTTGATGGACAGAAAGTCACATCTCTTTTATCACATTAATCTTTAAAACAAAGATGAGAAAATCAATTTCTATTCCTGTGTCCATGACAACTAAGTACATCAAGGTGTGCTGCTTAACATCCCTCTTAATGATAAAGAAAAAGAAATGAAAGACCTCAGCATCTTGATCTGTAGTTCAACATGAAATAAATACATTATGACCTCTACCAAATCTAAATTCTTTCATATAATCTGTGCTTGTTGAGCTGGTTTATTTAAAAATAAATTTAAGATTGTGGAATAAGATTAAGAAACATTAAGTTTGAGGTGAAACATGATGTTTGTGTTTGTATTTAAGGAGTTTAAGAAGAAACCTGCAACACTTTTGTTGGTGAGGAAAGGTTTCCTGACCTTGACTTTTGCAGGCAAATCAATGGATGGATGACCTGTTTGCAGCACTTGAGAAACACAGTGAGGAATTTGTGAAGCAAGGCATTTGTGATTTTCAAGACTAAGATCCAGGCTTTTTATTGACTTTCTGGACTCTGCCATCAGATGTGTACCTGTACAGATACATCTCAATTAATTAGAATATCTTTGAAAAGTTAATTTATTTCAGTAGTTCAATTCAAAAAGTTTTGAGTGTTTTCAGAAAATTAGAATACTATTGTGAAAATATTCAATATTGAGGTAATTGATGAAGAAGCTCTTTCAAGTGTGCTGTAGCCAAGCATATTAGTGGAAAGTTCAGTGGAAGGTAGAAAAAGGTGCACAAACAACAAGGATAACCGCAGCCTTGAGAGGATTATGAAGCAAAGACCATTTGGGAATTTGGGGGACATTCACAAGGAGAGGACTTCAGCTGTGTCAGTGCTTCAAGAGCCACCACACACACAGACGTATCCAGGACACAGGCTACAACTGTTGTATTCCTAGTATCAAGCCACTCCTGAACCAGAGACAACGTCAGAAGCAGCTTACCTTGGCTAAATAGAAAAAAGACTGGACTGTTGCTCAGTGGTCCAAAGTCCTCTTAAAATTATAGTAAATTTTAAAAAAGTCCCAGAGTCTGGAGGAAGAGTGGACAGGTACAGATTCCAAATTGCTTGAGGTCCAGTGTAAAGTTTCCACAGTCAGTGATGATTTTGGAGCCTGTCATCTGCTGGTGTTGGACCACTGTGTTTTATCAAGTTCAAAGTCAGCACAGCCAGCAATGACATTTTTGTTCATGTGACCAAGGGTACGCCCACGCTTCACCAGGCTGTAAGAGCTAGATGGTACAACTCCAATTCCAGTGAAGTTTGGATGTTATGTGAAATGTAAATAAAAACAGAATACAATGATTTGAAAATCCTCTCCAACCTATATTCAACTGAATACACCACAAAGACAAGATATTTCATGTTCAAACTGAGAGACTTTTTTGTGTAAAGGATCTTACCGCGTGGGCTCAGGAACACTTCAGAAAACCATTGTCAGTTAACACAGTTTGTCGCTACATCTACAAGTGCAAGTTAAAACTCTACCATGCAAAGCAAAAGCCATACATCAACAACATCCAGAAACGCCGCCGCCTTCTCTGGGCCCGAGCTCATTTGAAATGGACAGACGCAAAGTGGAAAAGTGTGCTGTGGTCTGATGAGTCCACATTTCAAATTGTTTTTGGAAATCATGGATGTCATGTCCTCCGGACAAAAGACGAAAAAGACCATCCAGATTGTTACCAGCGCAAAGTTCAAAAGCCAGCATCTGTGATGGTACGGGGGTGTGTTAGTGCCCATGGCATGGGCAACTTACACATCTGTGATGGCACCAACAATTTTGAAAGGTCCATCCACATTTTGGAGCAACACATGCTGCCATCCAAACAACGTCTTTTTCAGTGACGTCCCTGCTTATTTCAGCAAGACAATGCCAAGCCACATTCTGCATGTGTTACAACAGCGTGGCTTTGTAGTAAAAGAGTGCGGGTACTAGACTGGCCTGCCTACAGTCCAGACCTGTCACCCATTGAAAATGTCTGGTGCATTATGAAGCGCAAAATGCGACAACAGAGACACTGGACTGTTGAACAACTGAAGTCGTACATCAATCAATAATGGGTAAGAATTCCACCTACAAAGCTTCAACAATTAGTGTCCTCAATTCCCAAACCCTTATTGAGTGTTGTTAGAAGGAAAGGTGATGTAACACATCATACAGACATACCACTGTCCCAGCTTTTTTGAAACATGTTGCAGGCATCCATTTCAAAATGAGCAAATATTTGCACAAAAACAATAAAGTTTAGCAATTTGAACATTAAATATCTTGTCTTTGTGGTGTATTCAATTGAATATAGGTTGAAGAGGATTTGCAAATCATTGTATTCTGTTTTTATTTACATTTTTCACAACGTCCCAATTTCATTGGAACTGGGGTTGTACTTTCTCAATGTGTGGATGGACTGGTTCTCTGCCTGGGTGGTTGACATCCTGAACCTAAGGCAGGACTGTGGTGTGGTGACGCAGGGCACCAGCACATGCTCCCACACTTGACCTAATCAGAAATTAACCTTTTTGTGTGCTGTGATTAATGCTGTTGTCTTCTTGGCTTTCATCACCATCTGAGAAGATAAACCCCTTTAAAGATGTGCACAACGTAACTTTGCTCATCTATATTATCATAGCCAAGTGGCCTATGTGTGCATGAGTATGTGGCTTCAATCACAGAGAAACGGGGAAGAGCTGACATTTGCCATTTGGTATGCCTATGTATTTTGGACCAAGGATGAATGCTGCCAAAGCGGAACATTGATAGGACAAATATTTTGGGAGAAATTAGTTATTATAGGTAACCAGCAAACAATGGACATTGTACTGCAATGCACCATGGGAGTTTGGGGTTTTAAATATTATTGTGGTTCATGTTAGTTTAAGAGTGTTGTTAGTGTTATTGATTTATTGTGTTTTTCTAGTTCAATTGCCAGTGTAGATAAGTGTTATGTTGCCGTTACCAAGAGTGACTTAAGTGCCTTGATCCCGGTATCATAAGTGAAAAGTGTAGTGCTTTTAATGTCTTCTGCCACAGTCTCCGTATGTCAAATTAAAAGCATCTACTTACAGCAGAATGCAGAAAAGACAAAAAAGCCCTCCGTGTGTTCAATTTTGATCACGCACAAACTGGGGAGAGCTGACATTTAGCATTTGGCATGTTTATGTATTTTGGAGGATTGGCATTTTCAAGGATGAATGGCGCCAAAACCAAATCTCGATAGGACTAATATTTTTAGAGAAGCTACATAGATTAGTTAACAACAACTGAACAATGGACACTAATTTACATTCTGGACTCATGCCAATCCAGCAGGGGGCAGTAAATAATCTATATTAAAAGCATGAGTGCGTGATTTTATTTAGTAAGTTCAATGTAAGTACATAATATAATGGATGACATAAGAAAGTGAAAACACTTATTTCCATTGTAGTCAATTTAAAAATCAAATGACAAAATAGAAGTAATAATAAAATAATGATGATGATGATAATAAGAATAAGAATAATAATGTGTGTAAATAAATGATAACAAGGATCTAAACGATTTACAAATACACAAACAATTTATAAATACATTAAGACAGTAAATTAACATTCAAAAATTACGTAATTAACAGGAAATAAAGGGGTTGCGTTTTTTTTTGTTTGTTTTTTTTTTTAACTGTTGAGGTCTAAGGTTCTAAAAACATTCTGGAATCACACACCATTCCAACTCATGACAGAAACTTTGCACAATTTATTACCACCCTTTAAAAATGTCAGCTACTTATTTTATAAACACTATCCAATCTAGAGTCCCTGGATCCCCACGGGCAACATGCTAGTCTATATTTATTCATTCTATTATTCAAAACAGACTTCATATTATGGCTTTCACTTCACACAAGCTGTGAAAAAATTAACTGAACTTTATAACTATACTCATATGCAATGAAAACACATCCATCCATCCATCCATCCATCCATCCATCCATCCATTTTCTTCCGCTTTATCCAGAGTCGGGTCACGGGGGCAGCAGCTCAAGCAAAGCCGCCCAGACCTCCCTATCCACACACACCTCCCCCAGCTCCTCCGGGGGAACCCCAAGGCGTTCCCAAGCCAGCTGAGAGACATAGCCCCTCCAGCTTGTCCTGGGTCTTCCCCGCGGCCTCCTCCCAATGGGACGTGCCCGGAACACCTCTCCAGCGAGGCGTCCAGGGGGTATCCGGAAAAGATGCCCAAAACACCTCAACTGACTCCTTTCGACGTGGAGGAGCAGGGGCTCGACTCCAAGCTCCTCCCGAGTGACCGAGCTCCTCACCCTATCTCTAAGGGAACACCCAGCCATCCTGCGGAGGAAACTCATCTCGGCCGCTTGTACTCGCAATCTCGTTCTTTCGGTCATGAGCCAAATCTCATGACCATAGGTGAGGATCGGAACGTAGATCGATCGGTAAATCGAGAGCTTTGCCCCCCTACTCAGCTCTCTCTTCACCACGACTGTCCGATACAGCGACCGCATCACTGCAGATGCTGCACCGATCCGTTTATCGATCTCACACTCCATCCATCCCTCACTCGTGAACAAGACCCCGAGATACTTAAACTCCTCCACTTGAGGCAAGGACACTCCACCGACCTGAACAGGGCAAACCACCTTTTTCCGGTCGAGAACCATGGCCTCGGATTTGGAGGTGCTGATTTTCATCTGATTTATATGAATAAAATAAATATTAATATACTTTGGTGATGCTTGCCAAAGGAATGGACAGCGTACACAGAGATGGCCTTTTTAGGCCAGTGATTCTCATACCTCATAACGCTGCATGACCCCGAGAGTAGAACTTTTATTCAACCACACAGAAAAAGGACAACAAGGGGTGAGCGTCATCCACCCAAACATCGTTTTTACACTTTGGGTGATGAACTGCACCTGTCTACAATTTATCAGCTCAAATCACTCATTTACGTATCAAAAAAATTACCACAAACCCAATATGTTCATAAATAACACAGCAACTCACAATTTACATTTTTATACAGTTCTCCCAGGAGTCATCTCATTCCAGTTTCCATGACAGACTGAATTCTTCCACTGACCAATTCTGTACCTTCTGTGACAAAAAATAGCAATGTACTGAACACAAAGTCATTTTTGGTACTTGAGTTTTTGTTGTTGTGCTTCTTTTTTTAAATGAATATTGATTCCATGTCACCGAAACAGTTCTAATTTGCAGTAAATTGCAACATTTTACTTTTTATGTTTTGGGTTTTTTGAGTAGCATGCAGCTGGCTTAATTCAATCTATATATTAACCCTCTCAAGGCAGGACCTGCAGATTTGTAACAGCTAAATATCTGATTTTTCCTGTTACTAAAAATTAATTTGAGCCTGAGAGGTTTAAAAGCCAAGTGGCCTCTGTGTGCATACGTGTGTGCATGAGGCTTCAATCACGCCCAAACTGGGGAGAGCTGACATTTGCCATTTGGTATGCTTATGTATTTTGGGACAAGGATGAATGCTGCAAAAACAAAAAGTTGAAAGAACTAATATTTTTGGAGAAATTGTGGATATTTGGTAACAACAGTCAACAATGGACGTTGAAATTAAATTCTGGACACACACGCCATTCCAGCAGGGAGTGGTAAATCATCTATATATTTAAAGCCAAGTGGCTTCTGTGTCCCCGCCTCTCACCCTGTGACTGCTGGGATAGGTTCCAGCCCTCTCCCCATGACCCTGAATTGGCGTAAGCCTTTGAAGATGAGTGAGTGAGTGGCCTCTGTGTATGTGTGTGCACGCATGTGTGTATAAATTTGATCACAGACAAATTGGGGAGAGCTGATACTTACAGTCTCTGTTTGTGCATGTGTAAAAATTAAAAGCAGCAGCTTGCAGCAGAATGCAGAAGCTCTGCATCCGTGCGACTGGGGACAGCTGACATTTGCCGTTTGGTATGCTTATATATTTTGGGTCAAGGATGAACGGTGCCAAAACGGAATGTTGATAGGACTAATATTTTTTTTCCTACAGATATTAGCTAATGTTGCGAATTACATTCTGGACTAACACGGCATTCCAGCAGGGGGCAGTAAATCGTATTTATATTCAAACTGTGAGTGTGTGCGTGCATGATTTTACTTAGCTCATTTTAGTTCAAGTTCATTTTAAGAACATATAATAATTGTAAATATGTTACAAATACATGGATGACACAAGAAAGTGAAAATACATATTTCCATTGTGGTCCATTTAAAAATCAAAAGACAAAACAGAAGTAATAATAAAATATAATAACAATAGTGTGTTTGTGATAAGAAGCTAAACAATTTATAAATACATTAAGACAGTAAATTAACAGGAAATAAAAAGATTGAATTCCTCTTCTAAAAACTGTTGAGGTGTAAGATTCTAAAAATATTCTGTACTCACACGCCATTCCAACTCATTATACAAGCTTTGCTTAATTTATTGCCACCCTTGACAAATGTCAGATACCTATTTTACGAACACTACCCAATGTGTATCCCGTGGATCCCCACAGGCAACAACTAGTTCTGTTTATACCTGCATCTATTTTTAGGGTTCAAATGCTGTCAGTGAATTATTATCACATTTTTGGCTGCCACAATCATCAGACAGAGAGCAGACCTGCCTAACGTTTCATCCATGGGCTACTAGGGGTCCACATAGGGTCCCTTTATTGAGAGAGTAGTGTTAAAAAACATGGTGCCATTTTGGGGCCAACTGTGCTGAACTACTGAATGACCCTTTTATGTTTTCAACATTTTTTAAAATCATTTAACCACATACAGCAACAAATCCAGGTACAGGTGCTATCAAAATAAATATAAAAATAGTTAAGCTATCAAATTTACATGAATTTACAATTTATAATGATTTAATTAATTTAAAGCCTAATTTATGCTTCTACAGCTCTGTAACTCCGTGTCATACAATGACGTGTGTGACAGTTTTAAAGTTCTCTGTCTCTGGATTATGCTTGGACTAATTTGACCATCAACAAGCTTTTCTTTCCACAGTCATCACCTCCAAATCAAAAGGTAAGCTGTAGAATTTCCATTTTTTTTGCCGACTCCATGTTGTAAATGTGTGGACTTTGATGATCCATTTGTAATCAACGTGCACACTGCAAAAACTATTAAAATATGATGGGAGATGAGAGACTGAAAGCAGAAAAGTTTCATATCACAGCCTTTTGTGGTGTCTGATTTAACAGGCGCACGTCAGGCTGCGGGTCCGAGTCTGAGGACGTTGTGAAGAAAATAGACGGGGCCCTACTTTTTTAATCACAGAAATTACTCCAGTCCTACATAGTTTTTAATGGAAATACATTGCGATCGGATGGGACATTTTTATCCAATGTGAGTGAAAAATCTGTTATAAGTATATGGTGTTTATTACATGGAAAACAATACAAAAACACTGGGACTTTTTTGTCCAGTGACTGCAAACATCCGGTTTATACTATGAAAGTTTAGGTGAGGATGAGACTGAACAATAAATTTACTTCTCAAAACTTTGACAATGAAAGATTGTGTTGACCGGTGTTATTGGATCAGATCATTTTATTTTTAAATCTGTCCTTTGAACATTAAAATCTGGATGACAAACCATGAATCAAACATTTTTTAACTGTTTTAAACCTGTCAGAGTTCCAGGATATTAAGCCGAACAGAGCCTGAAAGTTGTAAAAGCAAAAACTCCCACATTTGATATTTGACTGTGTCAGATATTAAAGCAAGTTATACTTTAGTTTGAAAAGTATTTAATATGTATCTTACCTGCATGTGTGGCAGAGCCGCAGGAAACATTAAGAGGGAGAAAAACAAAAATAATCCTTGCTGTGGATGTGCTGAAATGTTACTTTTCCATTCGTCCTCCACCATCATTAGCACTTTTTCCTCTGAACGAGCCACAAACAAACTGGCTATAGATGTCCAACTTCAACTTCAATTCACAGAGTCACCCGTGAAGGTTGTTTAATTGCCATTTGAATTAAATGCCAAAGTCTTAATGATGGAATATTGTGTATGACATTTACGTTGTATGGTGCATTTTTATAAGCAGCGAAGTTAAAAACAAAGTGAGCTGTTTTTTACAGAGGTGGAAAACTCCGGCTTCAGAAAGTCAAAGCTGTGTTGCTTCTACCTGTGCACCTAAAACAGGTGAGCTCAATAATTAGCTCATCCACTTGCTTGAAGAGTTGAACTAATTACAATCAGCTGTTTTTTAGGAAGATGGAACAAATATGTGTTTGGACTTAAAATACCCACAACATAGACATCTACTATCCATTCAGCTGCAGGGGAGACAGGTAGACCAGAGTATATACAGTAGTGTTCAGAATAATAGTAGTGCTATGTGAATAAAAGATTAATCCAGGTTTTGAGTATATTTCTTATTGTTACATGGGAAGCAAGGTACCAGTAGATTCAGTAGATTCTCACAAATCCAACAAGACCAAGCATTCATGATATGCACACTCCTAAGGCTATGAAATTGGGCTATTAGTAAAAAAAAAAAAGTAGAAAAGGGGGTGTTCACAATAATAGTAGCATCTGCTGTTGACGCTACAAAATTCAAAACTATTATGTTCAAACTGCTTTTTTTGCAATCCTGTGAATCACTAAACTAGTATTTAGTTGTATAACCACAGTTTTTTTACATCTGCGAGACATTAATTTTGTTGGTTTGGAACCAAGATTTTGCTCGTTTACTAGTGTGCTTGGGGTCATTGTCATGTTGAAACACGCATTTCAAGGGCATGTCCTCTTCAGCGTAAGGCAACATGACCTCTTCAAGTATTTTGACATATCCAAACTGATCCATGATACCTGGTATGCGACATATAGGCCCAACACCATAGTAGGAGAAACATGCCCATATCATGATGCTTGCACCACCATGCTTCACTGTCTTCACTGTGAACTGTGGCTTGAATTCAGAGTTTGGGGGTCGTCTCACAAACTGTCTGCGGCCCTTGGACCCAAAAAGAACAATTTTACTCTCATCAGTTCACAAAATATTCGTCCATTTCTCTTTAGGCCAGTTGATGTGTTCTTTGGCAAATTGGAACCTCTTCTGCACATGTCTTTTATTTAACAGAGGGACTTTGCGGGGGATTCTTGCAAATAAATTAGCTTCACACAGGCATCTTCTAACTGTCACAGCACTTACAGGTAACTCCTGCCTGTCTTTGATCATCCTGGAACTGATCAATGGGTGAGCCTTTGCCATTCTGGTTATTCCTCTATCCATTTTGATGGTTGTTTTCTGTTTTCTTCCACACGTCTGTGTTGTTTTTTTTTTTGTTTGTTTGTTTTTTTGTCCATTTTAAAGCATTGGAGATCATTGTAGATGAACAGCCTATAATTTTTTGCACCTGCGCGTAAGTTATCCCCTCTCCAATCAACTTTTTAATCAAACTACGCTGTTCTTCTGAACAATATCTTGAACATCCCATTTTCCTCAGGCTTTCCAAGAGAAAAGCATGTTCAACAGGTGCTGGCTTCATCCTTACGATGAAGCCAGTGACGAACTCACTGACTGAATGCCACACTACTATTATTGTGAACACCCCCTTTTCTACTTTGTTTTTTTTTTACTAATAGCCCAATTTCATAGCCTTAAGAGTGTGCATATCATGAATGCTTGGTCTTGTTGGATTTGTGAGAATCTACTGAATCTACTGGTACCTTGTTTCCCATGTAACAATAAGAAATATACTCAAAACCTGGATTAATCTGTTTAGTCACATAGCACTACTATTATTCTGAACACTACTGTACTTAAGCTGGAGTCTGCCTTTTTTTGCGGGGGGGGGATGTTAGCCTTCTGATCAACACTCCAGTCCAGTTTTTGGTGGTAATAATACAATAACATGCTTTTGGAGGGTGGTATGCATTTTCAAGAGGCCCGATGTTCACGCCCAGTTGCCCAAAATGACAGATATTCACCATTGTCTAACTCAGACGACTAGCTGCCATTGTGGGCGACTGCATGGACGGAGGGACTCAGAAAAATGTATACCGCATGACAACAGCATGTTATTTGCATTATTATCTCTTTACTGAAATACACAACACGTAACGTGTACATAAAAAGTTGGCTCACTTTAACTTTTGCCGTGTCGGCTGGCGCGCGCTGCTCTCCAAATTCGGCAGTGCGTCCTGATCAAGCTGGCTGCTTTGGCTGCTGTTCATTGTCGTACTATCCATGAGAAAATCATCCGGAATATCCATATTGGGACCAAAACACACTTCTCGCCTTTTTATCTTTTCCTCTGCAGACAGTTTTTTTTTTCTCTGCGGACAGTTCTTGGGCTGCGCGCTATGACGTCATTTTACGCACAATGGGCGGGTATAGCCAGATAGCGTTGACGTAAATATACGATACTGGCCCAGCAACGCCCCGGTAAAGTGATAATAATGCTCCATATAAGCTGGTTGCCAGCCGCCATTAAACATGAAGAAGAAGAAGTAGTAGTAGTAGTAGTAGTAGTAGTAGTAGTAGTAGTAGTAGTAGTAGTAGCAGAGAGAACATATATGTTCTCTCTGGTAGTAGTTTGGACCATGGAAATATAGACCTGGAATGGACGTCATGTGACTAGCGGCGTGACGCACAGCGGACATTACTAAGGGTGGAGAGAGCACCTTGAGCCAGTTATGGAACCAGTTAAACAGAAGTGAAATGAGGGGAAAAAAGGCAGCCAGTGCTTCGCCATCACCTGCACCAACTACAAAAACAAATTCTCGAATACTAAAATGAACTGTACAAGAGCCTTAATGCAATTATGTAAAAGAAATGTTGATTTTAAAGTTGTTAAATCACAATTTGATATCGATATACTGAGACTATAACTCAACGCCATAAGTTCTTTTCATTAAGCTGCGTTCACATGCATACAAACAAAACAAACATGTTTAAATATATTTATGTCTATATATATACTTGCAGTTGTTTAATATGATATGTACATGGTGGTCACAGGTGGCATTTAAATTTTAAGAGTGGTTGAGGGGGATGGGGGTGGTACTTTTTACCCTGACTGAGGGTCAAAAGTCAGAAATTCTAAATGACTTTATATCTACTTGTAACGAATGTTATTAAAAATCATATATATTTTGTTGTCATTAAAACACTAGCAATAATATTACAGTGAAAAAAGCAGCAAGGTTAATGACCACAATGGCAAGACATACTTCAGATTTATATCTTAATACATAAGGATTTTTTATCCAGGCATGTATGGGTTCATTAGGGCTTTTAATCAGCTTGAATACAACTTATAAGGCCTCATTTATAAAAATCCATCACGAATTATGATGACAGGAAAAAACATCACAGTAAATGAACAGAATGGCATATTTTTTCCCCAAATTTCCACACTTTACATAAAACATTTTTTTTCTACCCAGGCATGTATGAGTTCATTAGAAAGAGAAATTAAATGGCTTTAAAACAAGCCTACTTTTATTAAAATCTGTTAACAAATAGCAATAGAGAGAGAAAAGTAACACAGTTTGTCATAATTTCCCCAAATTTCTTCACCCACACATGCATAGGTTCATTGGAAAGAGTTTTCAACAGGCTTTAAAACAATCCTACATTTATTAAAATCCGCTAAGAAATAGCGACGCTAGTGTGAAAAAAGCAGTTTATTATTTATGCTCTGCACATCTCCACCCTTAGCAATGGCGCCGCCCTGTCCTGAGCGACACTAATTGATTGAGGCCCACACGTCCATTAAAGGTGGGCGATATCGGGAATTTTGGTACTGATCCTATACCAAGTAAATACAGGCCCAGTATCACCGATATCGATACCGATACTTTTTCATATTTAAGCTTCATAGATCAAAAGGATCCAAAAGACCTAGGATAGAATTTCGCCAAATATTGTGCATGACAACAAAATACTTTATTATCACAGTCAACATTTTTGTTTAAAAAATATCACTCAACACAACTTAAAACAAAATCTCCTGAGGTAGAGGGCTGACTCGAGAAGAGCGCTGAGTGGGCGGCCAGGCTGGGCCTACCTGCATGGCTGTTGGCTGGCGCCACTGAGCCACGTGATGGCACAACAACAAAAGACCGGGAGGGTGCACTGCTCTGTGTTGTGTGACACAGCGCAGCGCTGCTCTTGCAGACAGAGAGTAGCCTTTGATGAATCTGCGTGCGCAGCAGTCAGTGCATGCGGGAGATAAAAAAAGCTTGAGTATTGATCTTTTTACATGAGAATCGTTCAATATCAATACCAGTGTTGGTATTGATATTATCAATATTAGGATCGATCTGCCCACCTCTAACGTCCATTCCAGGTCTGTACTTCCATGGTTTGGACACCCTGCTCAGCGTGCCGCTCTCGTTGGAGTGACAACACACAGAATGTGTCTCTTCCCAGACAGATCTCTTTCAGTGCAGCTTCTTGTTCTGACTTTAACGCAAAGTTAACACCCAAGTCTTTCATCACCAACTGTAAATGGTAATCAACCCATTCCAGTTGTATCTTTCTGAACTCTTCCACATCAACTCCATCATGTCAGTGTGTACAATGTGCTTGACCAATAACAGGTGAAGGTGCTCATAAACTTTAAGTTTCTTAAATATTTATTATGGCCACTCTTAAAACTTCAGTTCTCTTTATAATTTTATTACTGCTAAATTTTAGAATTGGTCTAGATGAGATATACTCATTGTTATTACTCATTATATATTATATTATTATTATAGATTATACACCAAGCTGACCTGAAATGAACCATTGTACATTAAATTGACTTTATTGACGAGTCTTACCCGTTTGAAAAGTGACTAAAGCTCGGCGATGTTTTCATCGGCCAACAATGGCCACCAGAGGGCGCTCAGTGTAAAGTCCGTGGCAACCCATACAGCTGGTAGTGCAGCTGACTGAAACTTCATAAATATTCATTTATTGACCTGAACCAGAGATGGGATGAAGTCACTGTCAAGTCATACTCAAGTCATCAATCTGCAAGTCCCAAGTCAAGCAAGTCAGCTTGCAAACAATAGGTGGTCTTTATGACTTGAGACTTGCTGATTCATGACTTGAGAGTGACTTGACGGTGACTTTGTCCCCCCACTGAAATGAACCTTTGGACTAGTGAATCCTCAGACTAGTGGGATGTTCTCGGCCAAAACAGCTGGCGTGCCAAAAATTCTGACGTCAGTGACAGCAATCTATAGCGGCTTTCCTTGCTGAGGAGTTGGCAACACTGCTTTGGAGCTACTTTACATTGCGTGTTCTCTGTAGTGGTCAGCTAACTAGCAAAGCTAATATTTTCATTTGCAGGTTAGCTTTCAGATTACTCTGAAAACCATTAGCAGACCAATTAGCTTTCATTAAATTTAGTTCAGCTCTCGGTCAGTAAACATTTAAAATAAAGTTTAACATTCAGAAATGTTTCTAATCCCTAAATGAATTTGTTTATTCATTCATTAGTTTTTGTTGGAACTTATACAGTATTAAGACAAAAATTAAATTAACACATCATGCGAAGGCAACAAGCATCATCCAAAGATGATAGAGGACCAGGAGAATAAAATTAGTTTCCATGTGTTCTCTTTCTCTCGTTTTATAAGTACACTAATGACTGCTTGTTTGTGTGAACAAATCATGAAATCCCCCATTTAAAATCTTTTAAGTAGAAAAGTGGCTCTTATTTGTGGATGTTTTGAAATCACAGACCTCCACATTCAGTCTGTCATTCAGCTATGATTAATTGCAAATGTTGGTTTCGGGGTGAATGTCACACTGTAGCCACTGTCAAAGTGTCACTCAGTCATGCTGTTTTTGCCATTGTGTACTGCAGGCTAAATGACGGGAACCTTCTCACATGGGTGGTACGTCAACCTTTCTGTGGACTGCTGTTGTCGCCTCTATTGTTTGAATGTTTGCAGATTTGCGGCACATTGTGCGGTATGAAAATTTACATTTTATTTTTAGCAGCTGGATGGCATGTTATGTCACCTGACAGGCTGTGGCATATGCAAGTCCACCCCTGGAGCTCATTCCCTCTTCTCTGGCCTTATCTCCATCTCCCACTTGTTTCACAGCCTCAGTCATCATCCTGCTGCTTTATGCAGCTGCTCTATGACCTACATCATAAAGGCCATTTTGTTGTGTGCACAACTAAACTGAATCAGCCTCCTGTGTGCGTGTTCTTCCCCGGTGGCTGTCCTGTGCACGAACGATAGCGCAAGGGCCTCCTGCGTACGGGCCCCTCACCGGGCTCGCCACCGTTTGTGTCTGGAGGTCCTGAGTGACCCTGATGTGTCGCTGAAGCTTTTGAAGAATGAAGAGAACCCAGGCGGACCTCTGTGACTCACACAAACCCCAGAACCCCTCCACAGGTTCACCCCTGTGACCACCAGACCCCCGCCTACATTTGTAACATTTTTCCTTCAGAGCACATAATGGATTTCATTTTACATTTACATTTTGCGTGACATCATCTTTACGCCTTCAGGCTCTGCAAAGGTTTCTGCAAATACATACAAATGTAAAAAGTTTTCAGTGTGATTCATAGTTGGTGTGAAGGGCAAATTAAAAAAAAATCTAATTACATTCATGAAAGCACTGAAGAAAAAGCATGAGGGAATAGCAGGCCACAGGGCTTCAACCTTTTAAAAAGTCATAGGACTGCACTCTAACATGACATCTTCAGTGACAAAACTTCACACCAGCTACCTGAATGAGTGTGTGAGCGATTACAACCCCTGGCAAAAATTATGGAATCACCGGCCTCAGAGGATGTTCATTCAGTTGTTTAATTTTGTAAAAAAAAACAAAAGCAGCTCACAGACATGACACAAAACTAAAGTCATTTCAAATGGCAACTTTCTGGCTTTAAGAAACACTATAAGAAATCAAGAAAAAAAAGATTGTGGCAGTCAGTAACGGTTACTTTTTTAGACCAAGCAGAGGAAAAAAATATGGAATCACTCAATTCTGAGGAAAAAATTATGGAATCACCCTGTAAATTTTCATCCCCAAAACTAACACCTGCATCATATCAGATCTGCTCGTTAGTCTGCATCTAAAAAGGAGTGAACACACCTTGGAGAGCTGTTGCACCAAGTGGACTGACATGAATCATGGCTCCAACACGAGAGATGTCAATTGAAACAAAGGAGAGGATTATCAAACTCTTAAAAGAGAGTAAATCATCACGCAATGTTGCAAAAGATGTTGGTTGTTCACAGTCAGCTGTGTCTAAACTCTGGACCAAATACAAACAACATGGGAAGGTTGTTAAAGGCAAACATACTGGTACACCAAGGAAGACAAAGCGTCAAGACAGAAAACTTAAAGCAATATGTCTCAAAAATCGAAAAATGTACAACAAATGAGGAACGAATGGGAGGAAACTGGAGTCAACGTCTGTGACCGAACTGTAAGAAACCGCCTAAAGGAAATGGGATTTACATACAGAAAAGCTAAACGAAAGGCATCATTAACACCTAAACAGAAAAAACAAGGTTACAATGGGCTAAGGAAAAGCAATTGTGGACTGTGGATGACTGGATGAAAGTCATATTCAGTGATGAATCTCGAATCTGCATTGGGCAAGGTGATGATGCTGGAACTTTTGTTTGGTGCCTTTCCAATGAGATTTATAAAGATGACTGCCTGAAGAGAACATGTAAATTTCCACAGTCATTGATGATATGGGGCTGCATGTCAGGTAAAGGCACTGGGGAGATGGCTGTCATTACATCATCAATAAATGCACAAGTTTATGTTGATATTTTGGACAATTGAAAGGATGTTTGGGGATGATGAAATCATTTTTCAAGATGATAATGCATCTTGCCATAGAGCAAAAACTGCAAAAACATTCCTTGCAAAAAGACACATAGGGTCAATGTCAATGAGCAGATCTGATTTGATGCAGGTGTTAATTTGGGGTATGAAAATTTACAGGGTGATTCCATTATTTTTTCCTCAGAATTGAGTGATTCCATATTTTTTTCCTCTGCTTGGTCTAAAAAGTAACCGTTACTGACTGCCACAATCTTTTTTTCTTGATTTCTTATAGTGTTTCTTAAAGCCAGAAAGTTGCCATTTGAAATGACTTTAGTTTTGTGTCATGTCTGTGATCTGCTTTTTTTCTACAAAATTAAACAACTGAATGAACATCCTCCGAGGCCGGTGATTCCATAATTTTTGCCAGGGGTTGTAAAAGGGGCCTCTCTTAATTTTTTGGTATGTGTCATTCTAAGTGTTAAATAAAACTATTTTTTTACAGTTATTATCAAAATTTGTATTTTCTATTAATAATTATCGCACTAAACATATTCGCTAAAAATAAATCACCACTTGGGGCGTTGCATTCAAACCGATGTCGCCGACCAAACGGTCCCCTCTAAAAATTGGTCCGTCCTGCCTTCACTGCGTATGTGTCTGAGACCGACTGTGACTCTCTACACCCAAAGCGATCAAAGGAAATAATGTGATTATTAACCACCAGATGAGAAATTAAAACCTCAAATCATTCTAAAGTTAGTTTTAAGCAGAACAGAGGCAATAATCGCCTCATTTCACTACGGACGCTCTGAAATGACGTTATGTGCAGTAGCACGTCAGACTCAGATGTGCTGATGTGGCGCTCTGATCGCTCCTCCGTCTTATGATGAAATAATGCTGAATTTATGTGTAAATGATTGTTGTACAAAAGCTTCAGATATCGGTCGCTGAGATAGACGATGACTGGAGTGCAGTTTGAAGCAGAAACGAGGCAATAATCAGTGAAGGCAGGGCAGACTGATTTTTAGGGGGGGACTGTTCGGTCAGCGACACCGGTAATGTGACATGAGCATATGGGGCAATGTGTTTACAACACAGCAGGAAGCCATAAGCTCTTCACCTCTTTGACTTCTTACATGGACCCCAAACAGAGTAATTTAGCATTTTTTTAGATTTTTATTTTTGTCTTGGGGAATCATGGGATTTATTTTCATCATGGGAAGAGTCAACTGATGGCTGTGATAAATGGTGATGTGACGTGAATGAATGAGGTGCTTTGACTCTTTCAACTTTTAGAATAAGTTAATTTTCTTGTTGTGGAACAAAACGCTGGCGTTCTCTAGCTCAGGCTGAAAACACAGAGGGACTTCTTTTAAAATGCTGCGTTTCCTCAGCCACGACAAGGAACTATTTTCATATGTCATCATCCAAAATCGGGATGCTTTAAGTGGGTTTTTTACCAAACTTTAAGCACTGAACAAAAGTGGATGTTGAATCTTCAGCAGACGTTTACAGTATGAGTACTACTTCTGTAGGGTAATGAGTCCCTACAGAAATTTAATGTCGCCAACAATGTGTTGTGTGGGCCGCCAGAAGAGGAGGTACTGCTGGCCCACCACCAGAGGGCGCCCTGTCTGGAGTGCGGGCTCCAGGCACCAGAGGGCGCAGCCGCATCACAGGAGCAGCCAGGGTGACAGCTGTCATGCATCACCTGCAACAGCTGTTACCAATCATCCGATCAGCAGGAGTACTTCAGCAGGACGACGTCTCCATCTCTTTGCCGAGATATCGTTCTACCTGGAAGGTAACGTACTCAGCTGACTGTTTGACAGTGATCTTTTGTGACTTTTGTGCGTTGTTAGTTGACTCCTTTTCCAACGAGAGGTGGAGGTAGTTTTCCTGCCGTGCGGATTCCTGGGTGCAAACGCGCCCACATTTAATTGTTTTTTTGTTCCTCGCCAGCAGTACCAGGTCCGACACGTGGAGGCAGTGGCCACCTGGGAATTCGGGACTTGGTGGCTCCAGTATTCCCGGGGTCTGGTGGCGGAGGAAATCGTGTGGTTCCGGTTATGCTTTGGACAGACGTCTCCTATCTTCGAGCCTGCCCACACGACACCTTTTGTGAATTGACTTTTGTCTATTGTTGTAATCTGTTGTATTTGTTGTGCCCATTCACAACAGTAAAGTGTTGTTATTTGACCTACTCCATTGTCCGTTCATTTGCGCCCCCTGTTGTGGGTCCGTGTACCTACACTTTCCCAACCGACTGTTGAACGGCCAATGGAAGAGCAGGGCGCACAGGCGTCTGCAGGAGGAATGGTCGGTGAGTTGCAGCGAATCCTCACCGCTTTTACTGCTCGGATGGATCTGATGACCGAGCAGAACGTCCTCCTTAACCGCAGGGTGGAGGCTCTCGCCGCGCAGGTGGAGGCGCGCCCTCAGGGCGCTGCTGCGGCTCCCCCTCCTGTCGATCCTGTGCGCAACAGTGATGTTCCACAGGTCGTTCAATGACCCCTCCCACCTTCCCCTGAAGCATACATAAGCCCTCCAGAGCCGTACGGGGGTTGTGTGGAGACATGCGCGGACTTTCTTATGCAGTGTTCGCTCGTCTTCGCACAACGACCCGTCATGTACGCGACTGATGCTAGCAAGATAGCTTATGTGATTAATCTGCTTCGCGGCAAGGCACTCGCTTGGGCTACAGCGCTCTGGGAGCAAAATTCACGGCTCCTTCTGACATATGATGGGTTTGTGAGGGAGTTCAGAACAGTGTTCGATCACCCAAATAGAGGAGAGACCGCTTCAGCCGTGCTGCTGTCAATGAGACAGGGGTGCCGGAGCGCAGCTGCTTATGCAGTCGGCTTCCGCATCGCGGCTGCGAGGTCCGGCTGGAATAGCACTGCCCTCCGCGCCGCCTTTGTAAACGGACTATGGTTGGTCCTGAAGGAGCACCTGGTGGCTAAGGACGAACCGCGGGATTTGGACGGGCTTATTGATCTCGTTATACGATTAGACAATCGGTTAGAGGAACGCCGTCGGGAGCGAGGCGAAGGACGTGACCGGATACGCGCCGCCCCTCTCCCTTCCGGGTTCGAAAAGGGGCCACCCTCCCCACGCTCCACAGCCGCAGCGCTTTGTGGGGCAACAGCTCCCCCTGTTGACGTTGTTAGGGAAACGCACAGGGCCAAAATGGGGAGGCTGATCCGTGGAGAGTGTTTTCTCTGCAGCTCAACAGAGCACACACAGAGAGACTGCCCCAAACGGCCAAAACGTCAACACTCGCCCTTAGAGACTGGGCTAAGGGGGGGTCAAGACATTCAAGTGAGACACACACAAATTGCCACACGACTCCCAGTCACAATCCTGAGCGGGGATTTAACCCTTCAAGCCCGAGCACTGGTGGACACGGGGTCAGAAGGGAATCTGCTAGACAGCAGATGGGCAAAGGAGGTAGGGCTCCCTCTGGTGGCGCTTCCTTCGCCATTGCAGGTGCGGGCACTAGATGGCACCCTCCTCCCTTTACTCACACACAAGACACAACCAGTAACTCTGGTGGTGTCTGGAAACCACCGGGAGGAGATTGAGTTTTTTGTAACTCCTTCTACCTCCCGCGTGATTTTGGGCATCCCATGGATGTTAAAGCACAATCCCCGGATCGATTGGCCGTCTGGGGTGGTGGTTCAGTGGAGCGAAACCTGCCATCGGGTGTGTTTAGGATCCTCGGTTCCTCCTGGTTCCCAGGCTAAGGAGGAGGTCAAAGTCCCTCCCAAATCTGACGGCAGTGCCGGTTGAGTACCACGATCTTGCTGACGTCTTCAGCAAGGATCTGGCACTCACCCTTCCCCCGCACCGTCCGTACGATTGTGCCATTGATTTGGTTCCAGGCGCTGAGTTCCCGTCCAGCAGGCTGTACAACCTCTCACGACCTGAGCGCGAATCAATGGAGACCTACATCCGGGACTCATTAGCTGCCGAGCTGATCCGGAACTCCACCTCCCCTATGGGGGCAGGTTTCTTTTTTGTGGGCAAGAAAGATGGCGGACTTCATCCATGTATTGATTACAGGGGGCTGAATGAGATTACGGTTCGCAACTGATACCCGTTGCCATTATTAGATTCCGTGTTCACCCCCCTGCATGGAGCCAAAATCTTTACTAAGCTGGATCTTAGAAATGCGTATCACCTGGTTCGGATCCGGAAGGGAGACGAATGGAAGACGGCATTCAACACCCCATTAGGTCACTTTGAGTACCTGGTCATGCCGTTCGGCCTCACAAACGCCCCCGCGACATTCCAAGCATTAGTTAATGATGTCTTGCGGGATTTCCTGCACCGATTCATCTTCGTATATCTAGACGATATACTCATCTTTTCCCCGGATCCTGAGACTCATGTCCGGCATGTACGTCAGGTCCTGCAGCGGTTGTTGGAGAACCGGCTGTTTGTGAAGGGCGAGAAGTGTGAGTTTCACCGCACATCTTTGTCCTTCCTGGGGTTTATCATCTCCCCCAACTCCGTCGCTCCTGATCTGGCCAAGGTTGCGGCGGTGAGAGACTGGCCCCAACCCACTAGCCGTAGGAAGCTGCAACAGTTCCTCGGCTTTGCAAATTTCTACAGGAGGTTCATTAAGGGCTACAGTCAGGTAGTTAGCCCCCTGACAGCCCTGACCTCACCAAAAGTCCCCTTCACCTGGTCGGATCGTTGCGATGCCGCGTTCAAGGAGTTGAAACGGCGCTTCTCGTCTGCACCCGTTCTGGTGCAGCCCGATCCTAGTCGCCAGTTAGTGGTTGAAGTGGACGCCTCGGACTCAGGGATAGGAGCTGTGCTTTCCCAGAGCGGGAAGACCGATAAGGTCCTTCACCCGTGTGCCTATTTTTCCCGCAGGTTGACCCCGGCCGAACGGAACTATGACGTCGGCAATCGAGAACTCCTTGCGGTGAAAGAGGCTCTTGAAGAGTGGAGACATCTGTTGGAGGGAACGTCCGTGCCATTCACGGTTTTCACTGACCACCGGAACCTGGAGTATATCAGGACCGCCAAGCGGCTGAACCCCAGGCAAGCCCGCTGGTCACTGTTCTTCGGCCGTTTTGACTTCCGGATCACCTACCGTCCCGGGACCAAAAACCAGAGATCGGATGCCTTGTCCCGGGTACATGAAGATGAAGTCAAAGCGGAGTTGTCGGATCCACCGGAGCCCATCATCCCGGAGTCCACTATCGTGGCCACCCTCACCTGGGACGTAGAGAGAACCATCCGGGAGGCCCTGGCACGAAGCCCGGACCCCGGAACTGGGCCGAAGAACAAACTATACGTCCCATCAGAAGCTAGGGCTGCAGTCCTGGACTTCTGTCACGGCTCCAAGCTCTCCTGTCATCCAGGGGTGCGAAGAACCGTGGCAGTTGTCCGGCAGCGCTTCTGGTGGGCGTCCCTAGAGGCCGACGTCCGGGATTATATCCAGGCCTGCACCACCTGCGCCAGGGGCAAGGCTGACCATCGCAGGGCATCAGGACTACTCCAGCCGCTGCCTGTGCCTCATCGCCCCTGGTCCCACATCGGTCTGGATTTCGTCACGGGCCTCCCGCCGTCCCAGGGTAACACCACCATCCTCACGATAGTGGACCGATTCTCCAAGGCGGCCCACTTCGTGGCCCTCCCGAAGCTCCCAACAGCCCAGGAGACAGCGGACCTCCTGGTCCACCACGTCGTCCGGCTGCGTGGGATTCCAACAGGGGGGCCACGGTGAGTCTCTCGTCCGGGTACCACCCTCAGACCAACGGGCAAGCAGAACGGGTAAACCAGGAGGTGGAACAGGCCTTGCGCTGCGTGACTGCCGCACACCCGGCGGCCTGGAGTACCCATTTGGCCTGGATCGAGTACGCCCATAACAGCCAGGTGTCTTCAGCCACCGGCCTCTCCCCTTTTGAGGTGTGTCTGGGGTATCAGCCCCCGTTGTTTCCGGTGGTTGAGGGAGAGGTCGGTGTGCCCTCGGTCCAGGCCCACCTACGGAAGTGCCGTCGGGTGTGGCGTGCCGCCCGTTCTGCTTTGCTAAAGGCCCGGGCGAGGGCAAAAGCCCATGCAGACCGTCGGCGGACCCCGGCCCCTGCGTATCGGCCAGGGCAGGAGGTGTGGTTATCCACCCTCAGAGTGGACTCCCCCAAGCTACAGGACCGTTACATCGGCCCTTTCAAGATCCGTAAGGTCATCAGTCCAGCCGCAGTGAGGCTTCAGCTTCCGACCTCACTGCGGATCCATCCTGTGTTTCATGTGTCCCGAATCAAACCACATCACACCTCACCCCTCTGTACCCCGGGTCCGGCGCCGCCTCCTGCCCGGATCATCGATGGAGAGCCGGCTTGGACTATACGCCGGTTCTTGGATGTCCGTAGGATGGGCCGGGGCTTCCAGTATTTGGTGGACTGGGAGGGGTACGGTCCCGAAGAACGCTCCTGGGTGAAGAGGAGCTTCATCCTGGACCCGGCCCTCCTGGCCGATTTCTACCGCCGCCACCCGGACAAGCCAGGAGGCGCCTGTTGAGGGGGGGGTCCTGTTGTGTGGGTCGCCAGAAGAGGAGGTACTGCTGGCCCACCACCAGAAGGCGCCCTGTCTGGAGTGCGGGCTCCAGGCACCAGAGGGCGCAGCCGCCTCACAGGAGCAGCCAGGGTGACAGCTGTCACGCATCACCTGCAACAGCTCTTACCAATCATCCGATCAGCAGGAGTACATCAGCAGGACGACGTCTCCATCTCTTTGCCGAGATATCGTTCTACCTGGAAGGTAACGTACTCAGCTGACTGTTTGACAGTGATCTTTTGTGACTTTTGTGCGTTGTTAGTTGACTCCTTTTCCAACGAGAGGTGGAGGTAGTTTTCCTGCCGTGCGGATTCCTGGGTGCAAACGCGCCCACATTTAATTGTTTTTTTGTTCCTCGCCAGCAGTACCAGGTCCGACACGCGGAGGCAGTGGCCACCTGGGAATTCGGGACTTGGCGGCTCCAGTATTCCCGGGGTCTGGTGGCGGAGGAAATCGTGTGGTTCCGGTTCTGCTTTGGACAGACGTCTCCTATCTTCGAGCCTGCCCACACGACACCTTTTGTGAATTGACTTTTGTCTATTGTTGTAATCTGTTGTATTTGTTGTGCCCATTCACAACAGTAAAGTGTTGTTATTTGACCTACTCCATTGTCCGTTCATTTGCGCCCCCTGTTGTGGGTCCGTGTACCTACACTTTCCCAACACAATGAATGTTGTACGTGTTAATAAAACGCATGCCAATGTTAATAACTACATAACACAATGAAGGTTTGGAAAAAAAAAAGGAGCTTGATTCCTAATATAGGCTCTCCAAATTTCATCTTAAACAATTTGTGAGAAAAGGTAATTCCCTCATGACATTGTCAAAGGTGTATACTTAGAGGAATGACTGCTAACAAAGCTTTTAATATGATTAAAGTTGTACAAAAGTGAACGTTTTTTACATTAAGTATACAGTCTGTACACAGACTCTGGTAACACTCTGGAAGGTTCGTTTAGAACAGTGTAATGTTTATAACTGTTGACGCACAAAATCATTTCTTGCAATAAAGAAAAAGTCAAAGTATAAGACAAAAAAAATCAAGAATCACTGTTGATGGTGGAGTGTACGTTTATTGCCACATTAGGGACATTTGTCTCAGGTGCAGTACTGATAAAGGATAAAAACAGAAACATGTACCATACACAGATTACATTGTTAACACCTGAGGCGCTCGTTAGAGGGTCTGGAGTTACGGAGGCACAGAGACAGCTGTCCGGGTGGGGAGTATTTTATTCGTAGGATACTTCTTGTTATATGTAAATTCTCAGCCAATCAGAAAGTCACTACCCAACACGTCATTCACGCCATTAGCATACAATTAACATACCAATGCACATGCAGCGAAACGTCAATCACTGGCCACCACTTCAAGTTGGACCAGTGCAATGCATTCTGGGTAAAATGTACTGGTCCATAAATGTGTCCTGATTCCTGCAGATTGCAATGGTCCATGCTACTGCTGTGGTGAACATGTTGAAGTTTCTCAGAGCTTGTTAAAATTATGTCTGTAGGTGTTTTTGGTGTCTAAATTCTGAAACATGACACCATAAGTGAGTCATTGGGTGGATTATGAACTTCAAAATGCTGAGCTTCCCGCTGGTGGAGTGTAGTGATGTAGAAATTTCTCCTGCTTGTTCACCACAAAATGACTTAAAGGAGACCTGCATTGAAAAAAATGCAGTCAGATTTTTTGAACAAAAAATGACTTACATTTACACGAGATCCTTCTGAATGTAGTAAAGTAAATCTGCAAGCCCAGATCTGTCATTCAACGGAGAAATCATCATTTGAAAATGACAAATTTACAGCTAACATTTAGCCCTCCGCAAATTGTCCCTCTCATCATGGACGCTGCCGAGACATCACGGACAAGACCCTCTCCCAGCATGCATTGCGCCAATTGTAATTTGTGGATTTATGTCAGTTTGCATCTGCACCTTTTTCTTGTCTTATACGGAAGGATCTACTTTTTTTTAAAACTTCATATTGTCTTGCGGCACGTTTGGTGAGTACACATTTCTTTTATTTGTGCTTGGAAATTATTTTGGGGGACTTTTTCATACGCCCGTTTGATTGAGTGGTGTTGCAATGAAAATCTACTGTCTTTAGCCTCCAGTACCATCGCGGGATATGGAGGCGAGACCCGCAAAGAATCCCAGTCATTAAAAATATATAAACCTCTCTCAGCGTCCATGGAGCTCTGGGGCTCCGATTGCCGAGACGTGCGGTGCTGTGGATTTTGCCGCAAGAGCAACAGCTGTACTGGCCGCTTCACATTAAAACAGTGAGCGTAGCGGAGGCAGAGAGCGGGAGAGGAAGAACGGCGCCCGCTGTCGATGTCGTTGCTGATCTGAGCACACAGATCTGTATCTCACATTCATTGCAGCTTACTTTTGGATGTTGAAACCAGGACGTGTATAAGTAACATTACTAACAGATAAAATCAATTTCAATGCGGGATCGGACTGAAGGCGGGAGCGCGTCGTCTTGTCCCTGACGTCATGGAAATGATACGGCTGTACAAACTGTTTTCACAGAGGGCTAAATTTTAGCTGCAAATTTGTCATTTTTAAACAAAGATTTCTCCGCTGAATTACAAATTTGGGCTTACAGATTTACTTTACTGCATTCACAAGGGTCTTATAAATACATATCAGCTATTTCTTTCTGAAATCTGACCACATTTATTTCAATGCAGGTCTACTTTAATAATTGAATTATTTTTCTGGACTCTAACTTGTTCTGTGTTTCAGTCTTCAAACAAATGTATCACTCCAATAAATAATGTTTTTTATAGAGTGATAAAGTTATTTAAACTAACGTATCACTCCATAAAACAAATTATACAATTATTTAGAGTGATACGTTAATTTAATTAACTTTAAGCTAATGTATCACTCCATGAAAGAAATTGAAACTTTATATGGAGTGATACATTAGTTTAAATAACTTTGTGTTTTCATAGTGTTTTTTTATGGAGTGATACCTTAGTGTAAAGTTGTTTAATCTAAGGTATCACTCCATAAAACAAATTAATTTTATGGAATGAGTCAGTTTGAAGATTGAAACGCACAAAAAGCCAGACTCAATTATTAAATTGTCTGCAAACCAGAGAAATTTCTGGGATTATTCCACCATCACTATACTCCATCAGCAGGAAACTCAGCATTTTGAACCTCATAATTCAACCCAGCAACTCACTTATGGTGTCATGTTGTTTCAGAATTTAGACATCAAAAACATAATTTAATAAGCTCTGAGAAACCTCAACATGTTCACCACAGCAGTAGCATGGACCATTGCAATCTGCAGGAATAAGTACACATTTATGGACCAGTACATTTTACCCAGAAGGCATTGCATTGGTCCAACTGGAAGTGGTGGCCTGTGATTGTTCACATTTTGCTGCATGTGCATTGGTATGATAATCGTATCCTAAAGGTGTGAATGACGTAGTGGGTACTGACTTTCTGACTGGCTGAGAATTTACATACTACAAGAAATATCCTATGAATAAAATATTCTCTTCCAGAAGTTTCATTCCTCTCAGCTTTATGGCAAAGAAACCCCCTAAAATATAAAATGGATGTTTTCCTTTTTTGTGGGTGAGTTTCCAAAAAGATAAACTGTAGACATACAACATTGAACATACAATACTGTACACATACTGTCACTTCATGTTGGAAAACTAACACACACACACAAATACTACATTCTGGCACACATGCTGTTTTTAAAAGGTTTACTGCTAACATTTATCTGTGCACCACAATCTCATACTGGCAAATTTTCTACATCATACCATCGAGCACCTGCTGTCGTCCAAATAAATACAAATTCTTTACAAAACAGAAAACCTGCAGATGGCACTACACACTCAATGTAACAGTTTAGATTAAATACAGCGATGTGTAAACCTGGAGCCGGCTTCACCACCTCAGTCTGTCAGCCTTTAAGAAGACAAACTGAACTCAGAGACAGATGAAAATGGCAGAGTACAGATTTAAAACATGGCTGTATATGATTTATTTGACCAAAGAGAACAACAGATGGATTTATTACTTAGTCTGAAAATAGTGTCACCACTAATTTCACTATAGTAAAAAAAACAAACAATTAAGTTTATGCCTTCCTTCTTTCGATCAATAAGACAAAGAGCCACACACACGTGTGCCAATGAATGGGCATAAACTAAACTATATAATATTTAAGGTGTACATACAGCGTGCAGTGCAACAGACACCAAAGAGTTGCTAAATGTCTTTCTCATGTCCTATGGAACAAAATCTGGACAATGTCTGTCAACTTTGCTAGCAATAGCAATCAATTATTACAATCTGAACTGCAGGACTGGATGAGCAATTCTTCTCTGAGCAATAACGCACAAAACACATCTGAGCTAAACTGTGTGTCAATATACATTGTTACTCTACAGTATTAATATAAAGGGACAAAGTACTTGCAAAGCCACTTGTGCTTCAGAATAACCAGACTACATTTCCTCTGGGAGGAAGGAGAGTCTTTCAAGCTTCTGTCCCATAATGCTAAAATGACCCATGGAAACGGGGGAATGGAGCCTGACGGCGTCTTCGGGGTTATTGTTGTCCAAACTGTTTTTGTGTTGAGACAGTTTGTGTCAAGAAAACCAGTGTTATATTTTACATGTGGTCCTGTTGGCCAGATGCTTTTTGGTCCAGTTCATATTCACAGAAGCAGACGGCAGCGTATGGCTGTCCTCACAGTCTCAGGATGAAGACATCTCTCCAATATTCAGAGGTCATGCGATGAAGCAACTGCCCCTTTCAAGAACAAACCCAGAGAGTCAGGGGTCCACTTCTCATCCATAAAGGCACAGTCCTTGAAATTGTGAACTGTGACAGGTACAGTGTCAAAACAAGAAATGCTGCACAGATAAAAACTAGAATTTCGGTGTGCTGCTTTGCACTTTAACAATGATGAAGTGTTCCTCAAAACCATGTACTGAACCCACTATTAGGCCTTAATCCTGAAGTCACTAATTACATTGAACAAAAATATAAATGCAACACTTTTGTTTTTGCTCCCATTTTTCATGAGCTAAACTCAAAGATCGAAAAAATTTTCACACAAAAGATCTATTTCTCTCAAATATTGTTTCCAAATCTGTCTAAGTGAGCACTTCTCCTTTGCAGAGATCATCCATCCCACCTCACAGGTGTGCATATCAAGATGATTAGACAGCATGATTATTGCACAGGTGTGCCTTAGGCTGGCCACAGTAAAAGGCCACCCTAAAATGTGCATCTTTATCACACATTTCCATAACAAAATAACATGGGTGCCACAATCTTATGTGCAGTAGTGTAGGTCAAAGGTAAATCATAAAAATGGTGCACAATCAAATTTTGGGTGAAATGACTTTACCTTGGTTGCAGATGAACACTATCGAACATCTCTAAAGAGCTGAAAGATAAACCACAGGTGTTATGAGGTGAAGTGGGAGCTGAAGAAACGGCAAAAATACAAGAGGTGTTGAACAGTGACGGAGTGCAGGCAAGAGGGAAGGATTCGACTTGTTTGAGATGAGTTGTCTGGAAAGTGGACAAAATCATACAGCATCAGACTGGGAGCTGCAGTGAACATGGACACTTTCTAGCAGCAAGATTTAAAAAAATAAATAAAAATCAAACTCCTTTAAATGTAATCTTGCTTGTCAGGGCATGTATCAAAAACTTCGAATCAGTCATCAGTGACACTTTGACCTACTTTGCATGATGCAGCACATTAAAACCCTGTGTATGACTGTATAGATCACTGTGAAGTCTATTTATACTCTTTATAACGTATGCTTATGTTGCCATTTAATTCTTTGCATGACTGGCTCATCTCAAACAAGCATATTTGGAAACAAAGAAGATAACAACAAATTTAAGGAGACAGATTGAGAAAATATTAAAGCAGCCAAATGGAGTGTTTGAGGCCATCTAGTGGTAAGGTTTCACACTGCAAGCCATATAATAACTTGCAAGACCATTCTCAAAAAGGGGGCTGGATCATGCAGGACAAATCCAAACGTGCATCAGCTGCTCAGTGGCACACGCTCCTGAGTGCCCACCCCTGTGCAGCTTTGCCAGTGAGATTTATGGAGCATCATAGACTCAGATGTTACTTCTCAATCCCACTTTATCATATTGCTTATACAGGTGTATCTCTAAAAATTACAATATCAAGAAAGTTTGTATTTTTGTCAGTTATTTTAGAAAATGAAAGTTCTATGTACATATAGTTTTATGACTCATTACATAAAAACTAAAATGTTTCAAGCAATTTTATTTATTTTATTTCTGCTAATTACAGCGTACGCAACACAAAAATAGAAAAAAGTCTATCAGAAATATATATATATATATATATATATATATATATATATATATATATATAAATCACATTTGAGTAACTCAGTATTTATGCAGTACAAACACAATAATAATACATTTTATTTGTAATGCACTTTACATTTGACACCAAATCCCAAAGTGCTAAATTAACCTCTCCTTTCTCCATACCACGGGGACGGAGTCCCTCATGGAGTGACATTTGTCTTGCCAGCCATTGCTACTTGTATCAAGTGCGCCGGCAGGTTTCTGACTGATCCTGGGTCCGTTGACTCTCCCCATAGCTCTTGAGGTACAGCGGGTTGCCATTCACCAGCAGCAGTGGAGGAGGGCAGCGATCTTCTGGTATGGCGGACAAACAATGATCTGAAACTGGGGAGGGTGGACCTTCAGTACCCCACATCAGGGTTGTGTAAGGCATGATAAGCTTATGTGACCCAATTGCGATTGTTCTGGTGTGGCGGAATAGGTCCACTGAGCTGTCTTGTTCTAACCACATGAAACGATATTTGATCTCTGCATGCTCCTTGCCAACAGTTGGGGGTGATGCAGAAGGTGTCCAGGCTGAGGTGAGAGCTTGAGTCATGATGTCAGGTGGCGGGTGGTTGAAAATTCTGGTATGCCTAAACATATACAGTAGTGTTCAGAATAATAGTAGTGCTATGTGACTAAACAGATTAATCCAGGTTTTGAGTATATTTCTTATTGTTACATGGGAAACAAGGTACCAGTAGATTCAGTAGATTCTCACAAATCCAACAAGACAAGCATTCATGATATGCACACTCTAAAGGCTATGAAACTGGGCTATTAGTAAAAAAAAAAAGTAGAAAAGGGGTGTTCACAATAATAGTAGCATCTGCTGTTGACGCTACAAACTCAAAACTATTATGTTCAAACTGCTTTTTTAGCAATCCTATGAATCATTAAACTAGTATTTAGTTGTATAACCACAGTTTTTCATGATTTCTTCACATCTGCGAGGCATTAATTTAGTTGGTTTGGAACCAAGATTTTGCTTGTTTACGAGTGTGCTTGGGGTTATTGTCATGTTGAAACACCCATTTCAAGGGCATGTCCTCTTCAGCATAAGGCAACATGACGTCTTCAAGTATTCTGACATATCCAAACTGATCCATGATACCTGGTATGCGATATATAGGCCCAACACCATAATAGGAGAAACATGCCCATATCATGATGCTTGCACCACCATGCTTCACTGGCTTCACTGTGAACTGTGGCTTGAATTCAGAGTTTGGGGGTCATCTCACAAACTGTCTGTGGCCCTTGGACCCAAAAAGAACAATTTTACTCTCATCAGTCCACAAAATATTCCTCCATTTCTTTTTAGGCCAGTTGATGTGTTCTTTTGCAAATTGTAACCTCTTCTGCACGTGTTTTATTTAACAGATGGACTTTGCGGGGGATTCTTGCAAATAAATTAGCTTCACACAGGCGTCTTCTAACTGTCACAGCACTTACAGGTAACTCCAGACTGTCTTTGATCATCCTGGAGCTGATCAGTGGGTGAGCCTTTGCCATTCTGGTTATTCTTCTATCCATTTTGATCGTTGTTTTCCATTTTCTTCCACACGTCTCTGTTTTTTTTGTTCATTTTAAAGCATTGGAGATCATTGTAGATGAACAGCCTATAATTTTTTGCACCTGCGTATAAGTTTTCCCCTCTCCAATCACCTTTTTAATCAAACTACGCTGTTCTTCTGAACAATGTCTTGAACATCCCATTTTCCTCAGGCTTTCAACAAGAAAAGCATGTTCAACAGGTGCTGGCTTCATCCTTAAATAGGGGACACCTGATTCACACCTGTTTGTTCCACAAAATTCACAAACTCACTGACTGAATGCCACACTACTATTATTGTCCCTTTTCTACTTTTTTTTTTTTTTACTAACAGCCCAATTTCACAGCCTTAACAGTGTGCATATCATGAATGCTTGGTCTTGTTGGATTTGTGAGAATCTACTGAATCTACTGGTACCTTGTTTCCCATGTAACAATAAGAAATATACTCAAAACCTGAATTAATCTTTTTAGTCACTATTATTCTGAACACTACTGTATAAGGATGACTGAGGAGTGGGAGGAGTCACATTGCACTTAAAAAAAAAAAGTTCAGATTTTTCTGAACTTCAATAACATGTTTCCACTCTAAACAGCAAGTAAAAAGCATTAGAGGTGGGCGATACCGGGAATTTTGGTATTGATGTAATACCAAGTAATACAGGCCCAGTATCGCCGATGTCGATACCGATACTTTTTCATACTTAAGCTTCATAGATCCAAAGGATCCAAAAGATCTAGGATAGAATTTTGCCAAACATTGTACGTGACAACAAAATACTTTATTTTCACAATCAACATTTTTGTTTAAAAAAAATATCACTCAACACAACTTAAAACAAAATCTCCTGAGGTAGAGGGCTGACAAACCACAATACAACAAAATTAACACACCACAACAAATACTGTAAACAGTGTCGGGGACAGGGAATGGGGGATGTCTCTCCTTTTCTCTCCGTTTGTGCAGCTCTGCGTTTTCTGCTGCATGGTTTTTCATGTGCTTGTAGAGGTTTGTGTTGTGTGGGCCGCCAGAAGAGGAGGTCCTGCTGGCCCACCACCAGAGGGCGCCCTGCCTGAAGTGCGGGCTTCAGGCACGAGAGGGCGCTACCGCCACGGACACAACCGGGAGTGACAGCTGTCACACAGCAACTCATGACAGCTGTCACCCATCATTTCATCACTCCATAAAAGCCGGATGTCATCTCCACCTCGCTGCCGAGATATCATCTACCTGTGAAGGTAATATTCTCTGCTGTATCTGAACTTAACACTGACTTTATAGTCTGAACTTCTTTGCAGCTGTTTTCCTGTGGGTGTTGCCTTATCTGTGGGATTGGCGTTTTGGTGTGATCAGCGCCGGCTTCGCTTCACACCCCAACCAGATAAGTGGTTAACAGGAGCTGCAGGAGTGTGTGATTAGAGGTGGAGGTGACTTTCCACCTTCTGACTGTTTTTGTTACTGGGTGTGCACACACCCACATCTCACTGTTTGTGCTCCTCGCCAGCAGTACCAGATCCGACAGTCGGGGACGGTGATCACCTGGGAATTCGGGACTTGGCGGCTCCAGTATTCACCAGGTTCGGTGGCGGCGGAAATCGTGTGGTTCCGGCTCTTCTCAGGACAGACGTCTTCTATCCTCAAGCCTGCCCACACGTCACCTTTGTGTATTGACTGCTATCAGATTCTGAGATTGTCTGTATATTCGTTGTGCACATTCACAACATTAAATTGTTACCTTTTGGCTCATCTATTGACCGTTCATTTGCGCCCCCTGTTGTGGGTCCGTGTCAATACACTTTCCCCAACAGGATATCTCTGCCAATGTCATGGATCCCGAGGGGCGTCAACCATCTGTTGGACAGCCAATGGAAGAGCAGGGTGCGCAGGCGTCGGCTGGAGGCGTGATTGGTGAGTTGCAGCACATCCTCACCGCCTTTACCACTCGGCTGGACCTGATAACCGAGCAAAACGTCATCCTTAATCGCAGGATGGAGGCTCTCACCGTGCAGGTGGAAGCGCGCGCTCAGGGCGCTGCTGCAGCTCCTCCTCCTGCTGACCCGGTGCCGAATACAGACATTCCACTGGTCATTCAACGACCCCCCCCACCATCCCCTGAAGCATACATAAGCCCCCCAGAGCCGTACGGAGGTTGTGTGGAGACGTGCGCGGACTTTCTTATGCAGTGTTCGCTCGTCTTTGCACAACGTCCCGTGATGTACGCGTCTGACGCCAGCAAGGTGGCTTACGTGATTAATTTGCTTCTAGGCAAGGCACGCGCTTGGGCTACAGCGCTTTGGGAACAGAGTTCACGGCTCCTCGCCTCTTATACTGGGTTTGTGAGGGAGCTCAGAACTGTTTTTGATCACCCTAACAGAGGCGAAACCGCGTCTACCGTGCTGCTGTCAATGAGACAGGGGCGCCGCAGCGCAGCCGAATATGCAGTCGACTTCCGCATCACGGCTGCGAAATCCGGCTGGAATATGACTGCGCTCCGCGCCGCCTTCATAAACGGACTGTCGTCGGTCCTGAAGGAGCACCTGGTGGCTAAGGAGGAACCGCGGGATTTGGCTGAGCTTATTGGTTTGGTTATACGATTGGACAATCGGTTAGAAGAACGCCGACGGGAGCGAGGCGAAGGGCGTAGTCAGGCACAAGCCGTCCCTCTTCCTCCCGGGTCAGAAAGAGAGCCATCTTCCCCACGCTCCACAGCCACAGCGCTCCGTGTGGCTACAGCTCCTCCTGCTGACGGTGCTAGGGACATGAGCAGGGCCACATTCAGACAGAGGAGGCTGGTCCGCGGGGAGTGTTTTGTCTGCGGATCGAGTGAGCATCAGCAGAGAGACTGCCTCAAACGGTCAAAACACAAACGCCCACCCTTAGAGACTGGGCTGAGGGGGGGTCAAAACATTCACGTGGGTCATACACATCTGTCAACATGACTCCCAGTTAAAATCCTGAGCGGGGATTTAACCCTTCAAGCCCCAGCACTGGTGGACACGGGGTCAGAAGGGAATCTGCTGGATAGCAGATGGGCAAGGGAGGTAGGGCTCCCTCTGGTGGCGCTTTCTTTGCCAGTGAAGGTGCGAGCACTAGATGGCACTCTTCTCCCTTTTATCACACACAAGACACTACCTGTAACCCTGGTAGTGTCTGGGAATCACCGGGAGGAGATTGAGTTTTTTGTAACTCCTACCTCCCGCGTGATTTTGGGCTTCCCATGGATGATTAAACACAATCCCCAGATTGATTGGCCGTCTGGGGTTGTGACTCAGTGGAGCGAAACCTGCCACCGTAAGTGTTTAGGATCCTCGGTTCCTCCCGATGTAAATGCTAATGAGGAGGTTAAAGTCCCTCCCAATCTGACGGTGGTGCCGGTTGAGTACCACGACCTTGCTGACGTCTTCAGCAAGGATCTGGCGCTCACCCTTCCCCCGCACCGTCCATACGATTGTGCCATTGATTTGGTCCCCGGCGCTGAGTACCCGTCCAGCAGGCTGTACAACCTCTCACGTCCTGAGCGTGAGTCAATGGAGACCTACATCCGGGACTCATTAGCTGCCGGGCTGATCCGGAATGCCACCTCCCCGATGGGTGCAGGTTTCTTTTTTGTGGGCAAGAAAGATGGCGGACTCCGTCCATGCATTGATTACAGGGGGCTGAACAACATAACGGTTCGTAATCGATACCCTTTACCCCTGTTGGATTCAGTGTTCACGTCCCTGCATGGAGCCCAAATTTTCACCAAACTGGACCTTAGGAATGCGTATCACCTGGTTCAGATCCGGAAGGGAGACGAATAGAAGACGGCATTTAACACCCCATTAGGTCATTTTGAGTACCTGGTCATGCCGTTCGGCCTCACTAACACCCCCGTGACGTTCCAAGCTTTGGTTAATGACGTCTTGCGGGACTTCCTGCACCGATTCGTCTTCGTATATCTGGATGACATACTCATCTTTTCCCCGGACCCTGAGACTCATGTCCAGCATGTACGTCAGGTCCTGCAGCGGTTGTTGGAGAACCGGCTGTTTGTGAAGGGTGAGAAGTGTGAGTTTCACCGTACCTCTTTGTCCTTCCTGGGGTTCATCATCTCCTCCAACTCCGTCGCCCCTGATCCGGCCAAGGTTGCGGCGGTGAGAGATTGGCCCCAACCAACAAGCCGTAGGAAGCTGCAACAGTTCCTCGGCTTCGCAAATTTCTATAGGAGGTTCATTAAGGGCTACAGTCAGGTAGTTAGCCCCCTGACAGCCCTGACCTCTCCAAAAGTCCCCTTCACCTGGTCGGATCGGTGCGAAGCCGCGTTCAAGGAGTTGAAACGCCGGTTCTCGTCTGCACCAGTTCTGGTGCAGCCTGACCCTAGCCGCCAGTTCGTGGTTGAAGTGGACGCCTCTGACTCAGGGATAGGAGCCGTGCTATCCCAGAGCGGAGAGACCGATAAGGTTCTTCACCCGTGTGCCTACCTTTCTCGCAGGTTGACCCCAGCTGAACGGAACTATGACGTCGGCAATCGAGAACTCCTTGTGATGAAAGAGGCTCTTGAGGAGTGGAGACACCTGTTGGAGGGAGCGTCTGTGCCGTTCACGGTTTTAACTGACCATCGGAATTTGGAGTATATCAGGACCACCAAGCGGCTGAACCCCAGGCAAGCCCGCTGGTCACTGTTCTTCGGGCGTTTTGACTTCTGAATCACCTACCGCCCCGGGACCAAGAACCAGAGATCGGATGCCTTGTCCCGGGTGCATGAAGATGAGGTCAAGACTGAGCTGTCGGATGCACCGGAGCCCATCATTCCGGAGTCCACTATCGTGGCCACCCTCACCTGGGACGTGGAGAAGACCGTCCGGGAGGCCCTGGCACGGAGCCCGGACCCCGGAACTGGACCAAAGAACCGTTTATACGTCCCACCAGAGGCCAGAGCTGCAGTCTTGGACTTCTGTCACGGGTCCAAGCTCTCCTGTCATCCAGGAGTGCGTAGGACCGTGGCAGTTGTCCGGCAGCACTTCTGGTGGGCGTCCATGGAGGCCGACGTCCGGGAGTATGTCCAGGCCTGCACCACCTGTGCCAGGGGCAAGGCAGACCACTCCAAGATACAAGGACTTCTGCAACCGCTTCCGGTGCCTCGTCGCCCCTGGTCTCACATTGGCCTGGACTTTGTCACGGGCCTCCCGCCGTCCCAGGGCATGACGACCATCTTCACGATAGTGGACCGTTTCTCCAAGGCGGCCCACTTCGTGGCCCTCCCGAAGCTCCCTACAGCCCAGGAGACAGCAGACCTCCTGGTCCACCACGTCATACGTCTGCATGGGATACCAACTGACATTGTCTCGGACCGTGGTCCTCAGTTCTCCTCACAGGTTTGGAGGAGTTTCTGCAGAGAACTGGGGGCCAACGTGAGCCTCTCGTCTGGGTATCACCCTCAGACGAATGGACAGGCAGAGCGGGCCAACCAAGAACTTGAACAGGCCCTCCGCTGTGTTACATCCGTGCACCCGTCGGCCTGGAGTCACCATCTGGCCTGGATCGAGTACGCCCATAACAGCCAGGTGTCCTCTGCCACCAGCCTCTCCCCATTTGAGGTGTGTCTGGGGTACCAGCCCCCATTGTTCCCCGTGGTGGAGGGAGAGGTCGGTGTGCCCTCGGTCCAGGCCCACCTGCGAAGATGCCATCGGGTGTGGCGCACCGCCCATTCTGCCTTGTTGAAGGCCCGGACGAGGGCTAAGGCCCATGCAGACCGCCGGCGTTCCCCGGCCCCTGCTTACCAGCCCGGGCAGGAGGTGTGGCTTTCAACGAAGGACATCCCCCTCCAAGTGGACTCACCCAAACTCAAGGACAGGTATATTGGTCCATTCAAGATCCTCAAAGTCCTCAGTCCGACCCGCAGTGAAGCTGGGAGCTGGAGCTTCACTGCGGGTCCACCCGGTTTTTCATGTTTCCCGGATCAAGCCACACCACACCTCACCCCTATGTGCTCCCGGACCGGCGCCGCCTCCTGCCCGGATCATCGCTGGGGAGCCTGCATGGATGGTTCGCAGGCTCCTGGACATCCGTCGGAAGGGCCGGGGGTTTCAGTATCTGGTGGACTGGGAGGGGTATGGACCTGAAGAACGCTCCTGGGTGAAGAGGAGCTTCATCCTGGACCCGGACCTCCTGGCCGACTTCTACCGACGTCACCCGGACAAGCCTGGTCGGGCGCCAGGAGGCGCCCGTTGAGGGGGGGGGTCCTGTTGTGTGGGCCGCCAGAAGAGGAGGTACTGCTGGCCCACCACCAGAGGGCGCCCTGCCTGAAGTGCGGGCTTCAGGCACGAGAGGGCGCTGCCACCACGGACACAACCGGGAGTGACAGCTGTCACACAGCAACTCATGACAGCTGTCACCCATCATTTCATCACTCCATAAAAGCCGGATGTCATCTCCACCTCGCTGCCGAGATATCATCTACCTGTGAAGGTAATATTCTCTGCTGTATCTGAACTTAACACTGACTTTATAGTCTGAACTTCTTTGCAGCCGTTTTCCTGTGGGTGTTGCCTTATCTGTGGGATTGGCGTTTTGGTGTGATCAGCGATGGCTTCGCTTCACACCCCAACCAGATAAGTGGTTAACAGGAGCTGCACGAGTGTGTGATTAGAGGTGGAGGTGACTTTCCACCTTCTGACTGTTTTTGTTACTGGGTGTGCACACACCCACATCTCACTGTTTGTGCTCCTCGCCAGCAGTACCAGATCCGACAGTCGGGGACGGTGATCACCTGGGAATTCGGGACTTGGCGGCTCCAGTATTCACCAGGTTCGGTGGTGGCGGAAATCGTGTGGTTCCGGCTCTTCTCAGGACAGACGTCTTCTATCCTCGAGCCTGCCCACACGTCACCTTTGTGTATTGACTGCTATCAGATTCTGAGATTGTCTGTATAGTCGTTGTGCACATTCACAACATTAAATTGTTACCTTTTGGCTCATCTATTGACCATTCATTTGCGCCCCCTGTTGTGGGTCCGTGTCACTACACTTTCCCCAACAGTTTGTTGTGTTTCCACTGTATTTAACAGCCCTACTGCAAACTGTACAGCTTGCTGTTGATTCATTTTCTGCAATAAAATAAAGCCAAACGGTGCTTCACTTCCTCTCTGACATTTCGATACTCCGGTGTCTCTCTCTGTAGTGTCACGTGTTGACTCGAGGAGAGTGCTGAGTGGGCAGGCCAGGCTGAGCCTACCTGCATGGCTGTTGGCTGGTGCTGCTGAGCCATGTGACAGCGCAACAACAAAAGACCAGAGGGGGGAGGGTGCGCTGCTCCGTGTTGTGTGACACAGCGCAGGGCTGCTCTTACAGAGAGAGAGTAGACTTTGATGAATCTGCGTGCGCAGCAGTCAGTGCATGCGGGAGAGAAAAAAAAAGCTTGAGTATCGATCTTTTTACACGAGGATCGTTCAATATCAATACCAGAGTTGGTATCGATATTATTGATATTAGGATCGATCCGCCCACCTCTAAAAAGTATGCTGATCCTCTCTTCATATTTGCTCAGCATTTTACGCCACTAACTTGCCGGGAACATCTACAATGGTTCCACAATCACCGTTGATGCTCTCTAGCATCATCTAACATGCCGAGGTTTTGTCTGAATTACATCCGTCAAATGTCACTTGGTAGAGAGATCAGCTGTAACCGTTGATCTTAAGATGTTTTTTCTTCTCAATGTCTTTTGCAGCATGGACTGACAAAAGCTGCAGGAAGGGGCTGTCTTTCAGGTATCTGACAACCACGGTACACATAACGCCCCAACCATAGGAAGTCATTGTGACTCTTGGTGAGCAGCGTTCAAACAACAACCCAGGAGGAAGCATGTAAAAAGCCAGGGTGAATTTGTAGAGATCAAAACTACAGCCTAACTTCCTTATGAATCTTTGTTTTTTTGGGAGTGTTCTTATAAAATATTCTAACATTTCTAGATAAGTATTTCACGTTGTGAAATATCTGAAAAAATATATTTTACTTTGCCGCAATACTCAGTTTTTTTTGGCATGTGCCTAATAAACAGTTTTGGATTAGTGACATCTACTTCACTGTGTGTCAGTGCTCTAGTCTACAATGTGTCAGTATCTGTTTCAGATTTGTCATAGTAAAAATACAAAACCCCAGTCACTGGTCTATTTGCAATTTCACACCATACCATTAGATGGCCATGAAAATTCCATTATGTCATTTTAAGAGTTAGAAGTCATGCATTCCATGTAAGTCTCAAAAAGAAATCAACTCTTCCCAATCCAGCTTCTGTTGCCATACCAACACCACAGCAATCACACGCCCCCTGACACAGTTTATTAAGTCAAAGCACTGGACACTGGAGGATCAACACAATCTGGTAAATCTTCACATTATCATCTGTGAAAGTAACAACACAGTGTGGAAACTACTTTTGTGCTGCTGGCACAAACAGCGAAGGGGTGACAGCTACTGACTGCTTGAAGGGACAGGAGGAGACAACCACATCGTCACACTGCCAGCGTTTGCTCCCAAACACCAACGCTCAGGGCAGGCAATTATTACAGCTGGGTGCATACAGTTTGTTTTATGAAAACCAGAGAGAACAGATGGAGAGGATGATGTTGACGTCAAACAGGTCTGTTCCAATATCAGCCAACAGAAAATATGATCCAGCAGTGATGTTCTGAGCTGACACAGCAGCAGTGTGCAGAACACAGTGACAGTCATCGTGTGCATATGTCGTGACTTCACTGGTGTTATTTTTTCTCCATTTAGCCAGAAACTTCCAAAAATAATTCCAAACTTTCTGCAGTGTGAAAATTGCTGTTGTCTTCTCCTCGTCACATAGTCTGGGTTCTTAAATAATTCTCAGAGCAGGACTTGAATGAATCACATGGTGTTTGCCTTTGAATCCACATTCATGAAAACACTGGTTTCAATGTATATTTAGGTCAAACTTCATAAACTTGAAGAATCCAGACCTGGAAATGAGTAAATCAAATATAAATTAACAGACAAAGATCACTGATTCCTGCCCAAGTACCAACACCAGCCCCTGTCCTTTTTATTTGTATTTATTTGTTTGTTTATTTAGGTTTTTTTTTTGGGGGGGGGGGGGGGTCATTTTGCAATGCTGTCACTAAAGGAGTCATATTACACAAAAATTATTTGTGTGAGTTTCTTGTTAAACAGCTTGAAGGTTCCACAAGTCTGTGACTGTGCTTGTGGAAACTGTCTTAATCCAAATAAAATTTAGACCTGAAACAGCCGGTTTTAGACTTGTGTGACATATTTCACAGGAGTCCATATCTGATCCCCTGCTTGCTCTTTGAGACACCACTGAGCCAGTCTGCTCTTAGCGCAAAACACCCAAATGTTCTGTGGGGGAGACTTATCCTACAGTGAGAGTAGCTACAAGTGAGGGTGACAAGCAGTTAGTGTTTGTTGGTTGATGGGCATTCCCAGGGAAGGCCAGCTTGTGGTTACTTGTCGTTACTGTGCATAATCTTTAACAATACATTTTAAGAGACGGAGGAAACCTGACACTGTCACCAGTGTTGCCAGCTTGGTGACTTTCTCTCTAAATCTGGTGACTTTCCAAACCCTCTTGATGACTTATTTTATCAAAAGCGACTAGCGACAAATCTAGCTACTTTTCTTGGTGTCACTGGAGACCTTTCTGGTGTTTAGCGATTCAAAAGTGAAAGCACGCGTTGATCTAGTCTGTTCTCACCAAGCAGCAGCGGCTCTCCCCATCTCTGCCACTGCAGCCTGCAGCTGCAAAGCCACAGAGCCCAAAGCACTGAGCGGAGGGATATCTACAAACGTCCGCATTCAAACACGCACGCGCGATGCCTCTGCGCTATTCCTGCACTGAATGGCAAACCTGACTCGGACTCAGTCAGCCTACTTACCTTGTTTGCTGCGCAGCGACTAATTAGTCTCCAGACTTTGAGGATCCTTGGCCTTGAGAAGTTATTTTATTTTGAGGAGTGATAGCCAATTCTAATGGCAAAATAAATAAACAAACCAAGAATCACTTTTTTGTCTCTTCCACGTTTTTTTTTCAAAACTGTATTTCAACAAATACATTAACAGTAAACGAATAAAGGACAAGGCCACAATACCAGTCACAGTATTATCATTATAAATAGAAAGAGGAAAAAATAAATATAGTACAATACAAAAGTAAAGGGTTTCTTTAACACTAAAAAAATTCCTTATAGAGCGTGACAGTTTTATGACATTTTGACATCAGAGACACATTTATGAACAATTAGCACACCCACGTGTTTGCAATTATATGGGTGAATACGAGATCTGTCCATAAGGTATCGTACCTTTTTATTTTTTATTTTTTTAACTATATGGATTTGATTCATATGTTTTCACGTCAGACAAGCTTGAACCCTTGTGCGCATGCGTGAGTTTTTCCACGCCTGTCGGTGACGTCATTCGTCTGTGAGCACGCCTTGTGGAAGGAGTGGTCCCACCCCATTGTCGGATTTTCATTGTCTGGAAATGGCGGAATGATTTGGGGTTTTTTTCCATCAGAATTTTTTCAGAATCTGTTAGAGACTGGCACCTGGAAACTATTCGAAAAATTTATCTGGCTTTCGGTGAAAATTTTACTGGTTTCACAGAGAATAAGGTCTGTTAGTACAGCTTTATGGACCCCTTTAAGGACGCTCAGCGCGCCGCGCTCCGAGCTGCGACGACACGGCACAAGCCACCGGACCATTTCTGAGCTGATGGCTCTGTGGATACGAGACCGTCGTGTGCTCTTTCTCTGGTTATCACAAGAGCTGGACATCAGCCATTTTCCGGCAGATTTCACTTTTAACTAGAGATTTTGTCATGGAAAGCCGCGCGGAGGCTTCGCGCGTCACGACCGATTCGCTTTGGAAGCGAGACAAAGGAACACCTCCCTTTCGGCATGTCAGAGGACAAGTTTGGACATGTCCAGCTCTCCACAATTTCACTACTTACTGGACTGGTAGCCGAGCACTGAAAGCCAAGATAGACATGTCCAAACTTGTGATGCCCGTAAAATTTTCACCGAAAGCCAGATAAATTTTTCGAATAGTTTCCAGGTGCCAGTCTGTAACAGATTCTGAAAAAATTCTGATGGAAAAAAACCCCAAATCATTCCGCCGTTTCCAGACAATGAAAATCCGACGACGGGGCGGGACCACTCCTTCCACAAGGCGTGCTCACAGGCGAATGACGTCACCGACAGGCGTGGAAAAACTCACGCATGCGCACAAGGGTTCAAGCTTGTCTGACGTGAAAACATATGAATCAAATCCATATAGTTTAAAAAAAAAATAAAAAGGTACGATACTTTATGGACAGACCTCGTATAAAAGCATGCACAAAGTGATGAAGAAAATGGCACTAACAATGGCTGCATTAACATTGTTAGAATGGTGCAATTCGACATGGATGTGTATTCAGGGAGCGTGAGGATTTACTTGCAAATGACGATAATTGGCTCATAAGCCGATTTCCATTACCAAGGGCCACTGTTACTGGAGTTGAGCGCAAAACTGCGGCCAGCTCAGAGCGCAACATGGCGAGGAGCCAGGGGTTGCCTGTGCTGATTAAGCTGGGTTTCCTGGCATCAGGGGCATTCCAGCAGGAGCTGGCCGATCGATCAGGAGTGTGCCAGTTAACCTTGAGCCGAGCCATGCCAGCTGTGTGGAATGAAATCCTCCAAATGTCATCCAGGTACATCACATTTCAACATTAAAGGTCCTGTCACAGTGGCGTTTTCGTAGAGCTCTCCGCCCACTTCACGAGGAGTTCTTTCTCAATACGCTGCGGTATGTTGAGGGCTATGTGCGTAGGACGGAAGAAATTAAACCTGTTTAATTTTCTTCGGTGTACAGCACAGCATGGAGCCTTCATGCGAGTACATGCAGCGTTGTGCTACTGTCTGCTACTGTGAGCCCGCCCACACTTCAACATGGTACTGTACGCCACTTCACATCTCCCTGTTGTTCTTCTGGAGCTATAAATACTGCAAGCTCAAAGCTTCACTTTATCATACTGGACTAATTATATGAGGACTGTTTCACTGTGTCACATCGTTTCATAAAAGCTCTCTCTCTCTCTCTGTCACAGAGAGAGAGAGAGAGAGGTTTTATTTTGAGGAGTCTGAGTCTCCTTAAAATAAAATAAAAGCTCCCCCCCCCCCCCCCCCCCCCCCATATGCGCACTCGCTGCATGTCGGTGCACTCATCAAACGCCCTGATAGATCAGTCTGATCAAAGCTGAAAAGAGCTGTGACTCTAAAATAAACGCGCACTTGCTGCATAAAAAAAAATAAATAATAATAATAATGTTAAATTACTTTTTTTTTAGCCGCACCACACCATGCAGTAGAGAACAGAGCGCACTTCCACAGAGGCAGAAAATAGCACTGAAACTGGGGTGGCATTGCACACGTGACTGTGTGCACATTACAACGCGAACACACGCAGCTGCAAGTATGAACGAACACTGTTAAAGGCTGAGTACGCGCGTATTTCGGGTGTATTTAAATGAAACACAACGCTGCAATGAGCAGCTCTACGATCACTGTGACAGGGGCTTTAAGCAGAATAGGATTTTCACTCCATTAACATACAAATCATGTGATGCGCAAATGCATCTAACTAAAATTGTGACTAGGTGGCCTGCACATGACTCATTGATCCTGACTAACAGTGTGGTTGGGGAAGCCCAGTCTCACGCCTTTTTTCATGTTCCCGTCAACAGTAAAATAAAAAAAAATTAAAAAAAAAGCGTCATGGAGATGAGTGACATTTCCGTGACGCTTTATTTTATTTTACTATTTGTAACCCTAACCCCTTCTCCTAAACCTAACCATAACTCGCCCCCCAGACAGCCCGTGTCACCCCATATCAGCTGCCATACATTCAGTATGTGTGCACTGCTTCTGCGACATGTTTATTCCAGTTGACAGTGTACCAAATACATATTCCTCCACTTCAATTACTACATTTAGTTAATTTCATCTGGAGCTCACACTCTGTTAAATTTCTCTTCTCACCCTGATCATTCCGGACACAGAGGGGAATCCCCAGGTCCAGGGCCTATTTAAATACATTTGCATATTTAAATAGGGATGTGGTACAAGATTGGAGCATGTGTATGGACGTTCAATTCCATGTTCAGTGGGATGTACAAATGGAACGTGCTTGGATCCATGCATATGCACACTTTGAAACATTTCGATATTTTTGTGCTGGTTTCTGGGTTTTGGCATATGCCACTTTCAGTAGGAAATCCATACAAGTGTTTGTACACGAGGCCCCTGTTCTTGATTTGTTTCAGTCCCAATGTATTCACAGTGATGTTCCTTTATCACTAGTTAGCATGCTAAATCCCACATGTCTTGTAAACCACTTCAAAAGTACTATCTGGTAACAAAGACAGCATTTTTAGAGTCCGCAAATTTATTTCTAGCAAATGTTTATAAAATATAAGTGAAAAACTGCCAAACATTTTAGATTTATACAGAAATATAGCTGTTTTGGAGTGTATGCCACCATGGTGGATTATTTTCTTCAAGCAACCAAAAAGCATATGTCACACCGACTTCACGCTGCCTTTTACTCAGTTCGCCAGTTGCTGTGTCACATCGCTTAGCATTTGCAAAAAATAGACATCCCTTCTATTTTGGCCTCACCTAACTAGTGGTGTAGTGACTGCACATCTCTTGGCACTGTAACATCCCCATTCTGACAGAATACAGATGGCAGCTGGTCACTTTGCCTTTTTAAAAACTGTAACTGCCAAATCTCACGATTTTTTTTTTTGTTCTTCTAAATTTGAAGCTACTGTGATCAAGGGATTAGAGCTGTCCTGTCTCAGAAGGGAGAGAGGGCGTGGCCAGCAGCAGCTCCTTTCCAATTAAAGCAACAGGCACAGAAACAGTTTCTTAGAGACCTTTAAATCTGTGTCTGTAGGATGTGTAACCTCAGTGTTTGTGGGTTTTTGTTACAACCTTTGATAGCTGCTTTAAGACTTAGTGAATTACATTAGTGAAATATATTAGGTTGACCAAATCTTGTCTAATATGAACCCTTTAATGATCAAGGATATTAAAGTGTATCAAAAATTACCAAGTGTGCATGTTTGTTTCTTTTTTATTTAACAACCTTCTAACTATAACCCATGAAAACTGATACTTTAATAAGAAGTGACTTCATTTTGTTAGCATACGGTACACATTTAAGGTCATTATATGGTTTAATTTCCAATTTCAGACAAGCTACAAGATCAGAGTAAATATATTCTGGTGTTGATTGAGGATCAGGGTTGGGGGCTTGGACCACAGCATGAATGAGTGATTCTGAAGCAGCTTCAGACAGCTGCATGGTTTTCCTGGATTAGTCCCGGTGATTGGTTCGCTCACCCACAGCAAGTGCGTCTTGGCTAAAAGCAGCTACGCTCTTCCGCATCTCATTCTCACTGCCACGCAGTGGTATCAGTGACACATTACCATGATGAGTGTCTGGCAACACACTCCTTACACAGTTCTGCTGCAATCCGTGCACGGGCCACATGTCACCGTCATACTAACAAGGACATATTAACATTAACAAGGAGATGACACAAACAGAGAGGATGGCATAGAGAAAGAATAAAAATGGATAATGCAGGATTGTCAATTTCTGGACCTTTAAGACAAACTACACAACTCCATATATAATGCAACAGAAAAACAATCTTGCAAACAGTGACAGAAGCACCATACTCGGCACAAATACTCCTTAAGCCCCTTTCACACCCGGCCAACATGGAGTTGTGTCATGCACCACAATACGCTGAGAGACACAAAGGGCTACATGAAACAGACACAAAAAATTAATTTTTTTTATTTTTTTTTTGTGCATTTTCGACGTAGAGCACGGGACGCAGAAAGGAAATAGTTTTCATGCAAGTTGAGGCAACGTCACGGTACTTAACGTGACTGCATTGCTACCCAACACCAATTTACGATTCCTGCTGTGCTTCATTGTTGCCGAGCTATAAATCACGCAGGATTGTTGTCAAAGTTTTTATACCGTTACACAATGAAGTAACTATACCGCTCAAAGAGCACATGTGGACAATTAAAAGAAAAAAATCCTCAAGTTCTCTCACAATTGTGTTAAACAAAGTCCATTAACTCCTACTCACAGACCAATCACCAGCGAGAGGACATGTCCACATCCACAACAGCTCTTCATGGAGGACATCTCCACGTCCACTCATGGACAGATCACGCACGTGTGATCACCAGCTGCAGTGCCGCGATCACAAAAAGAATGATAAACTAGAACAGAAATCAGAGCACACACCTGCAGCGCTGCACAAGAAGAAAAATAAACTACAATAGAAATCAGAACACACACCTGCAGCGGAGAAACAATAAACCAGAAGAGAAATCAGATAAAAGAAATCAGTAATAAAGTCCATTAACTCCTGGAAATAATGTATTCTGACTTTTCCCAGTGTATCAACTTCATCTGTGTGTCCAGGCAGTCTGTTGGAGCCAAGCTTCTCCCCCGTGCTGCGCGCAGCTGACACAGACATTCCTGTGTATTAGATACCAGAGGTGGGACGAAGTCACCATCAAGTCACTCTCAAGTCATGAATCAGGAAGTCCCAAGTCAAGTCTCAAGTCAGCTTGCAAACAATAGGTGGTCATTATGACTTGACACTTGACTTGGGACTTGCTGATTCATGACTTGAGAGTGACTTGATGGTGACTTTGTCCCACCTGTGTTAGATATGCAGCATATGCAACTCTTTTGAAAAAAGAAAAAAAAAAGGATGGCCACTTGAATTTTCAATAGGCAGCCAGGTAGGGGTTAGTTGAAGAATTACACAGGGGTCAAAATTAAAAGATGTTCCAATCATACTCAAAACTACACCACATTATTTGTCTGATCACAACAATTCCAAAAAGGTATAGTTTGGACAATCTGTGGATGAATATAATAGAGTTATGGGGTAAAAACAGCAAGAATGGTGCCAAAGGTCAATTTCAGTTTGTACAAGGGTCAAGAGTTAAAGTTGCTCCAGTTTTATAAAAAAGTTGTGCAAATTATTGGTTGAGCTAACAGGATTAATAAATGGAATAGTTTTGATTGTGCTGAATGCTTAATCTGCAAAGTAAAGCTCAAACAATGTCAAAGTCCATTGAATTCTATGACGTGATATATGTTACCCTGTAATGTGACAACTAAGCATGCCACACGGTGTAAACTATTCCTTTTAAAAGCCCTATTAAGCGACCACGTCCAGCTGTGAGGAGACTCCAGGGAAGACCCAGGACTAGGTGGAGAGATTATATCTCCACACTGGCCTGGGAACACCTCAGGATCGCCCAGTCAGAGGCGGTTAATGTGGCCCAATGTCGTAGACTGAACGGTCCCCCGTAAAAATTTGTCAGCCCTGGCTTCACTGCACATGCGTCATTTGGAACCACAGCAGCACGTCTACACCCAAAGCAATAAAATGGTTTAATGTGATTATTAACCATCAAATGACAAAGTAAAACCTCTTAAATCATTCTAAAGTCAGTTTTAAGCAGAAAATGAGGTGATAAGTGGCACCAAAATGACGTAGGTGCAGCAGCAGCTGTGGCGCTCTGAGCGGTCTGTGGTATTATGAAATAATTTTATGTGGAAATGGAAATGATTGTTGTACAAAAGCTTCAGATATCTGTCACTGAAATAGATGATGACTGGAGTGCAGTTTTAAGCAGAAACAAGGTGATAATAATCAGTGAATTGCTGCTAACACTCAGAAATGACGCTGCTGAGCTCTGAAATGATGCATGTGCAGTGAAAGCAGGGCAGACAGATTTTTAGGGGGACCGGGAAAGGGAAGTTTAAGATCCCTTGCTGGAGCTGTTGCCCATGCGACCCCATCCCAGATAAGCAGTTGAAGATGAGTGACTGATTCTTCAATTGACCCCCTACCTGGCTGCCTACTGAAAATTCAAGTGGCCAATCTGTTTTTCAAGAGGAATGTTTAAAGAGTATTTGTGCCGAGTATGGTACTTCTATCACCATTTGCAGGATTCCTCTGTAAATATTCTGCAGCACTAATAATGCTATATGTATATTTATGAACCTTGAAACCAATTATAAAAGCTTCTATCAATCCATAACAAAAAAAAAACATTTCAAAGCATGTTCATATATTTCATGTAATTTTAAATCGTGCACTCAGATGGCTTCAGTTAAACTGCTATTTTAAACTACACTTAATTCATTTGTGTGTATAATTGCTGTGTTATTGAAAAATGTTAAAATCTGGGTTGACCTGTTTTTAATTAAAAAAAAAAAAACTTTTTGGACAGTTATGCTTGTGTGTGAGATCGTACCTGGATACTGAGAAAAGTAGCGAACCACTCCCTCATTTCTGACTCAGAATCGCAGCACAGATACCTACACACACACACACACACACACACACACACACACACACACACACACACACACACACACACACACACACACACACACACACACACACACACACACACACGATAAGGAAGTGGTTTTTAATCAGAAATGTTCACAGAAATACAGCAGACACACGTTTGGAGAAAGACATTTAAAAAAGAAAAGAAGGAAAAACAATAACTGCAACTGCAATATTCTCTCTGGTGGTACCCAGTCGAAGTGCCACGAGCATACACAAAGTGTGATTCCTCATTTAAACTCCAACAAAGAGAAACACTGATTAGAACCAATGGTATGTATGCCCATATCTGTAAAGTGTGTACGTACGTGCACGTGTTTTGCAGTTAGGTTGTTGTCATGTAGCCCTCTGAGTCATCAGCTATGCTATGATTTTGAATAAACAGACTTAAAAAGGCACAGTTATTGAGTACAAGTACGTCTCTGCACTTCACTAAGACACAAATAAACAGCAATAATTTCAGTTGTGTAGTATTTGAACTACAAAATTACATTAACTTTAAACTCCTAAACCCATACACTAGGAACATACATAGTGTTTTCCCATATAACACTATATAACTTCATAACTGACTTCAGATCGACTCTATGTATCTGAATTGACCTAAGCACAAGTTTTCACGTGTTAAATGTAAATAATGCTGGAGAAATCGGTCAGAGAATCCACGGTGATTATAAGTACAGAGCAGGCATTTTCCACTGACAGCACGACATTGCCACAGAACTTCAACCTTTCAAGATGGTGGGGCCGCGATCCACTAGGGGCAGACCTGTTGTACAACTCGACCTTATCGAGTAAATCTGTGGAAAAACTCCCTCTGATGATTTGAAGAAGAAACCTCAAGTAGACCAGAATATCTATCTTTCTTTATGGTTTTAGACTGTCTTTTAGTTCAACTTGTTTTTACGGCAACATATTTCATAATTACAAATTATGTTCTTTTCCATTATTTTGATCTTCTAAATTTTTTACGGCTTTGAATTATTTGTCAATGATAATGCATTTTGGTCTGCACCTATACATTAAAGTTTGTTTTAATGCTACTGTTGTTAAAGTTTCAATCTTTTTTAAACTAACTGCCTACATTTTTTTGTTCTAAACTTGTTTTATTGCTTTTAAATATTTGTTGTTTGTAAAACACTTTGGGCTACACCTGTATATTAAGTGTTCTACAAATAAAGTTCATATTTACACATCTTAATTTCTTAAAAATATAAGTACCTTCACATAAAGACTTCCTATGTTTGTCTCAATAATAATAATAACAAGAACAATAGTCTAAAAATATAGGTCTTTTCACAATTTGAAAAATACTAATAAGTTCTGTATCATTGTCTTATATTATTGTCTCAGTTACATCAACGAAAGATACTCTTCTTAAGAATCCAGCAGAGTTCCAGAATTTTCAGTGCAAATGGCTAAATGTAGTTATGTGCAGTTTGTCCTGGAGTCAGCCCTGAAGCAGAAATAAGAACTCCCTGTGCTTCCATGATGCGGTCTGAAAACTGGAGTAGATGTGATTAACACCACCTGCTTGAAATTCAATCAAATAAGAACTGCTCCTTTTGACTCTGTACACCAGTCCAGCCTCCAGCACTCCCAAACCAGTAACTTTGTTAAATCTTGTAAATGTTCCAGAGCTGTGCTTCATTTTGAAAGCCTCATAACTAGGGTTGGGTAATGAGAACCGGTTCTTTTCAGGTATCATTAAGAAATGATTCGGCCTTTTTGCTTAATGATTCCCTTATCGGCCCTTCATAGCGGCCATTGTTTTGGGGGGTGCTTGTTGGGAAACTGATCATGTCTCTACGTTGATTACAGAACCCTGCAGGGGTTCTGTAATCAACCGTTTCTGCAGCGCTGCTCTTCTTTGAAGCTTGAAGCAACGAAGCACTGATTTGACCCACTTCTTCGTTGGTTCTTTGTTTTTATTTCCCTTTGTCTTAATTTTTCCCCATTAAAACCCCAAAGAGCATCTGTCTGTGAGTAATATTTACCTTTTTTATGTTAAACCGACCTGTTATGGTCTTCTGGAGCAGTTGATAGATGTATTTTAAAACTTAAAAATGGGACCAATGCTCACGTGTTAGCATGTCTATGGCATTTTCAATGTTGAATTTAGCATTAGCTGTTCACATCCCAGCACATGTGTGTGCATTTGTTTTCTGTACAATAATTAAAGGCTCAGCATTTGTTGTTGTCAAAGAGTCAAATATATTAGAAATTGTAATATTTTTTAAATTTATTTTTGTTTATATTAATAATAATAATAATAGCAACAACAATAGTAGTAATAATAACTAATAATGCTACAATACAATTTTAGAGAGACATAAAGAACCTGATTTAAAAACAACAGAAAATATAATACCAATTACAATGAACATAAATAAATAAATATAGAAATAACTTTCCTGTGAACACCTAGTGACTCTTACACCTCCACTTCATCCATGTCTTATTTAAGTTTAATGACAATTTGCTTCAGTCAAAACATATTTTCAATTTGTTAATTTCTTCAGTGATTTCCTTCAGAACTATCTGCCAAGCTAGAAAACTGCTGCATCCTAGTAAGAGCAGAATACTACTGGAATTAATTTGAATAAAGAAAATTGTTTTTTTTTTCTCACCAAAATGGATGCCGCACTCATTGCAGTATATTGTCTGGAATATCCCCAGATTGCATTTCAGAGCTTCTAGAATTCAAACATTTGCGGTGGGTGGTGGGGGGTAATTTTGGGTGACAAGCTTTTTTTGTTTTTCACCACTGAATATGTTTTTCATCCCTGAATATGTCAATTGTGAGTCACTTTTGTGCAGATTAAAGTCACTAACTGGGACTGCTGTCTTGTTGCGAGAAAGAAACGAGAATTATCCTCCGTTCTGTTCACACAGCACCAAATGCTGTGCAGCTCTCTGCCGAGTCAACTTAGAAGGACAGAGTCCAGTCGGAATGAATAAATTCAAAGCGAAACAACGTTTAAATCAAATGACACCTCTTTCCAAATGTAATACAAACAAAATGCAATCGATCAAAATGTTTTTTTTTCCTCCTAAAATGAGACATCCTGCGCTGACGTGCAATAGCCAGCTGGGCTCAGCTCAGAGGTATGGAGAGACATTCATGCCAAAATGTCTGAAAGGAAATGCTTTTGACAGAAACTACAGATTTTGTTTATTTTTATTTATGTCCAGAGATCAAGGATCCAGTGACTAATTTCATATTTATTTACTTTAAGACTCAATAAATGTTGCTGACATAGAAAACATGTAAAGCCTACTTTTAGTACACAGAAAAGTCACAAGAGGTATCGATAAGGGAATTGTTAAGGAATCGGATCGATAAGCAGAATTGATAATGGCATCAATATCAATAAAATTTATCAATACCCCTCCCTAATCATAACAGAATCCAATCAAATCACAATAGAGAGACTTTATGATGCACGGAAACATTGCTTTAAAAACAGACCGGTGAATCAAACAGGTATTGCATTAAATTGATAGCAGTCCTGCATGCACATAAATAGAGTTCCTAGCACTGCACACACACATGCACTTCTGACACTCAGTTCTTGTTGGGATTAACAACTACTGCAACATGTGTGCCTTTAAATATTAAAAAATTCAGTTACCTTTTTATGCAGTGAAGTGAACCACTATACCAAAACATTACTGATGACCGATAAATAAATGAATGTTCCTTTATCATTTAGCCACTGAATAAAATTTACATAATTGCAGCTTCTCTGTGAGCCTCAGTGCAGCAAATACAAAAGAATGCAGATAAAACAGTGGAAAAAAAAAAGATAAAATAGTGCGGTCCTAAGGAGTTTCAAAGTGCCACTGATATGCCCATCACAAGGTAAATGTTTTCAACATTAAAGATAAAATTAATCACATTCAGTTTTCCATAATTATACTTTTATTTTATGTCTAGTTGCTATTTTCTGAAGTTTGGTTACGTGAGATAAATGCTAAGACTTTTTTTCTCCTCGCTCCTCCCACATTCAAACCCAGCTCCCGCTGTCTGTCTGTCTCCTCTGATTCACACGTAGGTAAAAAGTAACAGAGATGTCACAGTGCATCAAGAACAACCCTCCCAGTGATGGAGACCAACCTACATGGTAAACACACACCAAAAGCACCATTTTGTCCCCCTCCATGTGCCACTATGGAGGGGGGAAAAAAGTGAATGCGCATCCCAGGTGGGGGAACACCACCAGTCTATCACAGGGCCACGTAGACAGAAACACATTCATACGTATGGTCAATTTAGCATCACCAATTCACCTACCCTGGATGTCTTTGTAAATAGCAAGAAGCACCCGGAGGGAACCCACGCAAACACGAGAAGAACATGCAAACTCCACACAGAAAAGCCCCAGGCAGGAATCAAACCTAGGAAACTTCTCACTTTGAGGCAACAGTGCTAACCACTAAGCCACCATGCTGCCATTAAGTTAGTTAATTTGTGTGAAACGATTATTTCAGAAATCATATTCACTATTTCTTTGCAGAATGTTGAAGTAATGTTGAAGTAATGTACAGAATTAGATAACTGATGTTACTTGTGTTTTGTACAATAACAATACCTCTAACCTTAGTGACATGAAATTTAGGTCTTAGGCGCCCTGCTTTTGTCCCTTTATATACGTAACACCTCTTGGGCACATATTGCAGCATTTTGGGATTACCTTTCATTGCTATGCTGATGATACTCAGTTATACATGCCGATAACTGCTGGTAATCCTTAGAAGACTGCCTTTCATCAGTAAGAAGCTGGATGTCTAGCAACTTCCTACTTTTAAAACTCTGATAAGACTGAAATGATGATTCTGGTCCAGTGAGAATTGGCATCAATTTGACCAGCTAACGCTTAGCCTAGGCTCGTGTGTCACCACACTGACAAAGTATGGAACCTTGGTGTAATTTCTGATTCTATGTTTTCTTTTGACCTCCACATTAGAGATATCACGAGGACTGCTTTCTTCCACCTGCGAAATATAGCGAAGATTCGTTCCATCACGTCTATGGCTGATGCTGAGACCCTGATTCATGCATTTGTCTCTTCTGGATTGGACTATTCTGCAATGTTCTCTTTTCTGGTTTACCACAGCCCAACATTACAGGTCTCCAACTGGTTCAAAATGCTGCTGCCAGACTTTTGACACAAAGCAGAAAGTCTGACCACATTACACCCATTTTGGTGTCTCTTCACTGACTTCCTATCCCTGAGATCAGATTTTAAGATTCTGCTACTAGTCTATAAAACTGTTCACGGACTGGCACCTCCCTACTTCGCTGACCTAATTAAACCCTACGTACTGGCCCAGGCTCTGCGTTCTCAGGGTGTAGGGATACTTTGTGTCCTCAGGGTGAATAAAAAGTCTGCGGATCACAGAGCTTTCTCTTATCATGCCCCTGTTCTTTGGAATGATCTCCCTGCATTAATAAAACAGTCAGATTCTGTAGAGACTTTCAAGTCCAGACTTAAGACACACTTATTTTCCCTTTCATATGGCTAGCACACTGGCATAGTATGTTACTATGCTTTTTACTCAAATTCATTTTATTAGGAAACAGAGCGGGCCGCGGCCTCAACTTTATCTAAATTCTGGGTCTTTTAGTGAAGCTTAGGGCTAGTGGCTGGCGATCACCGCTGGCCACTAGCCGGTTCTTCTTGTTGCTTAATGCTGACAAATTATACTGTATTTGTTGTCGGTCTGATGGCTGATTCAGTTTTTTTTCCTCTCTGTTTGAGGTGTGGCTCCATCCAGAGATGGGTGTGGTGTCTGTTTCTGAAACCCTCCTGTCCTGTGCACTGGCAACATTTCCTGTATAATCGTTTTGTGAATTGTTTTGTAACTTGTGTCAGCAGCATGGCCCAAGCAGATTCTGGTCTGCTTGAGGTTTCTTCCTTAAGCTGCATTTACACATAACGACGACAAGTCATGAATACCACAAAGTAAACATTCTTGGCCACTGATCACGAATGTGATGATTCGGGGCAGGTGCATCAGGTGTCCTCAGGAACTGCTGCAATGTGTTACCACACATTACGATTAATGGCACATGTTGCTGGAGAATTATCAGGAACCATTACACACGGTCAAGAATAGTGTCGCGCGCTGTTGCTCGTAACAGCGAATCGTTAAGTTCTGTCACGTTGTGAACGAGGTGAATTGTCTCCACACACACCCATATTCATGCAGATCGCTCCAGTTTTTCAGAAGAACTTTGTGACTGCATGCGTAGTTGTACTCTGTGCCATGGAGTGGCGCAGAGAGGAGGAGGAGGACACGGACAGAGCCAGATGTGTGGCTTCATGCGGCTCGCGCATTTTCCCAAACATCAGGCACATGCAGCAGGTGGAACACCTGCAGGACCGCGCTGAAGAGCACTGAAATGAGACTTTTAGCCGACTTGGTGTCAGCAATCAAACTGAATGTGATGCAGCAGGGTTTAATTGTGCGCGCGCTTCTTCCTCTGCCGGACTGGAGGAGGTGCAGAGATGTCTGGCTGCACGTGAGTCTCCTCTTGCTCCTCTGGTTCCTCTGGCTAAGACTCATTCTCCCGCTCAATAACAGCAGGTGGAACACCTGCAGGAGCGTCCTGAGGAGCTTCAGCAGGAACTGTGGAACGACACTTGGCTGACTTCGCGTCACTGTTCCTCTTCGGCATACTGCATCAAACTGAACACTGTGGAGCCGAGTTTAACTGTGCGCACGTGACAGAAAACTGATTTGTCGTGCGAGCAGTGAAATGTGACGCCGCGTTACAAGTCGTGTCAAAACTTGACAGTTTTCGTGTCACTTCGTAATAACGCGTGACAGTTTGGGCTCCAAGAACCATCACAGGAACCACTACGAACGTTGTCACGCTCTATTAGGATCACTACTCATCAAGATGGATCAATACGCTCTGTTGCAACCTCCACGACATGAGACGAAATGAGGGTGGAGTGTGACATTCGTGGAAGATTTTTTGACAGGCAAAAACATGCTCCACGAATATCAAGAATATCATGCACCAACACGCACTATTAAGAAACCTATTCAGATGCATTAAGTCACGTTAAGAATGTCAGGAATGTCACGAATAACAGAAAAATGACATTCGTAACACGTCTTGCTCATGTGTAAACGCACCATTAGAGGGAGTTTTTCCTTACCACTGTCGCCTATGTATTTGCTCTGGGGGTTGGTAAGGTTAGACCTTACTTGTGTGAAGAGCCTTGAGGCAACTTTGTTGTGATTTGGCGCTATATAAATGAAATAAATTGAACTGAACTTGCATTGTAGTTGTTTAGATCACTGTGGCAGGCTCATCAAATTAGCACCTTACTCTTTGCACCGATGACGGTTTAAAAACTGTGTGAGTGAACATCTGACGTGCTTCAGCTGAAACACTTAGGGATGGTCGCATATGTTCTGCACACATGCACACACACATGCGCTCACAGAATAAGCCTGAGGAATATAACCTTTTGTGACCTATAACAGTGGTGGGCACAGCTGACCAAAAAGTTAGCTTTGATAACCGTTAATCTGCTAACTGAAAAGTTAACTTTTATGAAGCTAAACCAATAAACCCCTAACGATTTAGCGGAAGTTACAGCTAAAAGCTAAACTGATAACTTTTAGTATTGACTCCAGTACACTGGCAGCTAGTGATATTCAAAGGCGATCACAAACAACAAGTTTGTTAAGTGTGATTCAACACGTATAGCAAATGTGTGGCAATTGGTATTCTCACTGCCATGAACACTGCCATCTACTGGGTGGGAGTGTGAATACCAATTGCCACACATTTGCTATATGTGCTGAATCACACTTAAACAGAATTTTCAGTTTTCAAATTGCCTTTTTTTACAAATGGAAAAAAGACATATTTACAAATACAGATTTATTTGTAAAAACCAACACACACCTTACAGTAACCTGTGTGTTGGTTTTAAATATAAATAAGTTACCAACCATTGATGACAGGAAGCTCATTTTCCCATAATGCCTTTGGCATGTGTGTCTGTAAATGCTCAAACTTTCAAAATTAGTGCATTACTTTAAAACTAAAACATATACAACCCCTGGCAAAAATTATGGAATCACCGGCCTTGGAGGATGTTCATTCAGTTGTTTAATTTTGTAGAAAAAAAGCAGATCACAGACATGACACAAAACTAAAGTAATTTCAAATGGCAACTTTCTGGCTTTAAGAAACACTATAAGAAATCAAGAAAAAAAATTGTGGCAGTCAGTAACGGTTACTTTTTTAGACCAAGCAGAGGGAAAAAAATATGGACTCACTCAATTCTGAGGAATAAATTATGGAATCACCTTGTACATTTTCATCCCCAAAACTAACACCTGCATCAAATCAGATCTGCTCGTTAGTCTGCATCTAAAAAGGAGTGATCACACCTTGGAGAGCTGTTGCACCAAGTGGACTGACATGAATCATGGCTCCAACACGAGAGATGTCAATTGAAACAAAGGAGAGGATTATCAAACTCTTAAAAGAGGGTAAATCATCACGCAATGTTGCAAAAGATGTTGGTTGTTCACAGTCAGCTGTGTCTAAACTCTGGACCAAATACAAACAACATGGGAAGGTTGTTAAAGGCAAACATACTGGTAGACCAAGGAAGACATCAAAGCGTCAAGACAGAAAACTTAAAGCAATATGTCTCAAAAATCAAAAATGTACAACAAAACAAATGAGGAACGAATGGAAGGAAACTGGAGTAAACGTCTGTGACCGAACTGTAAGAAACTGCCTAACGGAAATGGGATTTACATACAGAAAAGCTAAAAAGCTAAACGAAAGCCATCATTAACACCTAAACAGAAAAAAACAAGGTTACAATGGGCTAAGGAAAAGCAATCGTGGACTGTGGATGACTGGATGAAAGTCATATTCAGTGATGAATCTCGAATCTGCATTGGGCAAGGTGATGATGCTGGAACTTTTGTTTGGTGCCGTTCCAATGAGATTTATAAAGATGAAGAGAAGAGCCTGAAGAGAACATGTAAATTTCCACAGTCATTGATGATATGGGGCTGCATGTCAGGTAAAGGCACTGGGGAGATGGCTGTCATTACATCATCAATAAATGCACAAGTTTACGTTGATATTTTGGACCCTTTTCTTATCCCATCAATTGAAAGGATGTTTGGGGATGATGAAATCATTTTTCAAGATGATAATGCATCTTGCCATAGAGCAAAAACTGTGAAAACATTCCTTGCAAAAAGATACATAGGGTAAATGTCATGGCCTGCAAATAGTCCAGATCTTAATCCAATTGAAAATCTTTGGTGGAAGTTGAAGAAAATGGTCCATGACAAGGCTCCAACCTGCAAAGTTGATCTGGCAACAGCAATCAGAGAAAGTTGGAGCCAGATTGATGAAGAGTACTGTTTGTCACTCATTAAGTCCATGCCTCAGAGACTGCAAGCTGTTATAAAAGCCAGAGGTGGTGCAACAAAATACTAGTGATGTGTTGGAGCGTTCTTTTGTTTTTCATGATTCCATAATTTTTTCCTCAGAATTGAGTGATTCCATATTTTTTTTCCCTCTGCTTGGTCTAAAAAAGTAACCGTTACTGACTGCCACAATTTTTTTTTCCTGATTTCTTATAGTGTTTCTTAAAGCCAGAAAGTTGCCATTTGAAATTACTTTAGTTTTGTGTCATGTCTGTGATCTGCTTTTTTTCTACAACATTAAACAACTGAATGAACATCCTCCGAGGCCGGTGATTCCATAATTATTGCTAGGGGTTGTAGCTGATATTTTCACAACGACAGAGGTGACGTTAATTTCGATCACTTGTCTGGAATTAGTTAAGTAAAAAATTTAACCATAAGTCAAAACTGCTTTGCTGTGCATGTCTCCTGCAACACGTCTGCAAGACTGCACGGCTGTGAAAATAAATGATCTTTTTTTTCCTTCTCTTCCTTTCTGTCTGGTAGCCAGGTCTTCTCTGCTGGCAGAGGACTGAGCTCTACCGCTCATAGTTGTCTGTCTGCTACAAAACACATAACAGGCAGGAACTAAAATGTATTATTTCAGGCTTTACAAAAGTTTTTAACTGGTAAGCTTTATCCACTAAGCCCACAAAAAGATATTGGCGGTCTAAAAGTTATCGGAACTAAATTTAGCAGAAGTCAATTGGTCCGCTGATGGTTTTCAAAGCTAGCTGAAAAGCTAATCAGCTAACAAAAAAGTTAGCGTTGCTAATTAGTGGTTAGCAGATTAGCGGAACTGTGCCCACCACTGCCTATAACGGGTCTTCATTCATCTCAGTTTTAAATTATTTCGAATCAATTCAACAATGTTTATGTAACTGCAGCTGTGAGGTTCACACAGACATTACAACACCAAATGTGTTGTAATGCGGGTTTTGAATCAGGTACCAAGGAACTTGTGTTTGTTTGATTCAGTGCAAACTCACTGCACATCAGTTTATTTAACATCACACAAATGGTTGCTTTTCAACATTTTTACCAAAAACTCAAACACTAATGCACATATCCTGATAAATTGAATCAGGTGACCACTTAATCACAAATGTAGTTTGATCCACATCCACACAGATTAAAATATATATATTTTTAACAGGATACACTCCAAATGCCCAAACATTTTCAACAGCATCTTCAGCACTATAGAGCAGAGGGGTCACTGACCATGCTCCTGAAGATCACCTTACCACCTTCCCTCCCATGTGCACCTGCTGCAACCACAACTGATTAGTCAACTCTGGTGTTTCAGAACTCTTGATTGGCTGAGCAAAACTGATTTAATTAATTTTGTTAATTAGCCATGAATGGAGCAGGGAGATTTGGAAAATGTCCAGGACAGGTGATCTCCAGGAGCATGTTTGGTGACCCCTGGTGTGAACCTCTAAAGGAATTATGCACAATTATGAGGACTGGTCTCATTTTATCATGACTTTTCTTTAAAAATTGCAGTCCTAAAATAACACACAGGACTGAGTAGGACTATGTTCTATGTGGTGAACACTGGACAGATACTCACCACTGCTGCTTCTCTGGTTTCTCTTGTTTCTTAGTCTCAAAGACCACCGTCAATCCCCAACTGCAGACAGACAGAGAGAGAATGGCTTTTCCTGCAGTAACAGTGTGAACATACCAAAACTTGTGATTTTTTGTCTCAGTATTCCCCCTAGTGGTCACTCTGGTTTCAAATCCCTGTCAGCCAATTCAGTAATTAAATGTATCCAGAATTAGAAATGAATGATTTAAGCTTGAACATAAATTACTCTTTTAAATTATTATTCTGAAAAGCAAGTGAGGCTACAGGAGTGGCCTTCACCTTGCACATGGCATTAAGCTGATTAACTGTGAAGTAAGTGTGCAGGCGCCAAGGGATTTGGTTAAACTATTTAAGAAAGCTGAATGACAACATTAAAATTAAAAAGTGTATCAAACTTTACAAGTTTCATACAGTACACTCACAAAGTTTTCATATGACTTCATGTCATTTTGTACTAAAATGTTTGAAATTTATTTTTCATATCGTCAAGCAAAACTGAATAATGACATGACTGACTGACAGTGACAAGTATGACATTTAAAACTTCAGATGCATTCAGTCATAGCAAAACTTTTTTAGATGTTATGCATATTGTCTGGTGCTGACTTGTAGCATGACATGATTTGCTAAAGACAAATTAAAGGATTAAAGCCCCCCCAAAAAAGAAAAAAAAAAAAACTGTTGATACACACATCTCTGGAAAGCAAAAATAAAAAACCTAAAAAAATGTTTTTTGCATGGAAGGATCCCCAAAAAACTCCAAAATTCTTAAATGGGAAAAGTGTGGAACAACCACAACCATTCCTATAGCTGCTCACTCAGCCAGGCTGTGCAGTCAGAGGACAAACACCTAATGCTTGTCTCACTTGTTACAAAAATGATGTTTATATGTAACTCATGTGACCATCACCATAATATTGCAGCAGGCTGTATCACAGAGTGTGGCATGCAGAGGAAGGATGTGATGTATATCAGGAAAATGAAGCTGAGTATAGAGTCACCAGGCAGGAGGAGAAGGTGGAGGCCAAAGAGTTGGTTTATGGATGTGATGATGGAGGACACACAGGTGGTTGGTGTGAGAGAGGAAGATGCAGAGGACCGTGCATCAGGAAAGTATTCACAATGCTTCACTTTTTCCACATTTTGTTATGTTACAGCCTTATTCCAAAATGAATGAAATTCATTGTATTTCTCAAAGTTCTACACACAATACCCCATAATGACAATGTCGACAGAGGGATTTTGAGATTTTTGCAAATTTATTAAAAATAAAAAACTAAGAAATCACATCAGTATTCATCCCCTTTGCTCAATAGTTTCAATTCAATTTCAATTTATTTCATTTATATAGCGCCAAATCACAACAAAGTTGCCTTAAGGTGATTCACACAAGTAAGGTCTAACCTTACCAACCCTGAAAGCAAGCACACAGGTGAAAGTGGTAAGGAAAAACTCCTTCTGGTGATTTGAAGAAGAAACCTCAAGCAGACCAGACTCAAAGGGGTGACCCGCTGCTTGGGCCATGCTACCAACACAATTGACAAAACAATTTACAAAACGAATATACAGGAAATTTTAGTTGTAGTTTGTTGATGCACCTTCTGCAATCTTCTTGAATATGATGCCACAAGCTGGGTGCACCTATCTTTCAGCAGTTTTCCCCATTCCTCTTTGCAGCACCTCTCAAGCTCCATCAGGTCGGATGGGGAGTGTCGGTGCACAGCCATTTTCAGATCTCACCAGAGATGTTCAATCATATTAAGGTCTGGGCTCTGGCTGGGCCACTCAAGGACATTCACCGAGTTGTCCTGAAGACACACCTTTGATATCTTAGCTGTGTGCTTATGGTCATAGTCTTGCTGAAGGATGAAATGCTGCCCCAGTCTGAGGTCAAGACTGCAGGTTTTCATCCAGGATGTCTCTGTACAATGGTGCATTTATCTTTTCCTCAATCCTGACGCATCTCTCAGTTCCTGCCACTGAAAATCACCCCCACAGCATTTTTGCATCTGTGAACATAGAGCTGATGTGACTTTCCAAAAAGCTCCAGTTTTCTGTCCAAAAGAAGTGTTGTGGCTTGTCAATATGCATTTTGGCAAATTCCAGTCACTTTTTTATGATTTACTTTCCACAGTGGTGTTCTCCTCAGTCATATTCTATGAAGTCCACTTTGGCTCAAACACCAACAGATGGTGTGATCTGACACTGATGTACCTTGACCTTGGAATTCATCTGTAATATCTTTGGAAGTTGTTCTGGGCTCTTTGGTTACCATTCATATTATCCGTCTCATCAATTTGTCATCAATTTTCCTCTTGTAGCCATGTCCAGGGAGGTTGGCTACAGTCACATGGACCTTAAACGTCTGAATAATATGTGTAGCTGTAGTCACAGGAACACCAAGCTGCTTGGAGATGGTCTTGTAGCCTTTACCTTTAACTTGCTTGTCAGTAATTGTCTAATCTCCTGAGTCAATTCTGTCCTTAGTTTTCTGTGGTCCATGTTCATTGTGGTTCACACCATGATACCAAACAGCAGAGCGACTACTTTTCACCCTTTAAATAGGCAGACTGATTAGAAGTTTGAAGACACCTGTGATGATTACAGGACAGACCTCAGTTCAACATGTTCCTATGGTAAAATTATTTTCAGTCTGTTCTAGGGGTACCATCATTTTTGTCCAGGCCAACTTCAACAGTTTGTTTTTTAAAATGATTCAGTTGAATCACAGTACAAAAGCAATGTCTTATTTTCATTAGTTAATTTTCGATTTTTATCTATTATTACTTTCATCAGTTATAAGTTATTTCAGTGATCATTGTGGGTTTTTCTTTCTTTAATGGAAGGGCACCAGCAATTTTGTCCATGTGTGTATTTACCAGTGAAAAGCAATTTTGTGTGGGATTTACTGTTGACACTAATTTGATCCAAAAATCAGAATATGGTGTGAAATCCTCATCAGTTTGGCCACTGTGACAACATTGTTGTCAAACAGACATATGGCACCTTTACGCCTGCAGGGATTGTTTTGTGTAAATTTAGGTTAACACTGTGGATGCACGTGTCACTGCACAAGCTGCTCCCATTCATCGCTATGATCGCTGTCAGTTTCAATAGGTTTTAAATGTCGATGGTTTTACACTGCAAAAGCTATTTTTGTCATATATATATATATATATATATATATATATACAGTGAGGAAAAAAGTATTTCAACGCCCTGCGATTTTGCAATTTATTTGTATGTTACTGCTGCAAATAAGTATTTGAACACCTTAATGTTAATAACAATCAATGTTAATATTTGGTACAGTAGCCTTTGTTTGCAATTACAGAGGTCAAATGTTTCCTGTAGTTTTTCACCAGGTTTGCACACACTGCAGCAGGGATTTTGGGCCACTCCATACAGATCTTCTCCAAATCTTTCAGGTTTGGAGTTTCAGCTCCCTCCAAAGATTTTCTAGTGAGGTCTGGAGACTGGCCAGGCCACTCCAGGACCTTGAAATGCTTCTTACGGAGCCCCTCCTTAGTTGCCCTGGCTGTGTGTTTGGGGTCACAGTCATGCTGGAAGACCCAGCCATGACGTATCTTCAATGCTCTTACTGAGGGAAGGAGGTTGTTTGCCAAAATCTCGCAATACATGACCCCATCCATCCGCACTTCAATACGGTGCAGTCGTCCTGTCCCCTTTGCAGAAGAGCACCCCCAGAGTATGATGTTTCCACCCCCATGCTTCACGGTTGGGATGGTTTTCTTGGGGTTGTTCTCATCCTCTAAACATGGAAAGTGGAGTTGATTCCAAAAAGCTCTATTCTGGTCTCATCTGACCACATGACCTTCTCCCATGCCTCCTCTGGATCATCCAGATGGTCACTGGTGAATTTTAAACGGGCCTGAACATGTGCTGGCTTGAGCAGGGGGACCTTGCTGCCCTGCAGGATTTTAAACAACGACAGCATCATGTGTTACTAATGTAATCTTTGTGACTGTGGTCCCAGCTCTCTTCAGGTCATTGACCAGGTCCTCCTGCGTAGTTCTGAGCTTTCTCAGAATCATCCTTACCCCACAAAGTGAAATCTTGCATGGAATCCCAGACCAAGGGAGATTGACAGTCATCTTGTGTTTCTTCCACTTTCTAATAAATAATCATAACAGTTGTTGTCTTCTACCAAGCTGCTTGCCTGTTGTCCTGTAGTCCATCCCAGCCTTGTGCAGGTCTACAGTTTTGTCCCTGGTGTCCTTAGACAGCTCTTTAGTCTTGGCTATGGTGAACAGGTTGGAGTATGATTGATTGAGTGTGTGAACAGGTGACTTTTATACAGGTAACAAGTTCAAACAGGTGCAATTAATACAGGTAAAGAGTGCAGAATAAGAGGGCTTCTTAAAGAAAAATTAACAGGTCTGTGTGAGCCAGAATTCTTGCTGGCTGGTAGGTGTTCAAATACTTATTTGCAGCAGTAACATACAAATAAATTATTTTAAAAAAATCACACATTGTGATTTACGGATTTTTTTTTTTTTTTTAGATTATGTCTCTCACAGTGGACATGCACCTAAGATGAAAATTTCAGACCCCTCCATGATTTCTAAGTGGGAGAACTTGCAAAATTGCAGGGTGTTCAAATACTTATTTTCCTCACTGTATATACACGAGGTCTGTTAGAAAAGTATCCGACCTTTTTATTTTTTTCAAAAACTATATGGATTTGAATCATGTGCGCTTGCATCAGACAAGCTTGAACCTTCGTGCGCATGCATGAGTTTTTTCACGCCTGTCGGTTGCGTCATTCGCCTGTAGGCAGGCTTTGAGTGAGCACTGGTTCACCCCCCTCGTCGGATTTTTATTGTTTAGCAATGGCGGAGCGACTGCCGCTTTGTTCCATGAAAATGTTTTCAGAAACTCTGCCAGACAGCCAGATGGAAACCATTTGGAAGATTCAGATGGCTTTCAGTGAAGATTCTATCGGTATCACACGGATTAAGGACCATTAAAACTGGATTAAAAACGGCCCACGGCGGCGGAGGGCGCACCGCGCCCCGAGAGGCCATCGACAGGCTGGAACGAGCAGATCAGTTCCAAATTTAAGGCTCTGTTGATGCAGGACGTCGTGTGACTAGCAGAGAAGTTTCAGAAGAGGTCGGGATCAGCACTTTATCGGCACATTCCACTGTTAAAGGAGATTTTGTAATGAAAGGCGTGCGGACGGATTCGCGCGTCAGGACGCAGCCGCTCATGGTGCAGGACAAACAACACCTCCGTGTTGGAAGTCTCACAGGACAAGTTGGAACATGCCCAGCTGTTAAATAATTTCTCGGATACTCACTCGAGTGAAAAGCCACCGAAAGCCATCTGAATCTTACGAATGGTTTCCAACACGGAGGTGTTGTTTGTCCCGCGCCATGAGCGCCCGCGTCCCGACACGCGAATCCGTCCGCACGTCTTTCATTACAAAATCTCCTTTAACAGTGGAATGTGCCGATAAAGTGCTGATTCCGACCTCTTCTGAAACTTCTCTGCTAGTCACACGACGTCCTGCATCAACAGAGCCTCAAATTTGGAAGTGATCTGCTCGTTCCAGCCTGTCGATGGCCGCTCGGGGGGCGGTGCGCCCTCCGCCGCTGTGGGCCATTTTTAATCCAGTTTTAATGGTCCTTAATCCGTGTGATACCGACAGAATCTTCACCGAAAGCCATCTGAATCTTCCAAATGGTTTCCATCTGGCTGTCTGGCAGAGTTTCTGAAAAAAATTTAATGGAACAAAGCGGCAGTCGCTCCGCCATTCCTAAACAATAAAAATCCGACGAGGGGGGTGGACCAGTGCTCACTCAAAGCCTGCCCACAGGCGAATGACGCAACCGACAGGCGTGAAAAAACTCACGCATGTGCACGAAGGTTCAAGCTTGTCAAATGTCTCATCACAAATCTAATTACACACAAAATCATTTTATGTACAGTTAAAATAGCAGTAAGATATAATGACTTGTTTTTAGATAATGTATCTTAAGATCTTTCATGAAAGAGTAACATCCTGTTTTGAATAATATCTGAGATAAAGCAAACTTTTTGGACTCACCAGTTTCTGTTATTTTTAAAGGCTGTTAGTAACATAAAGCTTTAAAGTAGTTTTCTCAGCTAATTTCAAGATTTTATTTCAACAGGTCTTGATGTAAATTTTCACTTGCTCCATCTGCAGATTTAATTTGTTTAACATGAAAAAAGGTGTTTTTTTTACTTGTAACACATAAATAAATCAGCCAATAGAGTCAATGACAACTCTCATCAAGTTTTCGCGAAATAAGGTCTTGATATTAGATAAGAAAAATGCATTTTGAGCTTTATTTTTACTTGTATTAGAAGTGGATTTTAAAAACACCACAGCATCTTAAAAATCTTATGGTGAGTCAGAAAATGTAGATATTTCCAAACCTCTTTCTGTTTAAAATTTTAATATACATTATCTTAAAACAAGTCCTTATATCTTACTGAAATTTTACTTCAATGATTCTGTCCTATATTATGTGCAATTAGGTTTTTGCCTAGATATTACACAAATATACTTGGTAGGAGTTTGGTCTTGCTTTGCATTCATTCTTTTATTTCTTTCACTGTAGTTCACATTTGCTTGATTAATTCAGTGGTCACACACAGAGGGAGGGAGGGAGGGGGAGAGAGAGAGACAGAGAGAACACATAAGAGGCTACTCAATGCTCACCAATTTGGAGGACGGATTTTCTTTTTGATACCCAGATAGACTTTTAGGTTCTTCGCTGGCCAATCCCGCTCTGGACGGTTACTCTGGAACAAAAAGACAGAGTGAACCAACCTGTGGCAGATTGTAAATGTACAGAGAGTTTATCTGTGTGAGTTGGTCTGCATAGCTTACCCTGACATCCTTGTACATTCTTAGAGAGTTGGCATTAAGAATGAAGTATCTGTCATGGAAGCTTCCAGAAGACCGTCCCAAACCCAAGATGCTCCGCTCCTCTCTGAACTTCATAATCCCATGTTTGGTCACATCCATTTTCGTGGCTAAAGGGCAGAATGAAGATTTCATGAGAATTATGAGGCTGCACACCAATGAGATGATGTGTTAGAAAGAATTGTAATCTGTGCACACGAAGTTTTTACCCAGGTAGTTGATCAACAGCTCCATTGTGACATGTTTCTTAACAACAAGATGGGAATCTGTGCCGAAGGAGTGCAGGATGGGTAAGACTCGCTCCTGATAGTGCAGTGGGCGTTCTGAGGGAAGCATGAACATGCAACAAGTCAAGACTGATAATGTGCAGTATAGTCCCAAACAAGCAAAGATCTAAACTGGTGTCACCGACCGAACGGTCCCACTAAAAATTGGTACCCCTGATAACGCGGTTCCCGGATTAACACCTTGTTTCTGCTTCAAACTGCACAACAGTCATCATCTATCTCAGCAACAGATATCTGAAGCTTTTGTACAACAATCATTTCCACATAAATTCAGCATTATTTCATCATAAAAGGCGGTGGAAGCGATCAGAGTGCCGCGGCTAAACGAGCAGCTAGCTGATGCGTTCACTGCGTGTCGGACATTTCAAAGCGTCACGAAATTTCAGCTCGTTTCTGCTTAAAACTGACTTTAGAATTATTTAAGAGGTTTTACCTTTATCATCTGATGGTTAATAATCCCATTAATCCATCTGATTGCTTTGGGTGAAGAGACTCCATCTCAGACGTGCTGCTGTGGTCCGAAATGATGCATGCGCAGATGCAAAAGGCGGACCGATTTTGAGGGGCAGACTGATTGGTATGAGACACCGGATCACAATATGATCAAATTTTGTCTTTTGTCTTGTCTGGATGACAGAAACAAATTTAGAAGCAGAAGGTGATTGAAGTAACACCCCTGGCACACCTTGACAATTTAGCCAGCGTATCCTGACCGGATTAAAAATGCATAAAGCAGCACATAAAGCGCCCTGATTGTAGAAAACTACATTTGAAAATACTTCAATTCCTTGTTGTGGCTGAAGAAACATAGCATTTTAAAACAAGTCCATTTGTGGTTTGTCTGTGTTTCTCAGCTTGAACCAGAACTTATTTTAAAAGTTGAAAGAGTCATAGCGTCCTCATTCATTCATGTCAGCGTTTACCACAGGCATCAGTCAATTCTTCAACATTCTGCATGTGATGAAAATAAATCCCATAATCCACCAAGACAAAAATGAAATAAAATTATGTTAAATTCCTCTGTTTGTCCTCTGTGTGGAGAAGAGAGGCCACACGACAGAATACATGTGCTCGATGACGGTGGTAGAAATGCAACCCAGCCAGAATTAACTGTTCAGACACGTATCATACCGTGCAGTACTAACCCTCTCTGGGTACTCTGGGTTCCTCTGATTTCCAAAGACATGCATGTTTGGTAAATTACAAATGTTGAATTGACCATAGGTGTGAATGCGTTTGTCTCTGTATATGTGGCCCTGTGATAGATTGGCAGCCTGTCCAGTGTGTACCCCACCTCTCGCGCAATAACTGCTGGCAAAGCAGCAGGTAAGTGTAAGAATTGTTCAGGTGATGATACAAGCACCGAATTTGGTATAAATACTTCTGAAAAGAACTTTTCTTTAAAAAAAAAAACAACAACCAGCCATTAGCCACATGAATTTGGGCGTATAATGATGAAGTGATTGTTTCATATGCTCAACAGTCCATTCTGAAAGTTTCCAGTCTTCATGCACTGATACTTTAACTTTAACTAGTAATGACTTCATGACTTTCTTTGCTAATAAAATTTTAACTATTAGAGAAAAAATTACTCATAACCATCCCAAAGACGTATCGTTATCTTTGGCTGCTTTCAGTGATGCCAGTATTTGGTTAGACTCTTTCTCTCAGATTGTTCTGTCTGAGTTATTTTCATTAGTTACTTCATCCAAACCATCTTTCATCTTTTTAGTCACATAGCACTACTATTATTCTGAACACTACTGTATGTAAACGTACCTTTATTTCCACAACTACATATGTCTCCTTACTCTCTCCTTTCCCACTGGTCTTACCCATTTCTTCCTTGTCGTTGACCTCCCAACAGCCCCAGTACTCTTTGTCATTGACTCGTATCTTGCGTCTGTCCAGAATCTCACATGTCAGTTCTGCTGCTGTCATAGAACCAGGAACCTAAACCAAGGACAAACACAACTGTTCCACATGGCAACTCTTCTCAGCAGTGGGCAAAATTGTGGTTGCTAAGTCACTTAAAAGTATGTGTGTTAGTTTGTCTGTCCATAGACATAACTCAGACCATATTGATTCATCTTACTGGAATGTTTTTTGCATGACATAACATGTCACTGTGGCTCATTAAGTTACATGGATTTGTGAAATTTAATAGGATTTTTTACCCACAAGAAATGGGCCTGTTTGTTGTCTTTAGCGCTTAAAGTCTTCCCTCATTATTCTATGGCAAATTAGGTACATACAATGTCTGGAGTTGTTTCCAAAGTGCTGAATTAACATTTGATAGCTGTTCATGGGAACTCTGTGTGAGGCCAAATGAGGTGTCAATGCAAGTAAACAACACAGCTACTAGGCTTGGGGAAAAAAAAAACAAAAAAAAACATTTCAGACAAATATCAGAAACTTTAGGAGTGGCCAAATCAAGTACTTGTTACATTCTTTAGAAGAAGGAATTCACTGGTGAGTTAAACAACACCAAAAGGTCTGGAAGACCACAGAAGACAACAAAAGTGGATGACAGAATTCTTTACTTGGTGAAGAAAAATCCCTTCACGACATCTAGCCGAGCCAAGTGTATCATTGTCAAAGTCTACATCCAATCCAAAGAGTTTGTGACAAACCCCTGGCAACATTCAAGAACAGGAGTGTCAGATTAGAATTTGCCAGAAAACACATAAGAAATCCTGGCCCATTCTGGAACAAGATTATCTGAACAAAAGAAGAGAAACAGCATGTAATAAATACCATAAAAATTTGGGACAACTAGAAGAATCTGGTGTGCGGCTTTTGTTTTTCTACATTTGCATTTGTTTGGTCCACCACCTAGAGTGTAAAACTTTGGACGTGTGTGCCTCTTAGAATTTTTTTAAAGGGTATGGAGAAAACAATGGCCATGATATGAATTATGCCATGTAATCTGTTAAATAAGGTGAAGGTGATGGGTGCTAATGGAAAAGTATTACTGGTGTTTTTTGATAATCTGATTGCTTATGAAAAGTAGCATATATCCATTTACACCTGTAATTAAAATGCCATCAATATTAAATTGAATCTGATCATTTTGGATGATCAGATTGCAATCAAATAATACTTGACCACATAAACATGAATGTACCCAAATGCACTGAAGATAGATTGTGATCCAATGTAACACTGACAGTTCTTGAGTGCTAAATATTTGTACTGCTCATACTATGGATTTGTCTTCTACGTGTGAATATGAAATGTCTACAGTTAAGATATTCAAACGTAAAAAGAAAAGAAGTTATGTACATTCAAGTGAACTCAGGGAGGTATACAATATACATTATTTGCTACTGCACCATATTTATAAATACATCATGATCAACATTCTGGCTTCTGTCTTTTGTGATAAACCTTATCCTGAAATTAAAAAACAAAAAGAAAAAAGAAACAAATGAAGACATATCTACTAATCTCTATAAAATTATGCTGATTTTATGATTCATCTGGATTTGGTAGACATAATTAGCCTAAGTGTCATACAACCCACCTTATTTTTTTTTGTTAATCTGTGATTAAAAATAAAAGCCAGTCTTCACAGCATGACTGCATATCAATGATGTGAGAAGCATCATTTTCAACAACACTAGAACAAATGCACAGGTTTCCAAAAGAATTGCCTTTTCTTTTTTCTGATCTGAGACTTACTCTGCAACACACTCAGATGTGATATACAGTTTGTCATGTAAATGTTCAAGACAAAACAAACAAACAAAAAAGCTCCAAAGTAAAAATGGATCATTTGGTCACCTTAACATGTTGTTCTGCCGTGTCCTTTTTTTCCTCGAGATACACTGTACAGATGATGTCACCACCAGGTGCACTACTCTGAAGTGTCCAGTACCCGCAGACAAGCAAAGTCAGAGTCAGAAAAAAAATAACAATTAGTGATACTGATTTCATACTCCTGCACAAGGGCACCAAGCATCCAGACAAAATATCTTCAAATTTCACAGCAATTCAATTCATGTTTATTTACATGCCCCATGGAGGCAACAAAGCTAACCACAAAGCCACTGTACCGCCCCATAGCACAATGGACATATAATAGAATTAAAGGATAAAACTGTGATTAGAAGTAAATAAGATAAAATGAGAGTACACTCAGTCGATCAATAAAATGCTGGGGAAATTAAAATTATTAATAAAAACACAAAGAATAGGTAGGTTTTCAGGTTAACTTTAAAAGACATGACTGAGTCTGCTTCCAAGGACAAGAACAGAGATACCAGCCAATCTTTTACCCTAACGACTGACAAGAAGTCTACATTTTTGAGCCATTTTGGGAGGCTGCACTAGATCTTTCAGGTGTGAAGTTGCGACTCAGTTTAACAGTTTGTGTCTTTGCAACAAGACATTAAAGTGGCACTATGCAACTCTGGTGAGTTTTCTCCTTTTGTTTTTGGTCGTATTCTTCCTTATGGCGCTCCCCCTACAGCTTGGACGTACACATGTGGCAAAACTATCATAAAAACTCACTGGTGGCCCTCCCTACTCCTCTCTTCCACTGTTGCCCATGCGCATTTCTTTTCAACAGAGCTGGCGAATGCAATCCACAGAATTATGGTTAGACTCTACATAATCCGTATAGTCAAGAAAGTGACAATACACAGAAATACACAGAGAACAGAGAGTTTATCTCAATATACTTACAAGTGCAGTAGCAAGACCACCAGTGCTGCATCCGTTTTGCATGCTTCATTATCTTTCAGCTCTCACTATTCTGAGAAAGCCCGAACGAGGTTGACCCATGTGGACCTCTCACTCGGTCACATGCTCTTTTTCTCTTCCTCCAACAGCAGTTTTTTGTTTGTTTTTTTTGTTTGTTTTTTCCACGGGCTCTGCCATGAAAATGTAAGAAATAAAGCCTTTGTTCACTTATTCTTATAGCTGTTAGTTCACGGGTGACTTGATAGCGGGGCGTGTATCTGTTGGAGTGCCGAAAAGCAGTTTGTATTTCTCGCAAGACCCGAGACTTTCATTAAAAGGACACTGGGTTGGTGTCCCTAAAATTACAAGGCTACAAGATGCCTTGGGGGTGCATTCTCCCCAAAGCAAGTCATTTAGTGATTACAATTACTTACAAATGATAAAATTAAGGTAAAAATATTGCATATGGACAGTGGTAAGGAGTCTGACCCCTTACCACTTTTGCCTGTGTGCTTGCTCAGTGTGGTTGGTAAAGTTAGACATTACTCATGTGAAGCGACTTGAGACAGCTTTGTTGTGATGTGGCACTATACGAATAAAATAAATTGAATTGATTTGCATAGTTCCTCTTTAAAGTCTAATGATGACAAATGTTCATATTTTTGAGAGAACTCTGGCAGTATCATTTGGTCTTGTCTGAAGGATTTTATAAAGATGGACCAGTTTATAAAGCATTACTATATCAACAAGTTATTTTTCATCTCTTCCCCTCGGATGTATTTATAATGCTAATGCGTTACTGACCCTGTTAAAATATCTAAGCGCGAACACGTACACACATGAAGGGCATCAATATGGTTATAAAATTATTGAGTGTTCAATGAAACCACTACTATTTATAATCAGTCTTTGTAAACTGGTATATTTCCCTGCAAACTGAAAAGCGATAAATACAAGTCTAATTACAGACAAAGTCTCCTTGCAATGCAAAATTCTCTAAAATACTGGAAAAAAATTGATAGCAGACTTGAGAACTTTATCGTTAAACACAAGGCACTGTGTGAACAACAATATAGTTTTAGAGCCTAAACGACAACTCAATTTGCACTTTGGAATGCATGGAGGAAGTAGCAACAGCAACAGAAAATACACGTGTATTCTGTGGTCTTAAATCTCACTTTTCCTTTGTTATACATTCAGGTTTGAGATCTATTAAATGTTTTAGATTGACAGAGCTACAACTTGCCTCATCATTGTGCACACATTGGGCCTCATGTATCAACGTTGCGTACGGCGATATTTGAGCGTATATGGGGTGTACGCCAAAACGGCTGCGCTACTTGGCATTTATCAATGTGGTCGTTGGCGTATGCTGCGCTGAAAATATACACCAGGTCGAGAGGTGGTGTAAATTATACACCAAAATGAACCAGCGCTGGAATCCACATAAAAATGAAGATGATCAACATGATAAACAGTGCCATTATACAAATCAATGCATATGTTACATAAATAACACTTTCCTGATTATACTACATATTACTCAACAAAAATATAAATGCAACACTTTTGGTTTTGCTCCCATTTTGTATGAGATGAACTCAAAGATCTAAAACTTTTTCCACATACACAATATCACCATTTCCCTCAAATATTGTTCACAAACCAGTCTAAATCTGTGATAGTGAGCACTTCTCCTTTGCTGAAATAATCCATCCCACCTCACAGGTGTGCCATATCAAGATGCTGATTAGACACCATGATTAGTGCACAGGTGTGCCTTAGACTGTCCACAATAAAAGGCCACTCTGAAAGGTGCAGTTTTATCACACAGCACAATGCCACAGATGTCGCAAGATTTGAGGGAGCGTGCAATTGGCATGCTGACAGCAGGAATGTCAACCACAGCTGTTGCTTGTGTATTGAATGTTCATTTCTCTACCATAAGCCGTCTCCAAAGGCGTTTCAGAGAATTTGGCAGTACATCCAACCAGCCTCACAACCGCAGACCATGTGTAACCACACCAGCCCAGGACCTCCACATCCAGCATGTTCACCTCCAAGATTGTCTGAGACCAGCCACTCGGACAGCTTCTGAAACAATCGGTTTGCATAACCAAAGAATTTCTGCACAAACTGTCAGAAACCGTCTCAGGGAAGCTCATCTGCATGCTCGTCGTCCTCATCGGGGTCTCGACCTGACTCCAGTTCGTCGTCGCAACTTCGCACAGCCATTGAAGAGGAGTGGACCAACATTCCACAGGCCACAATTGACAACCTGATCAACTCTATGCGAAGGAGATGTGTTGCACTGCATGAGGCAAATGGTGGTCACACCAGATACTGACTGTTATCCCCCCCGCCAATAAAACAAAACTGCACCTTTCAGAGTGGCCTTTTGTTGTGGGCAGTCTAAGGCACACCTGTGCACTAATCATGGTGTCTAATCAGCATCTTGATATGGCACACCTGTGAGGTGGGATGGATTATCTCAGCAAAGGAGAAGTGCTCACTATCACAGATTTAGACTGGTTTGTGAACAAAATTTGAGGGAAATGGTGATATTGTGTATGTGGAAAAAGTTTTAGATCTTTGAGTTCATCTCATACAAAATGGGAGCAAAACCAAAAGTGTTGCGTTTATATTTTTGTTGAGTATAATAATCAATACAAAACCCGCCTTTGCAGGATTGTTATGGAGCACGATCCGTGGCCACAGCGCTGACAGGAAGGAAAGCGCTGCTCACCTTTTTCTCCAGACTTCGAGCCTGGAGCCAGCGCAGCGCTGAGCTTAACTTCATGTGGTGTGATCGTTTTAGACTATGAAATTGATAATAACAACTGTAGTTTCGTCATTCCCTTAATTCACCCGTACTGCAGCCAGGTTTTGTCGTCTCCATTCGGTTGTCACAATAAAATAAATACAGAAATACATTTAAAAAATAAAGAAATCTGACAGATTAGGCATGTCTTATTAATTGAACGAGCAAATATCCACATGTCAAGAATTATTGACATGTGAAAAGAGAATACAGTGGTCCCTCGCTATAACGCCGTTCACCTGTCGTGGCCTCGGAGTCTCGCGGAGTATTTAGTCCAATTTTGCATGCCTTTTTTTTTTTAACAGTGTTCTGCGTATCTGTTTATAAGAATCTTGTTGCCCAGAAGAGAAAAGAGCGCCAACAACTACTCATAACTGTGTTTGTCACACGGAAACAAACACCTGCTGCAGCCAGGTGTGAGTGGGAAAAGGCGCAGCGCCAGGACGCAGAGGCCCGATCTGTGAAATACTGGTCAGTCACTATTAATAATTTCTTATGTGTCCGACCTTGTTCGTTGATCGTTAAAATTAATTTGTTAGTTCTAAATGCCATCATAATTATTTATAGGAAAACGTTCTATTTTTATTTCTCAAACAAATGTTTGAGCCTGAAAACAGTTTGGTATTATTTTCCTACTAAGGTTTGAACTTTGAGAGTGTTTACACACGAGAGAAAAGTGAGAAAATGTTCATGCCTGATTGAGAAAGTGTATAAACTGTGTAGTGAGGGGTTTTACAGCCTTAAAACGTCTATAATAATTGTAAAAAATAACGCTGACTACGTCGCGGTTTTGCGTATTTCGGGCTATTTTTTAGAACGTAACTCCAGCGATTAATGAGGGACCAACGTAACACTTTATTGATTATATACTACAAAACAATTGATACGACAGCCGCTTTTGATGCTCTATTGGCACGCGTCGTGATTGGTGGAGTTCTTTTTCATTGCCGTCTTCCCGACTTCCATGTCGTAAAATGAGGGTGTGTCTGAAGCGGAGTCTGAATATTTATGGGCGTGTTTATTATAATTATGATTGTTTCCACCCGCCGCATTTATCAAGATCACGTCAGGCGTACGCCAGAAATGGGCAGGTGCGCACTGCTTGATACATGTCACGGTGACTTTGGTGTATTTCAAGTTTACGCCATAAATTTACGCCACAAGTGCGCAACATTGATACATGAGGCCCATTGTAACTTTTCACCTTTTCAGACTCCTGAACCTTCAAAGCCATGTTAAGTTACTTTATTATGAAGTTACAATTCTCATTTAATTGTCTGTCAATTTTTTTAAAACAGCTATGTATTTAATAAATGAATTTGTACATTTGTAGACAAACTCATCTGTATTTGCAGACAGAAAATAAACTGTCACAGAATCTGAGCAGCACATAGTGATGAAGTAGTGCAAATCAAAAGGCACTTTGGGCTCAAAAATAACACCAAAGTTTCTAACTCTGAGTCTGAGTGATGACTCAGAAACATTTCTTGTAAAATGTTGGGTAACCTCACATTATTAAAGTCTAGTGTGTCACTCACAGGAAACTTCATGTTCGGTTTCTCCCGCACTTGAATAATAACAGTGATCTCTTCTAACTGCTTCTTCAACTGCTGCTCATCTACCTGCATACAAACATGTACACACAAATCCACAAAACAAACAAAAAAGAATCAACTGCCATAATTATAATAGCATCCGTCATTAGATGTCTCTCTAATAAACCTGTACCTGCATTCCAAACCCCTTTAGTAACACTGTTACGTCTAAACCAGCAGGAAGCTGATGTTTACCAGCAGCAGTGTTTCCCTGCAACAGCATGTTTTCAAAAATCACACTGACAAAACATACTGCAGGTAAACTGATGTTATCTATGAATAAGTTATATTGCATGAGAATTCAATTTTAACAACCACAGCATGGCTTTAACTTCATGATAACCATCCACATGCAGTTACATTGAATCTGCTTTTCCCATCCCTCAAGCGCTTTTGATAAGCCGAAAACAAATATAATGAAAAACTGGTAAGATGTATTTAAAATAAGGTATAAATGATAAGTATGAACTGTCAAAATCAAAATCACTTTTGATTTTTTGTTGGAATATGAATATTTTGAGGTTTCGAATGTAACATTTTGGTGAAGAAAAGAAAACCGCCTTTTTTTTTTAAATTAAAATCATATGGTGCCTAAAATAACATAAATAACCTACCGTATTTTCCGGACTATAAGTCGCACCGGAGTATAGGTCGCACCCCCGGCCAAAACATGTAAAAAAGTGCGACTTATAGTCCGGTAGGATCTCAATTAATTTACTGTAACAAAACAATTTTACGTGACAGAGTCGATCTATGTTTTAAAATGGCCACCGGAAAAGGAAATGCAATGCATCATGGGCACTGTAGTATGACGGCCATCCTATAGTTCACGCTGGTCACGATAACCAATCAGAGAACAGAACTTTGGATGCGTATTCCTCACCTCACCCACAGTGTGTGAAGCTGACGAACACGGTGCTTGCTGTTATTCCGGCATGGCGAACAGAACAGCTTCAACCCTTGGATATCAATGTGAGCAGAGTGTTTAAGTTGACGCTGAGAGCTGCGTGGGAGCATTGGGTGAGCGACGGCGGAGGATTAGCGTGTGCACTTGGAAGGAGCTGGCGTCGATGATTGTGAAAAGCGTTTGAAGCAGACGAACATGGTGTTTATTCTGGGACGGCTAACAAGACAGCTTCAACCCTTGGATATCAGTGTGAGCAGAGTTGACGCTGCATGGGAGCACTGAGCGACGGCGGAGGATTAGCGTCTCCACTTGGAAGGAGCTGTATTGACACCGCTGGGAGGTCATGAGCTGCGCAGGTAGGCGCTGCATGGTTCGGCTCGCAATGTGGTCCGCAAAATACAAACATATCTGTAGGTAAAATGCAGCTCACGAGAGGGCACTCGAGGCTTGTGTGACTGTTCCTGCGACTTCTGACTACCATAGAAAAATAAAAATTTTAACGTTACTGATAACATAACAAGACAACGGAGAAGGCCCGAAAAAATGCCACCAAAAAGAAAATCATACTCTGCAGATTACAAGTTGCGACTGGTGAAATATGCATCCGAAAACGGTAGCCGTCACAATATTATCATCTGAACTTTTCATGTTAACATACCTGTATGTCCATGGGACTTATAGTCCAGTGGACCTTATTTATGGTTTATTTTTCTTTATAATGGATAAAGTGGCTGGTGCGACTTATACTCCGGTGCGACTTATTTATGGTTTGTTTTTCTTTATAATGGATAAAGTGGCTGGTGCGACTTATACTCCGGTGCGACTTATAGTCCGGAAAATACGGTAATTTGAAGACCACAAATTGTAATTAGTCATTTTAATTTTAGATGCCATGAAACTAATATGGTGTCACTGGAATATCAACCTGAAATCTGTATGGGTTTCAAGCACTGCTTTGGAATTAAATAACCCTGATACTGACAGAAAATAGACTTTGCTAACTTCCAGAAAAAAATGTTTTGCCTGATGGACTGCTGAGTAGTCACAATAACACTTTTTTTTAAATATTAGGATCTCGTTATTGTATTAACAACTTCCTCATCAGCAGATAAATGAGTGAGGCCTGTCACACAGTGACCAGTGATTCTGACCTCAAAGATGAGCGTGTAGTGCTGGATGAGGTCCTCTATGGCGCGGCCGGCTTTGTAGTCCTTACCATCGGTTTGGAACAGTGTGGGACCAAACACTATTGCCAGGTTGTGGAGATTCATTTGGTTCAGCTCAGAAAAACGTTGCACACTAACACAGAGAAAAAACACACATAAGACCTGAGGACATAAACACAGTCACATGAGGGCGTCGGCATGTCGCACCAATAGAGGTGGTTGATGAGCGCTTGTAGTGTCGCCTTGTTGACCTGAGGCAGTCTGTTCAAGAGCAGCTTATACTCTGAGATTTTCACACTGTCTTCTTGCAGGGCTGCAATGAGAAAACAGCAGAAAGAAAGAATAACAGGGGAAGAGGGGAAAAGTTTATTGTAACAAACATGTACAAAGGAGGCAGAAAGGAAATAAGAAAAACAATCACAGAAGAAAGCAACAAAAGCAAAAATAAAAGTGTGAGCTGCAACTATATTAAACCCTCAGCAGATTCACAAAAAGGCTCCAGTCATTAGTTGGTTTGGCTCCAGTTTTAAAGAGAAGTAACAGTGGCTGCAGCAGTGTATGATTTGGTGGCAAAAAAGGCTGGCAGTAAAAGTTTGCAATGACCGCAGGGTTCAAAACTATGGGATTATTTTAAATGAGCTCAAAACAAAAAGGTGATTTGCACATTGTGCACACTTTCATTGGGAAACCACAGCAGTTATAACTAGTGCTATGCATGAACACCTATGAACAGGAAACAGAGTCACAATTCTGGTTAATGGACTCGTAGAAAAAGAGAAAACACACAAAGTGCTGTCTAGTCACTCTAATTAATACTGCCGTAAATTCGGTGGCTACAGTAGCTCGCGTCGAGTCAATTATTTACAGAAATGCAAAGGTAACTTTTCCCGTCTTCCCACAGGACTTTGGCAGGAACATACATAAACAGAGGAAACTAGTGCACATTAGAATGATTTTAGGGCAAAGTGCAGCTTTAAAACAATGTAATCTAATTATCAATGATAAATGCAGCTTATGAATATTCAGAGTCAGACTATATTCTTGTCTTGATTCATTCAGACTCACTGAAGACATTAGTGGCACACTTTCAATGTTAATTTATTCCTACATTACCAAGCATGACTTATTCAATACAATGTTATTCACCCCCTTTTTTGAAAAGCATAGCTCCATTTTATTTTCAGAAGATGGAGCTGTATCATCAATGGACAAATGGGACAGTAACTCCCTGCAAGGCAGGAGAACACTGGTCTGCAAAACTATGAGCCAAGGAGTAGCACAATTATACATTTGTGTATATCCTACAAGGAGAGGTCAAATATTTGTGATTTGGATAAACTAACCTATTCAGACGAGAAGAAGAAGGAGGAAAAGAAGAGGTTTTCTAGCATTTTCCGATTTAAATCTATTCAAGACTACATCAGCTTTCCACACTTGGTCACATGACTACACTATACAGGTTTGTGAGCCTTACAAGCAGTACTTAGCCAGGCACTGGCAGCCTCAGCTGTGAACAGCCCTTCTTGTATATCCCTGAAGAAACGTTTCAGCGTGTTGGAAACATCGTCCACCTGGTGTTCTCCTTCCTTCAAACGAATACTGCGAGCATCTTGGCGGAATGCCTCACACAACGCTGCCACACGGGAATTTACACCACTCTTACGATAGATTCCCTCAGAAGTCAAGCCTGCATAAATAAACAAGAAAACAAACACATTACAGACACAAGTGCCTACAAACTGTACATACAGTGCCCTTCAAAAGTATTGGAACACTTGGTATTTCACACATTTTAATTTGGTTTTGCCATTTCAAATACAAAAAATTACCAAAAAAAAAAAATCTAAAATTATCTTTCTTAACCTCAAACTGAAAGCAAACCTCTACAACTTGATATAAATTAAAAAAATATATACAGGTAGACAACAAGAAGATCTCATAGAAGAAGGCAGAAGGAGAAGAAGTTATATTAGTATTTTACAACCCCAATTCCAATGAAGTTGGGACGTTGCAGATAAAAACAGAATACAATGATTTGCAAATCCTCTTCAACCTATATTCAATTGAATACACCACAAAGACAAGATATTTAATGTTCAAACTGATAAACTTTATTGGTTTTGTGTAACTATTTGCTCATTTTGAAATGGATGCCTGCAACAAGTTTCAAAAAAGCTGGGACAGTGGTATGTTTACCACTGTGTTACATCACCAATGCTCATAGAACACCTGTTTGGAACATTCCACAGGTGAACAGGTTAATTGGAAACAGGTGAGTGTCATGATTTGGTATAAAAGGAGCATCCCCAAAAGGCTCAGCCTTTCGCAAGCAAAGATGGGGCGAGGATCACCACATTGCAAACAACTGCGTGAAAAAAAATAGTCCAACAGTTCAATGTTTCTCAACGTTCAACTGCAAGGAATTTAGGGATTCCATCATCTACAGTCCATAATATAATCAGAAGATTCAGAGAACCTGGAGAACTCTCTACACGTAAGCGGCAAGGCTGAAAACATTGAATGCCCGTGACCTTCGATCCCTCAGGCAGCAGTGCATTAAAAATTGGCATCATTGTGTAAAGGATCTTACCGCGTGGGCTCAGGAACACTTCAGAAAACCACTGTCAGTTAACACAGTTCGTCGCTACATCTACATGTACAAGTTAAAACTCTACCTTGCAAAGCGAAAGCCATCCATCAACAACATCCAGAAACCCCGCCACCTTCTCTGGGCCTGAGTGCATTTGAAATGGACAGACGTAAAGTGGAAAAGTGTGCTGTGGTCTGATGAGTCCACATTTCAAATTGTTTTTGGAGATCATGGACGTTGTGTCCTCGGGACAAAAGAGGAAAAAGACCATCCAGACTGTTACCAGCTCAAAGTTCAAAACCCAGCAGCTGTGATGGTATGGGGGTGTGTTAGTGCCCATGGCATGGGCAACTTACACATCTGTGATGGCACCATCAATGATGAAAGGTACATCCAGGTTTTGGAGCAACACAAGCTGCCATCCAAGCAACGTCTTTTTCAGGGACATCCCTGCTTATTTCAGCAAGACAATACCAAGCCACATTCTGCACGTGTTACAACAGCGTGGCTTCATAGAAAAAGAGTGCGGTCCAGACCTGTCGCTAGGGATGGGTAGTGATAAGATTTTATCGATTCCCTTATCGATACCTCTTGTGAATTTTCTGTGTACTAAAAATAGGCTTTATAGGTTTTCTATGCCAATAACATTTTATTGAGTCTTAAAGTAAATAAATATGAAATTGGTCACTGTATCCTTGATCTCTGGACATAAATAAAAATAAATAAAATCTGTAGTTTTTGTCAAAAGCATTTCCTTTCAGACATTTTGGCATGAATGTCTCTCCATACCTCTGAGCTGAGCTCAACTGGCTGAAGCACATCAGTTCAGAGTATCTCATTTTAGGAGGAAAAAATGTTTTGATCGATTGCAGTTTGTTTGTATTACAACATTTGGAAAGAGGTGTCAAATGATTTAAACATTGTTTCGCTTTGAATTTATTAATTCCGACTGGACTCTAACCTTGTAACTTGACTCGACGGAGAGCCGCGCAGCATTTGGAGCTGTGTGAACAGAACAGAGGACGATTCTCATTTCTTTCTCGTAACAAGACACGAGTCCCAGTTAGTGACTTTAATCCTCACAAAAGTGACACATGATTGACATATTCAGGAATGAAAGTGGTGAAAAACAAACAAAAAAAGCTGTAACCCAAAATTACCCCCAACACCAAAGCGCACGAAAATGTTTGAATTCTAGAAGCTCTGAAATGCAATCTGGGCCTATTCCAGACAATAAACTACAGTGAGTGCAGCATCCATTTTGTTGAGGAGAAAAAAACAAAAACAACTTTCCTTCATTCCAGTAGTATTCTGCCCTTACTAGGATGCAGCAGTTTTCTAGCTTGACAGATTGTTCTGGAGGAAATCACTGAAGAAATAAACAAATTGAAAATATGGTTTGACCGAAACAAACTGTCATTAAATTTAAATAAGACAGGGATGAAGTGGAGGTGTAAGAGTCACTAGGTGTTCACAGGAAACAGTTATTTATTTCTATATGTATTTATTTATTTATGTTGTTAGTTGGTTTTATATTGTCTATTGTGTTTTTAATCAGGTTCTTTTTGTCTCTTTCTCTAAAATTGTATTGTAGCATTATTAGTTATTATTACTATTATTGTTGTTGGTGGTATTATTATTATTAATAATATATAAACAAAAATAAATTAAAAAAAAATTCAATTTGTAATACATACGACTCTTTTATGACAACGAATGCTGAGCCATTAATTATTATACAGAACACAAATGCACACTAACAGCTTAATGCTGACTTTAACATTGGAAATGCCATAGACATGGTAACGCATTAGCATCGGTCCCGTTTTTAAGTTATAAAATACATCTGCCAACTGTTTCAGCAGACCATAACAGGTCGGTTTAACATAAAAAAGGTAAATATTACTCACAGACATATGCTCTTTGGGGTTTTAGCGGGGAAAAATGAAGATAAAGCAAAATAAAACAAAGAACCACGAAGCAGTGGGTCAGCTCAATGCTTCATTGCTTCAAGCTTCAAAGAAGAGCCGCTCTGCAGAAACGGTTGATTACAGACCCTGCAGGGGTTCTGTAATTGACGTAGAGACATGATCATTTTCCAGACAAACACCCCCAAAAACAATGGCCGCTCTGAAGGACCGATAAGGGAATCGTTAAGCAAAAAGGCGATTGATGTCGGTGGATCGAATCATTTCTTAACGATACCCGAAAAGAACCGGTTCTCAATACCCAACCATACCTGTTGCCCATTGAAAATGTGTGGTGCGTTACAAAGTGCAAAATACAATGGAGACCCCAGAGTGTTGAACAACTGAAGTCGTACATCGAGCAAGACTGAGAAAGATTTCTACCTACAAAGCTTCAACAATTAGTGTCCTCAGTTCCCAAACGCTTATTGAGTGTTGTTAGAAGGAAAGAAGATGTAACACAATGGTAAACATACCACTGTCCCAGCTTTTTTGAAACGTGTTGCAGGCATCCATTTCAAAATGAGCAAATATTTGCATAAAAACAAAGTTTATCAGTTTGAACGTTAAATACGAGGGCTGTCAATAAAGTATAGGTCCTTTTTATTTTTTTCAAAAACTATATGGATTTCATTCATATCTTTTTACGTCAGACATGCTTGAACCCTCGTGCGCATGCGTGAGTTTTCCACGCCTGTCGGTGACGTCATTCACCTGTGAGCACTCCTTGTGGGAGGAGTCGTCCAGCCCCTCATCAGAATTCCTTTGTCTGAGAAGTTGCTGAGAGACTGGCGCTTTGTTTGATCAAAATTTTTTCTAAACCTGTGAGACACATCGAAGTGGACACGGTTCGAAAAATTAAGCTGGTTTTCGGTGAAAATTTTAACGGCTGATGAGAGATTTTGAGGTGATACTGTTGCTTTAAGGACTTCCGACGGAGCGAGACGTCGTGCAGCGCTCTCAGGCGCCGTCGTCAGCCTGCTTCAAGCTGAAAACCTCCACATTTCAGGCTCTATTGATCCAGGACGTCGTGAGAGAACAGAGAAGTTTCAGAAGAAGTCGGTTTCAGCATTTTATCTGGATATTCCACTGTTAAAGGAGATTTTTTTAATGAAAGACGTGCGGACGGGTCCGCGCGTCGGGACGCAGCCGGCGCGGTGCGGCAGCACAGGAAAAACACCTCCGTGTTGATAACCATTTGTAAAATCCAGGCGGCGTTTGATGGCTTTCAGTGGAGTGAGTATATGAGAAATTGTTTAACAGCTGGACATGTTCCAACTTGTCCTTAAGGCTTCCAACGGAGGTGTTTTTCCTGTGGCAGAGCATCGCAGCGGCTGCAAGCCGACGCTGCAATCCGTCCGCACGTCTTGCATTAAAAAAATCTCCTTTAACAGTGGAATATCCGGATAAAATGCTGAAACCGACTTCTTCTGAAACTTCTCTGTTCTCTCACGACGTCTTGGATCAATAGAGCCTGAAATGTGGAGGTTTTCAGCTTGAAACAGGCTGATGACGGCGCCTGAGAGCGCTGCACGACATCTCGCACCGTGGGAAGTCCTTAAAGCGACAGTATCACCTCAAAATCTCTCATCAGCCGTTAAAATTTTCACCGAAAACCAGCTTAATTTTTTGAACCGTGTCCACTTCGATGTGTCTCACAGGTTTAGAAAAAATTTTGATCAAACAAAGCGCCAGTCTCTCAGCAACTTCTCAGACAAAGGAATTCCGACGAGGGGCTGGACGACTCCTCCCACAAGGAGTGCTCAAAGGCGAATGACGTCACCGACAGGCGTGGAAAAACTCACGCATGCGCACGAGGGTTCAAGCATGTCTGACGTAAAAACATATGAATGAAATCCATAGAGTTTTTGAAAAAAATAAAAAGGACCTATACTTTATTGACAGACCTCGTATCTTGTCTTTGTGGTGTATTCAACTGAATATAGGTTGAAGAGGATTTGCAAATCATTGTATTCCATTTTTATTTACATTTTACACAATGTCCCAACTTCATTGGAATTGGGTTATAGTTTACTGCTCAGGTTGGTAGTGTGGCGCAGCCAGTCATTGTTTGCAACATCTATCAGATTAGCGAATGCAAGTGGCATCAGTATTACGCAGTATTTTACACATAAAAATGCCATAACATCATCTCCATAGATAGGAGTCGAACAATACTGTGTGAATGATTTATTAACTTGGAAACAACAAAAGAAAAAAGTGTGCATATATATATATATATATATATATATATATATATATATATATATATATATATATATATATATATATATATATATATATATAAATTACAACTCTGACTGGGTTTGAATGAGTTGACAAGCTGGAATGACAACTTCAGGAGGGCATTCCTGGGGAGTGTAATTAGAGAACTGGGGACTTCCCACTTCCAAGTACAACTGGAAAGCACCATAAATACCCTCGAGCACATAACAGTGTTGCAGTGGTTAGCACTCTTGCCATAGCAAGACGGTCCCGGTTTCAAGGCCCCCAATGACCGGAAGCTGTGCCAGGAAAGACACCTGCTGTAAAACTGTGCTGTAGCACTGCTTCCATAACACCTCAGCAGTGCTACAGGCTGATCGCCTCCATACCACACTGCACTGATGCAGTCATTCAAAAGCAGCCACAACTATGTCCTGAGTGCACAAATGAACATACTTTTCTGAAGTTTGACATTTCTGTATTATAAACCTTTTTTTAAAGATTGATCTTGTGGAATATTTTAAGATTTTTGAGATACGCATTTTCCATGTTTTGGACCTGTAGGCTGTAATTATCTAAATTAAAAACTACAAAAAATGCTTGAAAAATTACAACTCTTTATGAAATTAGTCTGGAATATGCGAAATCTTCACTTTCTGAAGCATTTGACAAAAAATAGCAAATATTTTCACAATATCTTAATTTTTTGAGATGCACTTACATATAACCTACAGCCCATTCAACAATTTCATTTGAAAATCCATCTGCTGCAAATTCACTTAGTGCAAAACACAGAGACCATTTTGCGAAGCTGCACAACACAAACGTACAATCCCTGGCAAAAATTATGGAATCACCGGCCTCGGAGGATGTTCATTCAGTTGTTTAATTTTGTAGAAAAAAAGCCGATCACAGACATGACACAAAACTAAAGTCATTTCAAATGGCAACTTTCTGGCTTTAAGAAACACTATAAGAAATCAGGAAAAAAAAATTGTGGCAGTCAGTAACAGTTACTTTTTAGATCAAGCAGAGGGAAAAAAATATGGAATCACTCAATTCTGAAGAAAAAATTATGGAATCATGAAAAACAAAAGAACGCTCCAACACATCACTAGTATTTTGTTGCACCACCTCTGGCTTTTATAACAGCTTGCAGTCTCTGAGGCATGGACTTAATGAGTGACAAACAGTACTCTTCATCAATCTGGCTCCAACTTTGTCTGATTGCTGTTGCCAGATCAGCTTTGCAGGTTGGAGCCTTGTCATGGACCATTTTCTTCAACTTCCACTAAAGATTTTCAATTAGATTAAGATCCAGACTATTTGCAGGCCATGACATTGACCCTATGTGTCTTTTTGCCAGGAATGTTTTCACAGTTTTTGCTATATGACAAGATGCATTATCATCTTGAAAAATGATATCATCCCCAAGCATCCTTTCAATTGATGGGATAAGAAAAGTGTCCAAAATATCAACGTAAACTTGTGCATTTATTGATGATGTAATGACAGCCATCTCCCCAGTGCCTTTACCTGACATGCAGCCCCATATCATCAATGACTGTGGAAATTTACGTTCTCTTCAGGCAGTCATCTTTATAAATCTCATTGGAACGGCACAAAACAAAGGTTCCAGCATCATCACCTTGCCCAATGCAGATTCGAGATTCATCACTGAATATGACTTTCATCCACAGTCCACGACTGCTTTTCCTTAGCCCATTGTAACCTTGTTTTTTTCTGTTTAGGTGTTAATGATGGCTTTCGTTTAGTTTTTCTGTATGTAAATCCCATTTCCTTTAGGCGGTTTCTTACAGTTCGGTCACAGACGTTGACTCCAGTTTCCCCCCATTCGTTCCTCATTTGTTTTGTGGTGCATTTTCGATTTTTGAGACATATTGCTTTAAGTTTTCTGTCTTGACGCTTTGATGTCTTCCTTGGTCTACCAGTATGTTTGCCTTTAACAACCTTCCCATGTTGTTTGTATTTGGTCCAGAGTTTAGACACAGCTGACTGTGAACAACCAACATCTTTTGCAACATTGCGTGATGATTTACCCTCTTTTAAGAGTTTGATAATCCTCTCCTTTGTTTCAATTGACATCTCTCATGTTGGAGACATGATTCATGTCAGTCCACTTGGTGCAACAGCTCTCCAAGGTGTGATCACTCCTTTTTAGATGCAGACTAACGAGCAGATCTGATTTGATGCAGGTGTTAGTTTTGGGGATGAAAATTTACAGGGTGATTCCATAATTTATTCCTCAGAATTGAGTGAGTCCATATTTTTTTCCCTCTGCTTGGTCTAAAAATGTAACCGTTACTGACTGCCACAATTTTTTTTTCTTGATTTCTTATAGTGTTTCTTAAAGCCAGAAAGTTGCCATTTGAAATGACTTTAATTTTGTGTCATGTCTGTGATCTGCTTTTTTTCTACAAAATTAAACAACTGAATGAACATCCTCCGAGGCCGGTGATTCCATAATTATTGCCAGTGGTTGTAAGTGACAACAACACAAAAAGAGGCTGACGCCTGGATGACTTTTACTCTTCAATGTATTGCAAATAAAGCAATAACATACAGTACATCTGGAAAGCACTCACAGGGCTTCGGTTTCTCCATATTTTGTTATGTTACAGCTTTATTCCAAAATGGATGAAATTCTTTTTTTCTTCAGAATTCTACACACAATATGAAATGTGAAAAAAGCTTTTTGAGACTTCTGCAAATTTGTTAAAAAACAAACACAAAAACTAAGAAATCACATGTACACAAGTATTCACAGCCTTTGCCATGAAGCTCAGAATTGAGCTCAGGTGCATCCTGTTTGCACTGATCATCCTTGAGATGTTTCGACAGCTTAACTGGAGTCCACCTGAGGCAAATTCCGTTGATTTTACATGATTTAGAAAGGTGCGCACCTGTCTACATATAAGGTCCCACAGTTGACAGTGCATGTCACAGCACAAACCAAGCATGAAGTCAAAGGAATTGTCTGTTGACCTCTGAGACAGGATTGTCTCGAGGCACAAATCTGGGGAAGGGTACAGAAACATTTCTGCTGCTTTGAAGGTCCCCATAAGCACAGTGGCCTCCATCATCTGTAAATGGAAGAAGTTCAGATCCACCAGGTCTCTTCCTAGAGGTGGCAGCCCGTGGAGGAACCCAGGCACCATTCTGACAGTGGTGCATGGTGGTGCCAGCAACATGTTGTGGGGATGTTTTTCAGTGGCACGAACTGGGAGATTAGTCAGGATTGAGGTAAAGAAGAATGCAGCAATGTACAGAGACATCCTGGATGAAAACCGGCTCCAGAGCGCTCTTGACCTCAGACTGGAGCGAAGGTTCATCTTTCAGCAGGACAATGACTCTAAGCACACAGCCAAGATATCAAAGGAGTGGCTTCAGGACAACTCTGTGAATGTCCTTGAGTGTCCCAGCCAGAGCCCAGACCTGAATCCGATTGTACATTTATGGAGAGATCTGAAAATGGCTGTGCACCAACGCTCCCCATCCAACCTGATAGAGCTTGAGAGGTACTGCAAGGAGGAATGGACAAAACTGCCCAAAGATAGGTGCACCAAGCTTGGGGCATCATATTCAAAAAGACTTGAGGCTGTAATTTTTGCCAAAGGTGCATCAACAAAGTGCTGAGCAATGGGTGTGAATACTTATGTACATATGATTTCTTAGTTTTTGTTTTTAATAAAATTTGTAAAAATATATATGTACAAAAATATCTTTTTTCATGTTGTCATCACGGGATGTTGTGAGTAGAGTTTTGAGGGAAAAAATGAATTTACTCCATTTTTGAATAAGGCTGTAACATAACAAAATGTGGAAAAAGTGAAGCATACTGTACTTTCCAGATGCACCATATAAAAATATAGCTAGCATAAGAGTAAAATAATAAAGTAAATAAATATGTGATGCTGCTGACTTAGCGGTTAGCACTATTGCTTCACAGCAAGAAGGTCATGGGATCATTTCCCACCTGGTCCTATGGTTGAGCTTTGTGAAGTGTTGGGGGTTTTAATTCAATTTTGTTTATACAGCCCAACATCTTAAAACATCTGGTGGAGGCGCTAGTGACCCATGATGGAGTAACGACGTGTATTTCAGCACTCCTGAAGACTTCCATTTTTTTTAAATTAATAACCGCTCTTTGTTACAAAATGTGACTTAATTTCGATGGTTAATAGTTTTGAACTCCAAAGAGATAAATAACACCATGTTATTTACTAATGGCAGATAAACTTTGCAAATTCAAGTACAAAGGTAGCACATCGCAGCTAACACTAGATCCATGCGGCAGCATGCTCCTGAAGACAAAGATTCACAAACCAAGAACCCAAGCATGAGTGAGGAGGCAAACGTGGAGATTTTAGCCTCCATAAGCAGCAATGTCTCCAAAATTAAAAGAGAGGAGTACACTGTCTGAAGATTACGACGCTCTTAAGGCTGACATTAAGGCCATACGGGATGAAATTGCTCCTAACGGCGCCACAATCCGAGTAGAAATCACCTCTATGGAAATGGACATTGAAGACGTGAGAGGCGGATTGTCAACATGTCTGATGAGGTTACTACATTGCAGACAACTGCAAGTAAACTCCAGGGTGAGCAAAGAAAATATGAGACAAGTGTGAGGACATGAAGAGGAGAATGAGGTGCGGAAACATCTGTATAGTCGGCGTGGAAGAGCAGCTAAACTCCGCCAGCCCCAGCGAGGTCTCCACAATGATCAAAGAAGTTCTGCAGATGGACTGGGACGTAAAGGTTGACCGCTCACACCGTGTGTTTGCACTCAAGAAAGCACGAGACGGACCTCGTGTCATCATCACTAACATGCATTACGATGGTGATGCCGCAGACATTCTGAGACGAGCCAGGGACAAGCCCTGCTGATCTATAATGGCAAAAAGATCGCAATATTTCCAGATTACACCACCAGTGTTGCCAAAGCACGAACCGCTTTCACGGACGTACGTAAACCTTTATGAGGACGGAGCAAAGTGCATTTTGGATTACTTTACCCAGCAAGATTCAAAATAACCTACAAAGAGGACAGTAAGAAATTCCGAGATCCCATGAAGGCCATGGACTACATCAGGCAGGAGATCCTTCCCGCTACAGACATTGAAATGGAAGCTTAAACTTGCCCTTAAAGACTACCTTGAGTGACTCGGACCAGTGAACTCTAATACTGGAACATTGTGGTAAGATTTTTTTTTTTTTTTTTTAAGCTGCCTTCTCAACCACTTACCATGAGTATCTTCTCTTCTAAACTGGTCTGTTTCAGGAAAAATGCCTCATGTTGCATTTAACCAACCCCTTCATAATACTGCTAAAATTGTTTACACGCTTTGTAAGAAACAGACTCCAAACTCAACCATGGCCAAGACCAAAGAGCTGTCAAAGGACACCAGGAAGAAAATTGTAGATGTGCACCAGGCTGGGAAGAGTGAGTCTACAATAGTCAAGCAGGTTGGTGTGAATAAATCAACTGTGGGAGCACTTGTAAGAAAATGGAAGACATACAAGACCACTGATAATCTCCCTCCATCTGGGGCTCCACGCAAGATGTCATCCCGTGGGGTCAAAATGATCATGAGAACGGTGAACAAAAATCCCAGAACTACACGGAGGGACCTGATGAATGACCTGCAGAGAGCTGGGACCAAAGTAACAAAGGCTACACACTATGCAGAGAGGGACTCAAATCCTGCAGTGCTAGGCGTGACCCCCTGCTTAAAGGCCCAGTCACACGGTACTTAACGAAGGGTGATGAAGCCCTGACGAAACAAGAAATCTGGACTTTTGCTGACTGTCGTTGACATCGTTTAACCTTCGCGCAGCTTCGTTCCTGCAGCTGGCGCTATGTCAGGATTTTTAAACTGTTGAAAAATTTGAACGAAGGGCAACGAAAACCTCAATCTGTCTGTGTCTCGTTTTGCTGTCGTTCTTGACGTTTTTTTAATCGTTTGTTTAGTTTTTCTCACGTTATTGTTTAATTTGACTTCGTTGGAGCAGCTGAACGTTTTCACACAGCGCAGAAGCCGGTTTGTGAGCGTGGAGGCTACTGCTGCTTCATGTACCGTTGGAAATTACAGGGCAAACTCAGCCTGCTTGCTTGGATTTTTTTTATCTTTGTGGGGGGGCAGCTTCAAGGGGCTCAGGCACCTTACATAGGCCAGAATTAATCTTTTGTGTGGATATAATTAATTATTTTGCCACAAGCAACTGTTGAATTTGAAACAACAAAAAAGTTGTGTAATTCCAATGGTACTTGAATGCAGCATCAGCGGCAGCAGGAGCTCCTGCGTGCGCTTATTATTTTGTATTAAGTATAACAATATGAGTGTAGGAATGACAATCCAGTCCTTCTGTACATGTGGCAACGGGTAGTTGAATCAAAATGATGATATAAAGAGCTGTTCTGGAAGGAAGAATTCACGTTGTGGATCAGTGATCAGCTGGTGGAATAACCACACGTGAGTCAATGCGCGCGTTCACACGCACTGATTAATTACTGTTCTGATATATTCAATCATCTTTACACTTATATTTATATTTATTCTCTCTTTTGACAGTTTTCTGTTATAAATAAATATATATGGCTTAGAACATAATACAGTGCTACAGCAGTGACCACAGCACACTTTTTTTTTTTTTTTTTAATTGGAGGAAGACGGAGCGTGCAGTGTGTCGACAGACAGTGTGGATTCTGATAATGATGGAGATGATCCCTCTTTTGTTCTGGAGAAGGAACCAGAGCAGGTGGTCCACCATGCGCACAGATCTTCACAGCTTCTGTTTGCAGTTTCTCCAGGACTCAGGTGCTATGAGCTCCATCCCAGCGCTGAGTCCTGGAACGCAGAGATGCAGACACACACTGCTGCAGCTGTGGCTCCAGGCGCGTTTCGTCAAGGTCGTGAGCTTCGGTTTTGTCATGACCAGCCCTGTTCCAGGCCTTGATGGAAGTTTATTTCGTCTCGGCTCACGGCCCGCCGCCTGATGTTAATGATGTCTCGGCGCACACCTCTTCACCTTCATCCACTGAGTCATCTGCAGCCTGCCTGGCCTCTTTGCTGCCTGAAGCTGCGTCTGCTTCCGCGGGCCTCATGGCAGCCTTGCCGGTGACGTCACTCAGATCAGCTGCTTCAATGACGCCGGCTGTGATCCCGGCACGCTCCACGTCACCTGACTCAGCTCTCTCGGCGGTATCATCTAATCCCGTCTCGGCGCACCCTACGTTCACGTCGTCTTCATCATCTACTGAATCACCCACGGCCTGTTCTGCCTCTCTGTCACCTGCAGCTGAATCTGCTTCCGTGTGTGACGCGGCGGAACCGCTGGTGACATCGCACGAAGCTGCTGCTTCTGGCACACCGGCTGTGTGTTTACCGGCCCGCTCTGCCTCTCCGTCGCCTGCTGTCGACTCAGCCTCCATGTGCTCCACTGCAGTTTCATCCTCGGTGGCCGCTGAAGAGGTTTCCACGCGCCCGGTGACATGGCCGGCAGCAGCACCTGAGAGTGCATTTCACGTGCACACGCGGCCGAACTGTGCCGCCATTCCAGAGCGACAGCCCGCATCAGTGTCTGTCCTGAAGTCTTCGTCGGAGAACCATAACTACAAGACGGTCAGTGACTTTTCGTTTTTCATTTAGTTAATGCAGTTTTGTTTTCATGCCAGTGAGTTGGTGGCTAATCTGTCAAGAATGCCACAACTAAACCCGAATTGGTTTCCTTGTAAGGTGGCTAGAAATTTCTTACAAGCACCACATTTGATCCAGAGATGGTTTTCTTGTGAATATGTTGGAAGATTGTTTAAAGCATCATGTTCGAAACTGAGACGGCCTTCTTGTAAATCTGTTGTGCATTTGCTAAAATTTCCATATCTGAGACATGTGTCATGTAAGCTTCTTATAGGACTACTGAATGCCATATGTTTAATAATGAGCTACGTCTTTATTTCTGTCTTCGGGTTCGTTCTAGGAAGTTTTTGTCTTCATGTGGGAATTAACTTCATTTTTGCAGTGGCTGAGTCAATTAAGCTCATTGTATATCTTGTTCCTATACTTGGAGTTTACAGGCAGCTGCGACTGGAATCTAGAGACAATTCGGGGTTCCCCCGCTCATTGGATATGCGGTATGTTTTTGACTCTGTTCCTTTTTCGGCTACAGTGGGTTCGCCAATTAATGGGCTCCGCCCTAAAGCGAGTGGTTCTCGCCCTGTGTGGTTACAGGTGTTTTTGTTCCGATTTTGCTCTCCAAAGTCCCTCTAGTTCCTCCATGAAGGTCTGTGTCCCTGATTGTCAGCCTCCTGATTTGGTCATGCACTTTACTAGGCCCTGGGTCCCATCGTATGGCCGACCACCTGCTACAGTTGGTTGCCCTGTTTTCCGCCCATTGGTTCCCTGGCCTGTTTTTGGTCATGTTCTCGGTCTTCCTCGGGGTCTCCAGCCTATTGGGCCTGGTGGGGTGCCCCCTGTCTCTGTGTTCCCCCCGTCCTGGGTCCCCCGCCGTCCCGCCCATTGTCTGGGGTGTGCGGCGTTGTGGGGGGGTTGTTGTAGCAGCCTCCGGGGCTTGGCTGCCTTGGGGGGGGTTCTGTCATGACCAGCCCTGTTCCAGGCCTTGATCCCTTTTTTGCCCCTTTCTTTGCAGCTTGCAGCATCTTCTGTTCCTGCTTTGATTTATTAGTGGTTTATTTTCATCATGTGTTTCTGCTATGTTCTATTTTGCTTTGTCACTTTGTTTCTTTGCTACTTTTATACTTTAGCCATTGTCCAGTTTTGTTCTTGTTTTGTTCAGCCAGTTTGTGTTTCCATTGTTGTTTTGTTCAGCCAGTTTGTGTTTCCATTGTTTACCATTTGTTTATTTTGTCCTTCTCATTGTTATATTATCTGTTGTGCTTTGGTGTCAGTTTTCATTAGTCTGTTTTATTTTTGGTTTGTTTTACCACTCTGTTTTCTTAGTCAGTCCAGCTTAGTTTTATCTTTGTCTTCTTTCAGTTTTCATGTTCATGCCTGGTTTGTCATTGTACTGTATTCTGCCCAATGATTCCCATTGTAGCTCGGTTCTGCTTTTGCCATTTGTTTCCACTCTGCACCTCCCATCAAGTCTTCTCGTCTCATGCCCAGTTATTTATGTTACTTCACTTCACTACACCTGCCCCATGTCTTTGTCTTCCATCTTGTTTATGTCTGCTTTGTGTTTCCATTCACTCACACTCTTGCCGCCAGCTAATGTGTCTTTGTCTGTTACATCACTCCACTCTGTGTTCCCCTTCCTTCACTATCTTGCACAGTGCTTACACTTTGTCCACTAGCCACACCCCCTTTCTAGAATCTTCCCTCCACACATGCACCTTGTTACCCAATCAGTCTATACATGCACTTCGTTTACTCCACCTGTTATTTAAGCCTCCACAAACTCACAGCTCACTGCCAGATTGTTGTCTTAGCACACTTTCCAGCGGTCATTACAGTCCTGTTTTTTGTCTTGCCGTGTTTTGGAACCTTGCTCTGTTACCTTGACCATGCCTTTTGCCTTATCCCGGATGTCTGGTATTGCTTGTGCCTCTGAACCCTGCTCGTTTGTGACTACGTCTCAGCCTGATCCTGCTTGTACCTCTTCCACGCTGACTGACCACATGTGTACTGAACCTTTGCCTGAAATAAAGACCACGTTTTCTCTTAGGAGTGGCTCCATAAAAGGCATTTCAAGGTCCTGGAGTGGCGAGGCCAGTCTCCAGACCTCAACCCCATCGAACATTTGTTGAGGGAGTTGAAAGTCCATGTTGCCCAGCGACAGCCCCAAAACATCACTGCTCTAGATGAGATCTGCATGGAGGAATGGTCCAAAATACCAGCTACAGTGTGTGCAAACCTGGTGAAGACTTACAGGAAACATTTGACCTCTGTCATTGCCAACAAAGATTATGTTACAAAGTATTGAGTTGAATTTTTGTTATTGACCAAATACTTATTTTCCACCATAATTTACAAATAAATTCTTTAAAAATCCTACAATGTGATTTCCTGGATTTTTTTTTTTCTCATTTTGTCTCTCATAGTTGAAGTGTACCTATGACGAAAATTAAAGACCTCTCTTACCTTTCTAAGTAGGAGAACTTGCACAATCAGGGACTGACTAAATACTTTTTGGCCCCACTGTATTCTTACTCCTCTTTTATTGGATGCAACCCGTTATGCTCTAGAAACCAAAACGATGGCGCCATCGTGATCAATAGTAGTACAATAGTAGTATTACATAAAGGAGGTAAGGACCCTACCAATTGTGGTTCATATAGGCCACTATCTATGCTTAATGGAGATGTACGTATTCTGATATATTTGCTAGGCGATTAAACAACATAACTCAGATCATACATCCAGATCAATCCGGATTTATTGCTGGCAGGTACTACGGAAATAACTACAGTTAGATAGATTAGATAAGGGTTTTGCAAAATAGGCTTATCATGGGCTTATGTTTACTCATCAATTAATTGACACAAACAACCTTATGTCCTTTGAAGAGTTGCATAGACATTTCCAATTCCAGAAAACTGATTTCTTTAGATATCTACAGTTATGCTCTTTTCTGACTACACACAAGGAATGGGAAAGAGCGTTAGTCCCCACACCAATTGAGAATCTCCTAATTCAATTCCAAAAAGGTGAAGGGGATAAGAAATTGATAAGTTATACAAGGTATTTTTTTTAATCAATTGGTCAGCAAGGGCCCATTCCGACAAAACAAAGATGGGAGGCAGACACAGCCAAAGCCATTTCTGATAAGATGTGGATGGAAGCATGACCAGAGGCACATCTAACCACAAATTCAAATACATGGCAAGAATTTAAATGGAAAATTATTAGTAGATATTTCAGGACACCAGATGTAGTTTCTAAGATGGACCCTAGAGTACCAAGCCTGTGTTGGAGGAACTGCAGCACAGCAGCACACACACACATTTTCTGGTCATGCCCAAAACTACAAAACTTATGGGATGAGGTGTAAGGGCTTTAAACCAAATTTTTGAAGAGGTCATACCAAAGAATATTATAGTGGCATTACTAGGTATAGTTCCACCAGGTATACAGGGAAGGGCTAAATCATATCTTTTAAATGTTCTTTTTACAGCAGCTTTGAAATGCATTACAATTAATTGGATATAACTAGATCCACCCTCCTACAGGCCTGGGTTCAAAAAGTAGGGGAACTGTACCAAAGGGAAAAAATAACATATTCATTAAGACTTCAAAGGTCTACTTTTAGTCTACGATGGGTCCGCACAGAAGCCTTATTTATGTAAAGGCCTGATTAGTACATTTGAGTTACTGCCTCTTTTTTCCCTCTCTGTCATTGTAAGGTAGAGTGTCTTAGATCTGTCATTTAAAAGTTGACTTTTCTCCCCTAAATATATCGTTATGCTGAAACCGCATGTAACTTGCTGTGAAATATAATGCTGAGATGTTTATTTTTATTGAATGTCTTTATAGCATGCTCAAATGTATGTTAAATTCCATCTGTGATATATGGTTATGTGATTTGCTCTGTTAACAGAACTTGTTGATAAAAAAAACTGAATAAAATTTAAGTTCTAAAAATAAACATCTGGTGGACAGACTGTGTCCCCAGAATATCTCAACAGAATAAGAATTCTATGTATACATATACTCAACAAAACTATAAACGCAACACTTTTGGTTTTGCTCCCATTTTGTATGAGATGAACTCAAAGATCTAAAACTTTTTCCACATATACAATATCACCATTTCTCTCAAATATTGTTCACAAACCAGTCTAAATCTGTGATAGTCAGCACTTCTTCTTTGCTGAGATAATCCATCCCACCTCACAGGTGTGCCATACCAAGATGCTGATTAGACACCATGATTAGTGCACAGGTGTGCCTTAGACTGTCCTCAATAAAAGGCCACTCTGAAAGGTGCAGTTTTATCACACAGCACAATGCCACAGATGTCGCAAGATTTGAAGGAGCGTGCAATTGGCATGCTGACAGCAGGAATGTCAACCAGAACTGTTGCTCGTGTATTGAATGTTCATTTCTCTACCATAAGCCATCTCCAAAGGCGTTTCAGAGAATTTGACAGTACATCCAACCAGCCTCACAACCGCAGACCACGTGTAACCACACCAGCCCAGGACCTCCACATCCAGCATGTTCACCTCCAAGATCGTCTGAGACCAGCCACTCGGACAGCTGCTGAAACAATCGGTTTGCATAACCAAAGAATTTCTGCACAAACTGTCAGAAACTGTCTCAGGGAAGCTCATCTGCATGCTCGTCATCCTCATCGGGGTCTCGACCTGACTCCAGTTCATCGTCGTAACCGATTTGAGTGGGCAAATGCTCACATTTGCTGCACGTTGGAGAGGTGTTCTCTTCACGGATGATGCGAAGGAGATGTGTTGCACTGCATGAGGCAAATGGTGGTCACACCAGATACTGACTGGTATCCCCCCCCAATAAAACAAAACTGCACCTTTCAGAGTGGCCTTTTATTGTGGGCAGTCTAAGGCACACCTGTGCACTAATCATGGTGTCTAATCAGCATCTTGATATGGCACACCTGTGAGGTGGGATGGATTATCTCAGCAAAGGAGAAGTGCTCACTATCACAGATTTAGACTGGTTTGTGAACAATATTTGAGGGAAATGGTGGTATTGTATATGTGGAAAAAGTTTTAGATCATTGAGTTAATCTCGTACAAAATGGGAGCAAAACCAAAAGTGTTGCGTTTATATTTTTGTTGAGTATATGTATTGCTGCAGTTACAGAGAAACATAATCTCACTCAATAAACATGATTAAAAGAAGAAGGACTTATCAGAAAACAACACATACAGAGGTCAAGTGGAGAGCTGCACAGTACCATAGGAAGGGCAAACGTGCATTTTCTGTATTTCCTTGCAAGCATCAAAACCCCTTGAGAAACCATTTGTCATTCTGATGAACAGCAATATGCTTTACCCACTATTCCCTTGAGGTAAATGCTAACATTTTACTGCATTAAAACTTCCATTTGTAAATCTGTCCCTTTTTCCGCCACTTATCTGGTGCTGGGACAACATAGCACAAGACCAAGCAAGGAACACTGTACGGCTTATGTTTAAAAATGCTAGAAAATGTAGGGGAGAGCAAGTACATTTCTGCCCTGATTTACTAGAAATCTCACCAAGAAAGCAAATATTATCAGCAATATATAGTCTCCCTATTCAACTGAATGCAAGGCAGGGATGAGAGGAGGAAAAGAACAGGAAAGATCACACAGGGTTGGCAGGAAGGAGAGAGAAAAGGAACTGAATTAAAGAAGGCAGATTCCCTGAGACAGGGGAGCAGAAAGACAAAAGAATGCAAGTAAGGCTGGGCATACACTGTACGATATTTTCAATCGTTGTACTTGGCTCCAGCTCAAACTGTGCGACAAAACCGCAGGGATTAAAAGTTCAGAGCGCACGATTCATGTTCTCACACTGTACGGCCCGATGCTCTGATGCGATCTGACTGCTCACATTGTACATTCAAAAACCACACGCCGGAAGCTTTTTTCTTTAAAAAAAATTTTTTTCATGCCTATCAGCGTGCACAGTGAGTGAAATCAGGTGGGGAGACTGAACATATATGCGCGCGCACACACTAGACAGCAACATGATTCACGACAGGACGGTAAAAAAAAGAAAACAAACATTCAACTATATTTCATACGGAGTCTTACAGCTGTGCAAGGTGTAGCAAGTTACTCCCTCATCTGTCGTAAATCCTGTTGTTGTCTGCTGTGTGTGCGCGCGCATATACATTCAGTCTCCCCCACCTGATTCCACTCACTGTGCGTGCTGACAGGCATGAACTTTAATATGATATTAGGTTATTGCGAGGGAACGCAAAAAAAACAAAACAAAACAAAAAAATCAATCAATTTTTTTTTATATAGCGCCAAATCACAACAAACAGTTGCCCCAAGGCGCTTTATATTGTAAGGCAAGGCCATACAATAATTATGTAAAACCCCAACGGTCAAAACGACCCCCTGTGAGCAAGCACTTGGCTACAGTGGGAAGGAAAAACTCCCTTTTAACAGGAAGAAACCTCCAGCAGAACCAGGCTCAGGGAGGGGCAGTCTTCTGCTGGGACTGGTTGGGGCTGAGGGAGAGAACCAGGAAAAAGACATGCTGTGGAGGGGAGCAGAGATCAATCACTAATGATTAAATGCAGAGTGGTGCATACAGAGCAAAAAGAGAAAGAAACAGTGCATCATGGGAACCCCCCAGCAGTCTACGTCTATAGCAGCATAACTAAGGGATGGTTCAGGGTCACCTGATCCAGCCCTAACTATAAGCTTTAGCAAAAAGGAAAGTTTTAAGCCTAATCTTAAAAGTAGAGAGGGTGTCTGTCTCCCTGATCTGAATTGGGAGCTGGTTCCACAGGAGAGGAGCCTGAAAGCTGAAGGCTCTGCCTCCCATTCTACTCTTACAAACCCTAGGAACTACAAGTAAGCCTGCAGTCTGAGAGCGAAGCGCTCTATTGGGGTGATATGGTACTACGAGGTCCCTAAGATAAGATGGGACCTGATTATTCAAAACCTTATAAGTAAGAAGAAGAATTTTAAATTCTATTCTAGAATTAACAGGAAGCCAATGAAGAGAGGCCAATATGGGTGAGATATGCTCTCTCCTTCTAGTCCCCGTCAGTACTCTAGCTGCAGCATTTTGAATTAACTGAAGGCTTTTTAGGGAACTTTTAGGACAACCTGATAATAATGAATTACAATAGTCCAGCCTAGAGGAAATAAATGCATGAATTAGTTTTTCAGCATCACTCTGAGACAAGACCTTTCTGATTTTAGAGATATTGCGTAAATGCAAAAAAGCAGTCCTACATATTTGTTTAATATGCGCTTTGAATGACATATCCTGATCAAAAATGACTCCAAGATTTCTCACAGTATTACTAGAGGTCAGGGTAATGCCATCCAGAGTAAGGATCTGGTTAGACACCATGTTTCTAAGATTTGTGGGGCCAAGTACAATAACTTCAGTTTTATCTGAGTTTAAAAGCAGGAAATTAGAGGTCATCCATGTCTTTATGTCTGTAAGACAATCCTGCAGTTTAGCTAATTGGTGTGTGTCCTCTGGCTTCATGGATAGATAAAGCTGGGTATCATCTGCGTAACAATGAAAATTTAAGCAATACCGTCTAATAATACTGCCTAAGGGAAGCATGTATAAAGTGATCACTGTTTGCTCTCTCCGGTGTTTGCTCATGGACAGTGCATGAGGTAATCAGCGTGTAGACGCTTGTAGCGCTGCTTCATCAGCGCGGAACCCTCACGAGCCACGATGGCCGACCAAAATATCAAACAGGTTTGATTTTCATCCGACCATACGATTCCTGATCGGGAGGTGGTCGTGAGATGTTAAACGCAGCTCGTTACTCCATGTAGACTGCACGATGCAGGACGTACGATTAAGCTGAAACTGGGCGCGATCCAAAAAATTCTCCCACGAGTGAAAAATCGGCTGAAAAAGGGCCAAAACTCGCACAGTGTAAGCCCACCTTAAGGGATAGAAAAAATTTCACAGACAAGAAATGGAGGTGGAATAGAGTTGTTGTCTTGCAGCCCATTGGGCTCTGCATGAGCCAGAACTGCTAGTTTTATAGTCTCACACACAAAAACAGCCAAATCTATAAATGGGTAAAAACAAATACAGCAATTTAGCCTGCAAAAAATGTTGTGAAAAGACAAAATAAAGCATGCGAACACCAGCATAGTCTGATGGAGGAAATAAATTTATTTAAGCTTTGTTTTAACCTATCTATACTTACACAACCCCTGGCAAAAATTATGGAATCACTGGCCTCGGAGGATGTTCATTCAGTTGTTTAATTTTGTAGAAAAAAAGCAGATCACAGACATGACACAAAACTAAAGTCATTTCAAATGGCAACTTTCTGGCTTTAAGAAACACTATAAGAAATCAGGAAAAAAAATCGTGGCAGTCAGTAATGGTTACTTTTTTAGACCAAGCAGAGGGAAAAAAATATGGAATCACTCAATTCTGAGGAAAAAATTATGGAATCATGAAAAACAAAAGAACGCTCCAACACATCACTAGTATTTTGTTGCACCACCTCTGGCTTTTATAACAGCTTGCAGTCTCTGAGGCATAGACTTAATGAGTGACAAATAGTACTCTTCATTAATCTGGCTCCAACTTTCTCTGATTGCTGTTGACAGATCAGCTTTGCAGGTTGGAGCTTTGTCATGGACCATTTTCTTCAACTTCCACTAAAGATTTTCAATTGGATTAAGATCCGGACTATTTGCAGGCCATGACATTGACCCTATGTGTCTTTTTGCCAGGAATGTTTTCACAGTTTTTGCTCTATGACAAGATGCATTATCATCTTGAAAAATGATTTCATCCCCAAACATCCTTTCAATTGATGGGATAAGAAAAGTGTCCAAAATATCAACGTAAACTTGTGCATTTATTGATGATGTAATGACAGCCATCTCCTCAGTGCCTTTACCTGACATGCAACCCCATATCATCAATGACTGTGGAAATTTACATGTTCTCTTCAGGCAGTCATCTTTATAAATCTCATTGGAACGGCACCAAACAAAAGTTCCAGCATCATCACCTTGCCCAATGCAGATCTGAGATTCATCACTAAATATGACTTTCATCCACTCATCCACAGTCCACGATTGCTTTTCCTTAGCCCATTGTAACCTTGTTTTTTTCTGTTTAGGTGTTAATGATGGCTTTTGTTTAACTTTTCTGTATGTAAATCCCATTTCCTTTAGGCGGTTTCTTACAGTTCGGTCACAGACGTTGACTCCAGTTTCCTCCCATTCGTTCCTCATTTGTTTTGTTGTGCATTTTCGATTTTTGAGACATATTGCTTTAAGTTTTCTGTCTTGTCGCTGTGATGTCTTCCTTGGTCTACCAATATGTTTGCCTTTAACAACCTTCCCATGTTGTTTGTATTTGGTCCAGAGTTTAGACACAGCTGACTGTGAGCAATCAACATCTTTTGCAACACTGCGTGATGATTTACCCTCTTTTAAGAGTTTGATAATCCTCTCCTTTGTTTCAATTGACATCTCTCGTGTTGGAGCCATGATTCATGTCAGTCCACTTGGTGCAACAGCTCTATAAGGTGTGATCACTCCTTTTTAGATGCAGACTAAACAATATCATGTCTAGCAGGCAACGGAGCTCAAACATTTGGGAGCATTTTAATCAAATTAAAGAGAAAACGTGCAATGCAAAATCTGCAAGGCAGAACTTGCCTTCCACAACAGCGACGCAAGAGTATCTGAGAAGGAAGCATGTTGTGGCTGATTCTGATGAAGCGTTAATTGGCTAGTTAGCCGCTAACATTAACATCTATAGTGAGTTACTTATATTGATAGCTGTAAACGTTAACATTAATGATGCGCATGTTATGTTTTTGCTGTAATGTTACAACAGCAACGTCATGTTTGAATAGGTAATGTGATAATGTTTAATAACGCTATGTTACAGTGCTAAAAAAAAGTTCCTCTTCAATGGACGACTTTGTTACCAAGCCAACAACATGCACATGTCGACAAGCAAATATCCTGCCTGAAGCAATCTTGAACATGCTGGTGACTGACATGAGACCCCTGTCCATAGTTGGTGATCAAGGTTTCAACTGTCTTTATTTTTTAGTGAGCACATACCTTAAACACTTCAAGCTTGAAGATAATGATGGTTATATAAAAGCAGCTGCATGCTGGTGTGTTAAGACACAATTTACGTATGATCTGATTAGTCGACTAATCGCACAAATAATCTGTGACTAGTCGATTATCAAAATAATCATTTGTGGCAGCCCTAGTGCCTAGGCAATATGCATGTGGTGTCAAATGAAAATGCACACAAGCGTACCACTACTAATTATTTACATCTACTGATTATATGGCAGTGCCCTCTGTGGCTGTGGCCATGCTTGCTCCCGATAGCGATGTGCATTTTATGTTAAATATGTCGTCCGTACCGTCGCAGTCTCCTGCAAGAATCACATACAACAGGAGTACATTACTTGGACTGAGGAACAACAACACTACAAAGGATCTTTCAGGAGTTAACATAGTCACGGATCGAGCAACTGTTCTCAGACTAGGACTTATACCCCAGCGAGACAATGGGGCCTCCAAGACAGCGTTCTCTTCCTCCCACACCAGCCGAAACTGGAAGCAGCTGAAGCGGCAGGGGAGACTTAGCATGCGCCGGCGGAGGTGTGCTAGAACTAGCAAGCAAGGCTGTCGAGCTGGTATCACCAACAGACTGAAAAGAAACCCTCACAGAACTGCACTACCATCTATCCTCTTATCCAACGTTCGCTCACTGGAAAATAAAATGGACTACCTCAAGCTGGATTTAACAACACAAAGAAATGTGAGAGACTGCAACATGATCATTCTCACTGAGACGTGGCTTCACAACACCGTTCCGGACAGCGCCATTCAACTGGAAGAGCTAACAACATTCCGAGCGGACAGAAACCATGCCAGCACGGGTAAATCTCTGGGAGGTGGTGTGTGCATTTACATCAATAACAACTGGTGCACAAACGCTGCAGTTATCACAAGCCACTACTCAGAAAACATTGAGTTTTTAACCCTCAACTGCCGCCCATTCTACCTGCCGAGGGAATTCAACACCGTCAACATCACAGCTGTTTACATTCCACCCAGCGCAAACACAAAGAAAGCAGTCTCCATTCTGTACCAGTCTGTGAGTACACTACAAAACACACACCCGGACTCGGTCTGCATAATCGCTGGCGATTTTAATCAGGGCAACTTAAAAACAGTACTGCCACACTATCACAAGCATGTGAACTTTGCAACAAGGGGGGAGAACACACTCGACCAGGTCTACACAAACAGACAGGCTTTCAGAGCAGTTCCACACCCCCACCTGGGATCATCAGACCATCTCTCTGTTATGCTAATTCCAGCCTACAGACCTCTGTTGACGAGGAGCAAACCAGTTGTGAAGCAGATCAGGGCCTGGCCAGAGGGAGCAACAGCAGCTCTACAGGACTGTTTTGAAAGCACAGACTGGTCTGTTTTCAGGGAGGCGGCCACCACCAACCAGCACGTCAACCTCACCGAATACACAGACTCAGAAATTGGATACATAACAAAATGCATGGAAGATGTAACCGTCACCAAGGACATTACAGTAAGAGCAAACGAAAAACCCTGGTTCACCAGGGAGGAACGTGAGCTCCTGAGAGCACGCAACACAGCTTTCAAGTCGGGACAAGGAGGCCCTCAAGTCAGCCAGGGCCGACCTGCACTGGGGCATGAGAGCAGCCAAGCGTGCCTATGGACAGAAAATCAACTCCCACTTCACAGACACAAAAGACCCAAGATGCCTGTGGCAAGGCATCCAGTCAGTCATAGACTACAAGCCAGCCCCCACACCGTGTGAGGACAACACAGACTTCCTCAACTCACTTAACACCTTCTTCAGCCAGTTTGAAGAAAATAACAACACCACCTACAAAAGCCCCCGTCAGCCCAGACAACATAACACTTCAACTGGACCCAGCAGACGTGAGGATGACCCTACTCAAGGTGAACCCCAGAAAAGCTGCAGGTCCAGACAACATACCCGGGTGTGTGCTCAGAGACTGTGCAGACTCACTCACCGACATCCTCACAGACATTTATAACATCTCTCTGAACCAAGTCACCATACCAGCAAGCTTCAAAGCTATCACATTTGTACCACTACCAAAGAAGTCACCAGCATCATCACTAAATGATTACAGACCCATAGCACTCACTCCCATCATGATGAAGTGCTTTGAAAGACTGGTAAAGGCTTACATAACATCCACCCTCCCCACTACTATGGACCCATATCAAATTGCCTACCGCCCCAAGCGCTCCACTGATGACGCCATAGCAACAGCACTCCACCTCTGCCTGGCTCATCTGGAAAACAAACAGTCACGCACGGATGCTGTTTATCGACTTCAGTTCCGCGTTCAACACTGTCATCCCCCAACATCTGGTAGACAAGCTGAGTGCAATAGGCATCAACACTTCACTGTGCAACTGGCTGCTGGACTTCCTCACAAACAGACCGCAGACAGTCAGAGTCAGCAACAACTCCTCAGCGACCACCATCATAAACACCGGGGTGCCGCAAGGATGTGTCCTATCTCCTCTGCTGTTCACACTGATGACCCATGATTGCTGTGCCAGATTTGCAATGAATCACGTCATCAAATTCGCCGATGACACAACAGTGGTGGGCCTCATCAGAGACGACAACGACTCAGCATACAGAGAGGAGGTACACCAACTCATCAACTGGTGTGAGAGGAACAACCTGCTACTCAACGTCAACAAAACAAAATAAATAACTGTGGACTACAGGAAAGAACAACCAACACATCCCACTCATCATCAATGGCAGTGCTGTGGAGTCTGTGAAAAGCACAAAGTTCCTTGGAGTGCACATCACAGATGACCTCACATCGACCACAAACACCACGACTCCACTTCCTGCAGAGGATGAGAAGAGCTGACCTCCCCACATCTGCACTCACCACCTTCTACAGGGGTGCCATTGAAAGCATCCTGACCAGCAGCCTCTCTGTCTGGCACAGCAGCTGTTTAGCTGCAGACAAGAAGGCACTACAGAGGGTGATGAGGACTGCAGAAAAGATCATCAGATCACCCCTACCAGCCATTCAGGACCTGTACACTTTGCACTGTTCCAAGAGAGCAATGAACATCATCAAAGACCCCAATCACCCAGCACACAAACTGTTCTCCCTACTACCATCAGGGAAGTGCTACCGCAGCATGCGGTGCCGCACAAGCAGACTGGGAAACAGCTTCTTTCCACAAGCCATCAGACTCAACACACTGAAGAAAACTACATGAACATTTCAAAGACACTGAAGAACATTCCATGAACACTTCATTTCACCATGTCACTTGCACTTTACTCTTCGCACCTTACATACTGCATCTACACTATTGCACATAAACCGTATGTTCACTGATTGTACTTCTGCTGCTGTGTGATTTTGTGTGTGTATTTATTGTACATGTCTATATCAGTATGTTAGTCTTTTTTACTGCACGTGTGTGTGTGTGTGTGTGTGTGTGTGTGTGTGTGTGTGTGTGTGTGTGTGGTTGTGAGTGAAATGTGTCAGAGAGAGAAATGTAAATTCATGTATCAGCATGTTAGTTTTTACTGCACATTGTGTGTGTGTGTGTCTATGTGTGTGTGTATGTGTGTTTATTGTCAATGTCTTATCTATATGTTTAGTTTAACTGCACATTGGAGACTGGTCAAACGCAATTTCAATCTTCTGTGCTAACCCTGTTACATAGATTTTTGACATTAAAGTACACTTTGACTTTTTTGACAAATCCATAGCAGAACATGTACATGTACTGTACATGTAATGTTTCATGATGGAAAGACTGAAGGCCATCCACAAGCTGAAATGACCAAGTGACTGACAGAAAACAAACTTTGGTCATGGATGACTGTCGTGCCACACACACTTTCTGTTCTGTTATTGTCTGAGACATTTCTGGAAGTCTGCTTTTGGAATGGTGTCCAGCTGGTCTGTCGTGTTCTGCATGATGTCTTCTCGGGACTCAAAGTTGTTCACTTTTAGTGTTGTTTTAAATGGCCAAAAACATCGGGAGAGAACGAAGTCTGATGGAATTACAGGAGTGATATGTTTGACCACAAGACCCTGAATGAGCTCTCCACATGCCCAAATCCTCTATTAAAACTGCCCATCTCAAGTCATAATAAAATCCAACTGAGGTGCAGTACATGTCTGCACTCTTTCCCTTGGTCCAAGCATAGTGCATGTAATGTGGACTAGAAAAAATTCACGAATGCACAAGAAGGTTAACTACGCCTCTGTACTAAATGACACCTCACATGCTGCATATCTGTCTGTCAGGCCTGTTGGTGCTGGTGATTATCTCTGGAGTCCATAACATGAAGCTACTCAAGATGCCAGTCCATCAGGGATTATTTCTCCAACCAAACCTGGTACCCATTTACAGCTGGGTGGACTAAGACATTGCAGAGTAAATGTCTTGCCCAAGGACACAGACAAGTGGCATGAGTGGAAACAACTGTAACAAGCACTGCTTCAGCTTTACTATGTAAATAAAATGAAGATACAGCACACAGGTCAAAAGTAGAGTCATAACCATCACAAGGTGAGAGCCAACCTGCATCTACTGATGCTCAATCATTGAGTTCTTGATGGTAAAAAACCAAAATGTCTGTGTCCTTTCTCATGTCTCTTACCACACTGTGTGATGTAGCCGATGCAGCTGTGCACTATGACCGGTATGTCTGTGTCTGTGAGCTGCTGCTGGCTCAGTGTGTCTCCTCCGCTCCCCGCTGCTGTCTTGATGGCTCCACACCAACCAGAAAAATCCAGCTTCCTCTCCCCCTCAATGTAGAGAGTTCTGAAAAATAAACAGAGAAGAGAAAATACTTTAACCAAGACAGACAATAGAAAGCAGTGGAAATACCGCAGTTTCAAAAGTGAATGAAAGAGGATTTTTTTAAATTTTACACTTGACATTTTATGATTTAAAAGAGGCTCTAAATTACAAGTAACATATATGATAGCACACAGACTGCTGACTGTAATTTTTATATATGGAATTCAAATACACTGCAATCCTATTTCATTCACCAGAGAACACAAAAGTAAAGTTTATTTCAAAAGAATTGATGAAGTACTGAGGCCTCATTTAGCACAGGACCTGATGCCATCCTTTTGATACAGACTCCAGAACAATTTTTCAAAACATGGGTGTTGCAAAGATTTCAAAACGTGCAGTGCTTTGTCTTCCCCATCATTAATTTGTAGAACTGAGGAATGGTAAATTGACTGCATTTCTACAGCGCTTTTCCATCTGCATCAGATGCTCAAAGTGCTTTACACATCAATGCTTCACATTCACCCTGATGCCATGAAAGGCGCCCACTACAAACCAGGAGCAACTAGGGGATTAAAGACCTTGCCCAAGGGCCCTTAGTGATTTTCCAGTCAGGCTGGGATTTGAACTGAGGATCCTCTGGTCTGAAGCCCAACGCTTAACCACTAGACCATCACCTCCCCTAAAGGAAAAGGAAAAGTTCTGACACCAACCACAGTCACACATTCTATTAATTCTTTGATTTCTGTTTTACTTTCCTGTACTGTTTGCATTTGCCTTGGTATTGGGCATCATGTTTCTCCCCATAGTTGCAAGCATAAATTTTTATTTGGATCTAGCAAGGAACAGGTACTTGTACCCAGTATTCTGAAAGAAGACAATACCTATAAGCTCAACCACAGATGTACAGAATTTTTGATAATTTTTCCAGCAATCACTAAACCATCCAGCAGGGGGCAGACATGTCTATGGTATATTACAGAGCCATACAAAGTTTATATATATATATATATATATATATATATATATATATATATATATATATATATATATATATATATATATATATATATATATATATATATATATATGAATTGAAATTTCAGTATTTAACAACACAACACGATCCATCTCAATACAAAAAAAAAAACATAAAAAAGCATAAAGAAAAAAGAAAGAAAAAAGGGTTAATGAGATAAACACATTGCCTGTGGGAAACCTTCTTAAAATATAGCAACATTGAATGTTTTTTGAGTGCAGTGGGTGGAAATACTCCGTGTGCCTAAAGGTGAACTGCCCCACCCAAAGAGGCAAAGCCGAATTGTTTTTTTGTTTGTTTTTTTTCTCAATCAATCTGGTGCATCAAAGTTCAACAGATGAAACAGGGGTGGTGCTCATTGTGTTCTTTTAATATTTTGAGTTACAGGATGATCACATTTATTATTTTTGAGTTATTGTCTGCACAAGATGGCTTGGATGGGCAAACTCACTCACCCACTCATCTACATGTTTTCTATCCAAGTCCTATTTTGCAAATGCAAGGAATTTCAATGAACTGGAAAGTCAAAGTGCCACTCATCTTTTGCCCTGCACCAAACAACGTAACATGCAATCACTCATATTATTCTGCCATCTCACCTGCCTCGCTCCACTAGAACCAGCACCTCCTGTTGGATTGCTGTTCAACACAAATATAAAAACACATTCAGCCATGGTTTTCAACAAATGAAATTTTAAACTGTGTCACTGTGTATAAAACTATTATGTGTCTTCATGTGTGTATGCATGCATTCATCTCACAAAGTTCATTGAGTTTGCGGAGGTGAATCTCCTCTCCTTTGCTGTCCTCCAGATAGGTGAAAAGTGACGAGCCCACTAGAGCAAACCAACCAATCTTAGATGTTTGTAGATTCAAGCCGTCTTTACACTTGAGTCGCCCAATCCGCTCAAAATTCAACCTCACTAGAGGCTCAGCATGGGCTGGGATGAAGGTCTAGAAATGAAAAGGATACATTGGTGTTTTGTAATGTGTTAGACAGACATCAGTGAAACTCCATTGAAACAAACACTCATGTACTTTAATGGGAGGTGAATTGCTGTAAACCTGATCAAGTGAAGCAGTCAATATTAAGCAAGGACTGACAAGTGTGACACTGATGGTACATGGCCACAGCCCCACCAACCTGCAAGCAACTAAGCTGCCATTACACCGAATTTATAAGAACACAAACTACGATTCAGCCAGTAATTCAAGTTTGCTTATCATGCAAAATAGTTGGGTGGTCCAACAATGACTGAGAAACCAAGGGGTTTTTGTGTCTTTTGACCTTTCAATCATTCTAAATTTTCTTTGCATTTGCCTCTTATTGGGTGGGAATCAAATACGTAGGTGGGTGAGCCGGAAGTGACACTGTACATGCCTACTATCTGACAGAATTATTGATTTCTCTGGTTCTGCACCATTTTGCTATAATTTCATGTATTTACTTGCAAGAGGTTTTGTTGTTGTTGTGTTTTGTGTGTGTTTAGATAAACCTAGCTGGCAGTCCCCACATTGTTTAGTTTTCAGGTGAGGAATAACCTTGATTATAACTGCAACACAACAGCAACACATGTATAAGCTGCTGCAGCCACTTCAGAATGAACTATGTAATAATTTTCAACATTTTCTAGCATGAGTCCAAACTAACTTTTGCTTACCTTGACAACATTTCAATGCTGACATAATTCAAATAAGATTACATGAATTAAAATAAAAGAGTGACAGAAGAATCCAGATATAGCAAACTATTGTGGCCACCTCCTGACAACATCCACTCATCAAATATTCCATATGTTCACTCATTTGTGGGGACTGTATCCACAAACAACACATTTGGGTATTGTTACGCAACTATCAAACTCTTCTCCCGACAAGGACATCAAAAGGATATTAAGTTTACATTAAAATGGCAAAGCTTCAACGACACAATTTTAAAAGTTTCCGAATGATTTACATATTTGGGGCTATTTGGAGCATCTGAGGCCGTATTTAATGACCTACCTGTAAAAGCAGTCCTTTCTTGTGGCTAAGAGTGAATGGGTAAATAAAGAGGCCCAAATTAACACTTGTCTATTATAATTTTAATCACAAATGGCAATGTGCTTGCTCATGGAGTTGGTAAGGTGTAGACTCTACTCTCTACTACTCTGTATAGCACCCAAAAAATAATCTTGTTGTGATTTGGTGCTGTACAAACACAATGAATCTGAGTGGGTGCTTTCAGACCACAGAACCACTTCATCAGCCACATTATACATACAGCATTAGAGGTTACCTTGGCAAGTGACTTGACCCATTCCTTGTGGGTGTCTGGGTCATCAGTGCCAAACAGATAGAGACGCTCTGACTCAGAGTAGAGTTCAAAGGTATGCTCGTACCTGGGGTTTATAAAGACAGGTTAAAAATAAAAGAGAACGTCAGCCTATTATGAATAAAACATTTGTGTGTGTACGGAATTTAATGAAGCTTAGATACTTAGTAAAATAAAAGATAAAGGGTGACTAAATGAGGGATTTGGTACCCATGTTTCTTTGGTGTATGAACAGCCAAGCAGACTATTTCTGAACCCTTAAGTGCTCCATTTGGGTTTGAGTTCCTGTCACTTTCATAGTAACTGAAAACACCATCATTCAGTGTGCACCAGCGGCGACTGAACTCTACAAAGAAAAAAAAAAAAACAGTAAGAATGACTGAGGAAAATAACACATACAAAATGTGTGACAACTGTGGAGACAGTTATTTTGTGTTGTATTGTTTATTGTAAGTTGGCATACATTTCATGAAATGATTTTTTAAAAATACTGATATGCTTTTACTTTATTACTATATTTGCTGAATGATTCCACTGTACAAATGCAATGTACTATTCACACTGTTATGCCATCTGTGTCATCAGCTTACCCTCTCGAGCCTTGCATTCTGTGACAGCTCGAGCCATAGATCCAGTCTTGAAGAGAAAGCCATTATGAGATACATAATGTGGTGGTGAATAATGTACCGCCTCCATGGCTCTGCCCACTTCTAACCGAGGTAGCTCTAAAGTTAAACACACACACACACACACACACACACACACACACACACACACACACACACACACACACACACACACACACACACACACACACACACACACACACACACACACAGTGATTCAAACTTCTCCTGCTAACTCCTCTTAATCCAAAAATAATGGTGCTCAACGATTCATACCTGTGTTAAGATTGTGGCTCAGTAACTCAGCTTGAAGACGTTGTGAATGTGCATTGGCCAGGGAAAGAGGGGAGGGCCACTTGGCCATACCAGTTGAACAATTGACATCAGCACCACAGAAAATCAAGCTCAGTGTCTCTAGCACATCACTGGACTGTACATTTATACACAGTGCCTGGAGACGGAAAGAAAAATCATACACATAAAAAAATGCCACACTGCTTTAACTGAATGATTAAAGCATTATGACATAAATGTACAATTGTTAAAACACAGCAATTATTATAAAATAATTATAAAATCTTACTCCCTGCTTTCTCTATGAGCTAATTTCATTTTGCGCAATAAATAAATGAATGAATTCATTTCTCAACATTGAGGCACATCAACCTCAGATGAACTTGAGAAAAGATGGAGAGGAAGAACATGAAACCAAAGAACAAACAAAAGTATCACATACACAAATGTAAAAAAAATACTCTAAATATACTAATGAATATGTTATTTTAAATCATTTATTCTATTTTACTTTTAAAAGTAGTCTATAAAAGACAAAGACTACTGGGGAGGGCGTATCAGCCAGACATGGAAAGAAAACTGAGGATATGTAGAAACAGAGAATCACAGAAATAACAAGGAAGATGTGCATTGCAGGGGCATGGGTATCAGCTGTGAAAGCAAAAGAAGAAAATAAATAAAAAGCTAACCAAAAAAACTTAAACAAAAAAAACACACACACATTTTACTGCTAATAATAAACTTTTGATTTATATACCAGTGTCCCGTTGATGATTCAGTGTTCATGTCATATGACTGACTGCCAGTTCCGAAAACTGCTCAGAACAAATTTAAATGAGAAACATTTGCAAACTACCATGGCTACCTGTGCTGGGTGGGAAGTTTCCAATCCTGCTGGCAGTTCCTTTTTTGATGCTGTATCCCAAACACGAAGACCAGTGACAAAGCTACTTCTCTTGAAAAACTAATTATCACATTTGTTGCTCTTTATGTTTGCATGCTTTGGGTTGTCCATCTGTCCCTTATAAAATGATATGATACATGTCCAGGTACATATGATTCTGGTACAATAGTTTTTATTTTTATGCTTTGTGCGATACAAGGTAATATAATACAATGCTTTGTTTAATGCAGACAATTTCTCATGACAAGTTAGTATAAACCAAAACTGGGATTGCTTACCCTTAAATACATCTTTCATTTGAAAAAGGACAAAAAAAAACCCCACAGACAGACCTTCTTCAGGGTTTTACTACTGTGCTGCAGCCATTTTTCGCCCCTAGGGGCAGCTACATAGACAGCAGCAGAAACGCAGCAGAGCTCAATGTTGTTAAAATAGACTCTTGACTCTGAAGTAGTATAATTTTTTTCACAAAACTGTGAACTTAACATAAAGTTCAAATGAGCATATTTATCCCTTATGCTGCCTATTACTATCAAACATTGTTTTATTTTATTTTTTTAGCTCACGAAATTAAATGTTCTGTGACCAGTCTTTGAAAGCTTTGCATTAGCCTTTGAGTGATTAGGAGAATTTCAAGATGTGGAAGCATTTAAGTATGACACAAATAAAATTTAGACAGACATACACATGGATATCAGACCAATACAAACTGAATGGGTGTGAGAGCACACGTTTGGCAAGTATGACTCTTATATGGAGTAATAAATTACAAATTTAAATTATTATCGCCTGACTGAAGCAGTAGCATTCAGAGTACTGATTCTAGAAATCTGCTCTCTCCTTGGAATTCTCTTCTTCTCATTGCACCCACCGCAACTGCTGCCTCCCACAGGAATGGCACTGGGACAACATAATTTACACCAGTCGATCAATCCAGTTTGGGGAAAAATAAACCTGCTCTTGCACAGGTTTGCCCTTACAGATATGTTGCTGTGACGGGCAAAAATCCAGCAACAGTTTTCAATTCCTGGGGAATCCAGGATCACACTAGTCTAAGTCTATTCTTTTCTAGTCCATTTAATCCTGCTAACACAATAATCCATATGTAGAGAACAGTCTAAAAGATAGACATGCTACACAACTGAGCAGAATGAAAACAATACAGAACCAGTGCAAGACAAGGACAGAGCCACAAAGCTGTAAAATACCCCCTGAGACAGGGACACAAAAGAGAAGCCCTCTGCAGAGGATTTTGTATTTTTAAGTCTGAATGAACATTGATCTTTCATTTCACATTTGTCTGTGCCTCTTATGGTAGCCTTGTTATAAAATCTCTGATATTTTATGAAGAGAAGATGAAATAACTTCAACTAGTTTAAATCTTTTCCAAAAAAACAAAACGGAACAGCAGATATGAACCATTCCCACGGCCGAATACTGTGAAACCTCATTTTAAATTAAAGAAAGAAAAGGAGTTCAGAAAGTCAGACAGGAGGAAGATGCCATGTTTTTACAGCTGAGGAAAACTTGCACACACACCCTCTGTTCAAACAAGTTCAAAAAAATTTAGTCATTTGGATCATATTGAGAAATTCCACAGCACTGTGCCTCGGACAGACAAAACACCTCTGTTTCAGCACAGCTGCATCTGTACACACAAACAAACTGACAAATGTATTAAAGGTTAAAATTAGGCAATAAATGCAGACCCAAAGCTGACAAACTGCATTTCCCTCTTACTTACACACACACCTCTTTACGGCTACAGTTTTCTGGAGTAGAACACGTAAAAATGCTCCAATAATTTCATCATAGGGACCACATGGTTATCTATGTAATAGTTGCTACATTTAGATTCCCAGGGCAGCTCCATCTTGACTGTTGAAGCTGTAAAAAGGTCATTTTATCCAAAACATCTACCAGCTCAGAGTCACATGAAGTGACTCACGTCTGTCTCTTTTGCTCACTACGCTCATTTTACATGGTTGTTCTGTTTTATTTCCTCCATCTGTATTTTAAATATATTTTTTATATATTACTGCAAAATGAGTCAGTTGGCTCATACCATGAGCAATATATATAATTTGGAATTTTGCAGGAGACTGCTGCAGATGTTCTTTTCCTCCAATTTTAATTGGAAGCAAGGAAAAACTGATAATGAAAATAACTCACAAAAACAGTGGCATAACACAAACAGTAACAAAGACATCAAACAGAGCTTACCATATGCAGGGTTTAACACAAGTTAGAAAGTATACTGAGCAAATGTTGTGTGCAGTTGTGTTGGTGTGCGATCTAAAAATCTACACAGAGTGAGACAAATATAATGAGATATAGTATGTGCTAATGTGAGTGAAAGAGGAACTGTATCAGTGTCACATGTTTCCACACCTCCTGCAGGTCCCCTCAGCCACACAGGGAGACTGTAGCCACAGCAGGGGCATCAGGCTGAATACCCCAGCAACTGAGAGTGGAGGAGATACAGAGAGGACGGACAGCTCAAGGGTCGTCACCTTGTCACGCCACAAAAAAAAAAAAAAAACACACCAAACTACACCAAATGTAGCAGCAGACCAGACCTGTAAGAAAAAGTTATGAGCAAAAAGATCCCTAGTCCCAGTTGGCCTGTTTTTGATGGAGCAGCTTGCAACTCTGAAGCAACAAATCCATGTTTTGACTGTACGGAGGTGATTTAACTTATTCTGTACTGGCCAAAAATGAATACAAAATGTTGTAAATACAATTCTTATGAATATTGTATACTATATATCTTAAAACAACTCTCACTGAAAACCAAATGGAAAGAGGGAATGACGAAAACAGAAAAAGCAACCAAGGACTACATTGTGTGCTATGAAAGGTGTTGGATGTGACTAAATCAAACTCAAGGGCACTCAGGCTTCATTCCTCCACCAATGACCAGCAGTCCCATGTTTTCAACTCTTCACAGAGTTTATAACAGGTTATACAGCACTGAAAATAGCCTGGGTGTTTATTTTTTTCAAACCGTGTGCAGACCTGGTGCCTAAATGAGGCTCGTATTCAAGAAAGGCTCATATAAACAAAATGCAGCTTGCTGCCTGCTCTGTAATGTATAAGTTTCACACACATCCCTGGGTGTGGCGAACCAAAGACAACCACTTTATATCTGTCACGTAGCGTCTAGCTAGGCGTCCTCAATATCTTATAATCAGCTTACCTTGCCATAATACAATAGTTTCCACCATTTGAAGCGTCATTCCTTCCTGGATGGTGATGATTTCTTCATCTGAAGTGGGTTCGGGATCTTTTTCTTCCTCTTCCAGCTGCTGCAGGTCAGCACTGAGGGTTTCGCCTGGGATTTATACACACGCCCGCTACACATGCACTGGCATGTATAAATTCTAGCCCAATCTGAACCGGCAATAAGGGTCTAAAGAGTCACATCTAAAAACTTTGAATTGTCAGAAATCGTCCACACAGAATTGTCAGCCCTCATCGCTGACCTGCAGCACCCGGAGAAAGAAGAAGAAATCATCATGTAGAATCATTCACACTGATGATCCCTCCCAAAAATGGTCAAATCAAAATGGACTTTTACACAGTAGTCCAAATTTTCAGGGTCCACAACTTGACTCTGAATAAAGCCGAATCACAATTTTTTTTTTTTTTTTTAGATTTCTAATTTTCTTCCATTTCCAGAGTTAAAAGTACAAAGACAACCAGTTTTTGCCTCCTGTGTACTCATAAGTCAACTAAGAAACCCATGTCAGTAAGACTGAACATGGCCTTAAATTGACATAAATGCACACAAATAAGACCTGCCCCATAGTTACTTGAAAATATTTATATTTTCAAGTAACTATGAGGTCTATTAGAAAAGTATCCGACCTTATTATTTTTTTCAAAAACCATATGGATTTGAATCACGTGTGATTGCGTCAGACAAGCTTGAACCCTCGTGCGCATGCGTGAGTTTTTCCACGCCTGTCGGTTGCGTCATTCGCCTGTGAGCAGGCTTTGAGTGAGGAGTGGTCCACCCCCTCGGCGGATTTTCATTGTCAGGAAATGGCGGAATGATTTGATCTTTTTTTCCCATCAGAATTTTTTCAGAAACTGTTAGAGACTGGCAGCTGGAAACCATTCGAAAAATTTATCTGGCTTTCGGTGAAAATTTTACGGGCTTCACAGAGAATAAGGAGTGTTACTGTCGCTTTAACGATGGCTTTAAGGACGCTCGGTGCGCCGCGCTCCGTGCCACCATCGAGAGCCACAAACCACCGGATCATTTCTAAATGGATGGCTCTGTGGAGCCAGGACCGTCATGTGCACTTTCTCTGGTTATCACAAGAGCTGGACATCAACCATTTTCTGGCAGATTTCACTTTTAACAAGAGATTTTGTCATGGAAAGCCGAGTTGAGGCTTTGCGCGTCACGATGGATTCGCTACTGGAGCGAGACAAAACCACCTCCATTTTGGTCTCACAGGATGGCTTTGAGATGGCGTTCAGACAGCTGTCGGTGGTTTTTCCATCGAGTGATTATCCGAGAAATTGTGGATGTGCCTGGACATGCCAGAACATGTCCCGTGAGGCTTCAGCATGGCGTTGCTGTGCGTCATGCGGCACCGCCGCGACGCGTGAAGCCTCCGCTCCTCTTTCCATGACAAAAACTCCAGTAACAATGGAATGTGCCGTTCATTTCCAAACTGGACGCTGTGTTTTATCCGGGACGTCGTCTGACTAGCACAGGAATTGTGAAAAGACGTGGACATCAGCACTTTTTCGGCAGATTGAGACAGACGTGCGGAGGAATTCCGTGCGTTGCAGCGCTGCCGCATGGCGCAAAGCAACACTGTGATGAAGCCTCACAGGACATGTTCTGGCATGTCCAGGCACATCCACAATTTCTCGGATAATCACTCGATGCAAAAACCACCGACAGCTGGCTGAATGCCATCTCAAAGCCATCCTGTGAGACCAAAACGGAGGTGGCTTTGTCTCGCTCCAGTAGCGAATGCATCGTGATGCGCGAAGCCTCCGCTCAGCTTTCCATGACAAAATCTCTTGTTAAAAGTGAAATCTGCCAGAAAATGGTTGATGTCCAGCTCTTGTGATATCCAGAGAAAGTGCACATGAGGGTCCCGGCTCCACAGAGCCATCCGTTTAGAAATGATCCGGTGGTTTGTGGCTCTCGATGGCGGCATGGAGCTCGGCACGCCGAGCGTCCTTAAAGCCGTCCTTAAAGCTGTAGTAACACTCCTTATTCTCTGTGAAGCCCGTAAAATTTTCACCGAAAGCCAGATAAATTTTTCGAATGGTTTCCAGCTGCCAGTCTCTAAGTTTCTGAAAAAATTCTGATGGAAAAAAAGCCCAAATCATTCCGCCATTTCCTGACAAAGAAAATCCGCAGAGGGGGTGGACCACTCCTCACTCAAAGCCTGCTCACAGGCGAATGACGCAACCGACAGGTATGCAAAAACTCACGCATGCGCACGAGGGTTCAAGCTTGTCTGACGCAATCACACGTGATTCAAATCCATATGGTTTTTGAAAAAAAATAATAAGGTCAGATACTTTTCTAATAGACCTCGTAAATTGGAACTGAATTGTCAAAACAAAAGTGGCTATAAAAGTGATGATTTACTTTCAATTCCTCAGGGTGCGTCAATAACTGTCACATGTACATTTTGTGTCTATTATTTATTTCACAACATGAAAGCAATTTTTTTTTTGTTTTTCAATACAACTTACATTTATTTCTGAACCTAACACACACACACACACACACACACACACACACACACACACACACACACACACACACACACACACACACACACACACACACACACACACACACACACACACACACACACACACAGTGAAAGAGACAGATCAATTCTGAAAACCTTAACTGAATTTAAGATGTGTGCTGTCCAATCATTCTTCCACAGAAAAAGAACTGTTCAAAGAAAAGACTGAAAGCTCAATATTGTCATATGTGATCACATATGTGTGATCATGACAAGTGTATGTAAACCTCTAGTCAGAACTGCATGAAAGTTGTATATGTTGGTCAGTGTATATATCACACTATCTACTAAACAAGTGCTGTGTGGATGTAAAAAACTGAACTAGTCATAACAAAGTGGAATCAAAAACTTATTCCAACATATGCTGTGTGTGAAATAAGAGCCGTAATAACATACAGATGGGATGGGAATTCAAGATTCTTACACAATTTCCTCACAGAGGGACAGACTGAGAACCAAAGACAAGCAGAAAGACTTCATCTGGGTGTGTCTGAAAAACCATCTGGCCTCTGTACATGTACCGAACACAAATGAAGAAAGAAGAAAAACGGAAGAAAAAAATGAGACAAGAGCATTCCAGTCTAGCACATTACTCTAAGACTGTTTCAGGAAGTCAGAAAGCTATCAATGTATTTTAGCAGTCTACAACAGCATACTGAAGCACAGACTTCCAGGTTTAATTTGAGCATGTATGTTAAAGTGACAGCATTCTGCATGTAATCTAGCCTTCTTTATAAGAACCTAAAGCCACTGACTCAGTTCTGTTATTGTCCTCTTTTATTGTGTCATTTACAAGTAAGCATGTACAGATCTAAAGTTCCTGTTTATTGTCAATATGAGATCTAAAGAACTTGAACTGCCAGTGAAACAAGCCATCACACCAAAAAACAAAAAACAAAACAAAAAACAAAGCACCCAGAGAGACAAAGCAAACACATTAGATATGGCCATATGACACAGTACAGTGTCAAAAAGAAAAACCCTTGTGATCCAGTTTTGCTGTCACTGATCGACAGTCCACAACATAGATATCATGTGACCAGACCCAATCTGTGTCCATGTGGCAAACCTCATCTGCTGTCTTATTCACATCAGGTGCTGTAGTAACACAAGTCATACACATGGAAACACTCATATGACTGCTGTCTAGCATCTGAATGCAACAAGTCAACCTACACAGACCTCTGATTTACAGGATATGGATTATAAAATAATCAGATCATGGTGAGTATATATATATATATATATATATATATATATATATATATATATATATATATATATATATATATATATATATATATATAATGTTTGAGATGAGATGTGCTGAAGGGTGGCTGTTGAACCAGCAAAATGAGCCATTTAAAACCAACAAAAAAAAAACTGACTAAGCAGCAAAGCAACTGAAACACTGTTGGGTGTAAATACACAAATGTGCATATATAACGTGACGTGGAGTGTATTTAAGAAATCAAACATTGCCCAGAATCCAATCTGAGCAAATTTAGCCCCTTCGGCTGCTCCCTTGTTTTGCACTCGGGGTCGCCACAGCGAATCCGAGGTGGATCTGCATGTTGAATGGACAAGTTTTACACCAGATGCCCTTCCTGATGCAACTCTACATTACATGGAGAAATGTGGCAGGGGTGGGGTTTGAACCGGGAACCTTCTGCACTGAAACCAAATGTGCTAATCACTTGGCCACCAGCCCTGCCTCCAATCAATCAGATCAACATCAGATCAATTAGATCAACATGAATTCGCAAAAATTCTACTTGTATTGCATTTCAATCCACCTACATATTATACTTGAAACAAATGGGGAAAAAGGATTTCATGCAATTTGTGACTGCTTAGGACTTCCAACATGGAATCAAATTCAAATCCAGCACAAACGTGAATCAGATTTTAATTGGCAGTCTGAAGAAGGCCTAAAGACAACAAATGTGGCACAAATGTGAAGAATTCTTACACTGGAGAAGGAAACCCACTGGCCAGATGAAGAGAAAACTTCAGGAGAGTAAACACAGAGGGTTTGCCACAATATGTAAACCATTGATAAACCTCAAAAGTAGGAAGGATGCATTAAAGTTTGGAAAAAATAAAATATCTACAACAGCCTGCACACCTCTAGAACAACATTTTACAGACAGATGCCAAAAAGATCAGTTTGTATCAGAATGATGTGAAGACAAGAAACACACCAACTAATGGAAGGCATATGTCATGTGTGTGCAGTGGAACTGTTCAAAAGTATTTATGGGTGATGTGCTTGATATAAGAAAGCACAACAATATATTTAAACTCTTTCAGGGTGCAGGGTATCATGTGTTCAGACTCAGCCAAGCACCATCAAGGAATAAACCCACCATCTGTTTCAGTCTAGATTTCAGGTTGTTATGGACTCAAAAGGAATAGCAACAGGGTGTTAAAAGTATAAACATAAGTCATATTTACTTCTCTTTGTGTGCTTTAAAAGGCTGTGGGAGCACATAAGTGTTATTTTCAATTGAAAGCTGGAAGTCTGCACTTTAACTCAGTTTTTATTTCTATTCAACTCAGAATTACTGTTGATCTAAAATATAATCATGTTATTCATGTCCACATATTCACAGACCTGACTGTATTCATCACACAGAGTCAAAAAGCACACAGCTTACTTCATCTTGTTAATTTTATCCTAATAAAAGTCCAGCCAGGACCACGCCCACATTATAACTGCACTCAGACACACAGACATTAAATCCTGATGAGAAACAGCAGTTATCCACACATTTTCCATCATTACCTAACAGGGCCAAAGGGTATTCCAAAGGAGGCAAAGGTGAAAATCAATGGAGGTGAAACACAAGAATCTTATAATATGAAAGGAACATATAATGTGATGCACATGAAAAAAGAAACTGAAAAAAGAGGGGTGCAGTAAAAGGTAATCATAACACCATCTTCAAAACAAAATCAACAGGATTCACGTTGGAAAATTTTCCAGCGTGGAAGTGAAATAATCATAATCCAACACCATAATCCCCTCCAAACTGGTCACCAAGCTCACTGCCCTAGGCCTGGAGAAGTCCATATGCTGCTGGATCTTGGACTTCCTCACTAACAGACCACAGGCGGTGAGAATCGGCAGACACCTCTCCTCCACACTTGTCCTCAGCACGGGTGCTCCTCAGGGCTGTGTTCTCAGTCCACTTCTCTACTCCCTTTTTCATGTATGACTGTACAGCCAAGTACTGCTCTAACGTGATCCTCAAGTTTGCTGACGACACCACCATCTTGGGCCTCATCACTGACAACGACGAGACTGCCTACAGAGATGAGGTGAAATCACTGACCAGCTGGTGCCAGGAGAATAACCTCTCTCTGAATGTCAGCAAAACTAAGGAGATGATAGTGGACTTCAGGAGACAGCTCGGAGGTCAGCACTCCCCCATCCACATCAACAACACCGAGGTGGAGCAGGTCAGCAGCTTCAAGTTCCTCGGCGTCCACATCACCGAGGACTTATCCTGGACCTTACATGCAGACACTGTGGTTAAGAAAGCCCGGCAGAGACTCTACTTCCTGAGAAGGCTGAAGAAGTTTGGCACGAACACCACCATCCTCATGAACTTCTACAGGTGCATCATCGAGAGTGTGCTGACGGGCTGCCTCACAGTGTGGTACGGGAGCTGCACCAGCCAGAGTCAGAAAGCACTGCAGAGGCTGGTGTGCACGGCTGAGGACCTCACTGGCAGCAGTCTTCCCACCATCCAGGACATTTACCACAGTCGGTGCCAGCGTAAGGCACGCAGCATCATTAAGGATCACACTCACCCAGCAAAAGGACTATTCGAACTGTTACCCTCTGGCAGGAGGTATAGGAGTCTGCCAGCCCGTACCAAAAGACTCAGGAACAGTTACTATCCACAGGCTGTCAGACTACTGAACTCTAAATAACACAGAACTATGATAATAACACTGCACTAAGCCACTTCTTTAACAGTATATGTCTACTGCTGTTATCAATGTGACTGTATCTTGTATGTCACCACCTTACCTTTCATAACTCATCTCAGCTTTTACTATTTATTATTACCTGTGCAATAACTTGCTACACAACTGTGCAATATGTCATGTGCAATAATACTATGTGCAATATGAACAATACTACAACCTGTGAATACTACAACCTGACTACTGCTGACTTTTTTTTTTTTTTAACATACGCTTATATTTTCGGGTATTTATATTGCATGCTATTAGTACTTCCTGCGAGTTTGAACAGTCCTTCTCATCCTAAGCATTTCATTGCACTGTTGACTCTGTGTTAACCTGCATATGATCAATAAATTATCTTGTATCTTGAAGTGATGGGTGGAAAAAACGGACAAAAAGGACAAAAGAATTAGTAACACTGGAGACAGGACAAAAACAGAATGACGGAGAGACAGGGTGGGGAGACACTGACCAAGAATAAGGGAGAGGAATAAAACAACAACAATGTAAAACAGGGAGTTTTGCTACAAAAGCTACTTGTAAAACTATAAAAACTCAAACAATCCCATAAAGAGACTTTTCCCTGCCTCTCAGTTATGTTGTCACACTAAAATAACCACCAACAGAAAAGTAACACATTCAGTCACTGGCTCGAGCAGACATGGACTACTCATAGGGTTACAGTGACATGCAAAATTTTGGGGACCCTTGGGCTTTTACAGATATTAACTGACTGTATTTGACATGAAATTTAAAAACATTCCGCTTGTCTATATTAAAATTTGAAAACAACACCTTTCAGACTCAGTGAAAACAAGTCTCTGTAACATGTTGTGAATAAATACAAATATCAAGAGATAAGAGTACCATTTAATACAGCATAAGTAAATAATGACTTTTACCAACAATTTTTGTCGACAAATACCAAAGTCACTGAATATAAGTCAGGAGTTAATATACATTAACCACAAACAGATACAAACAGAAGCATTTGGTAAAAAAAAAAAAAACTTAAAAAAAAAATGTACCAACACTGATCTCCATCTTCCAATCAATGGAATGTTTCACACTAGCAGGATCTAGTTTACATTTTTGATTGCTTTGACTGACAGTAAGATTGCTAGGCAACCCCCATCCCACACTGCTTTGATATACACTCAAGACCATATGTATTTGACATTGCTCCAGCCTAGTTTCCCCAACACTCAACTTTGATATTTACACAGGTCACAAGTATTTGAACATTTCCCCATTCCTCTCTGCCTATCAGGTGAATGTATGCTTGGCAAACAATTCTCTAATTATCTTTAAATAAAGCTATCAATAGCCTCAAAGATAGAATTGAGTCATCTTTAATCTTTCTCACTGAACTTTAATGTGGACTTGAATTTTATCTAGTTAGCATAAGGAACTAAAGTTTGCTCAGTACTTGGACATTGTGGACAGGGAGGACATAAAGGAATCATGGCAGGAAGTGGGACTGTGTGGGGGTCATTCTAACCACAACACGTCCATTAACAACTCAACAGTCCAGCATCCAGTAACCATCCAGTAGGTGGCAGACACGGCCATAGGCTATTAAATAAGCAAAATAACACCACTTTTCAATTCATCTTTTGTATCTAAATTAACCATTCTTTAGTCACTCCATCCCCATTAGGTACTCTATTAATGTGGCGAGTTACAGTTTCATAGCATTTATTGTGTTTGAGTAGTTACTTACACAAGCTGGGCTGGATGGATGACCACTCCTCCACAAACCCATGTACATTTTTGCAGTACAACTCCTATGCAGGTACCAGCACAGGGAAAATCCAATATTTGTTTAACATCCCTTTGTAACAGCAGTTGGAAAGTGACATGCAAATTTTTACATTACCATTATTTTTTCCAGTGAATGCTGGAGTCCCAGTAGTTTCACTGTTACCACTGAACTTCATAATAAACACATCCCAAGCTGTCCAAACATATCAATTTTGTTGAGTTAGTAAGGAGATAAACGGTGTGACCTGGTAGCGCATTGAATATGTTACATGAGGATATTGTATTTGCACTCATTTACTTGTTCCAATACTGCAACCAAAAACTGGACAACTGCAAATACACCTTTTTGTCGTCTTTTTGTTGGTAGCAATAGAAAAAAGTGTTAAATATTTGTGACTGCCTGCAGGAAAGCAGTTAATCTGTCTTCTCACTGGCATTTGACAGTTTGAGTGGAATTTAAGGAAACCTAGCTGACTTTCCCTCTTACATTTGCGTGTTTTTTCTTACTATATGAATAAACAGATTTTAAACCGAATGACACTTTGTTCTCAAAATAATGCTGACTTTATGCAATAAATCAAGTGAAAGAAATATATATATATAAAAAAATTCATTATTGTGAAAAGCATGTTAAAGAAGGCAAAAGAAATGTGAAGAAAAAAATGGAGAGAGGGAATGACAAAGGCAGAGAATGTCAGAGAGAAAGTCACACAATACTGTCCATTAACGGAGGTGATTCTATCAACTCTGAGCATCAAGAGAACATACAGAGCAGACAGAGGCACAAAAAGGCACACAACCATGCCTACACAATTTAATAGTCATACTAATATATGACGGGCCACTCCCAAGAACATAACACACAATAAAAATCTACATGTATGCTCAGGGTGTAAAAATACGTTGTGCGTTGTGATGCCTGTACTGAATTGTATCATATTTTGAAAGCAGGACCATGATATTGTTGGTTTTATGGTAATAAAACCAACTATTACATAGAAGAAAAATGACTTCTTGAAGAAGAATACCAGTATTACATAGGACATCAAGCCCACTGGTGCAGGTGCATGTTCCTGTTTGCATAGCATGAAGTGGATAAGAGTCTACAACTTCCTTTTGACGGGATGCCAATTTGATGCAGGTTACTTCCCTATTCAAGACCAGTACCTATTTACAGCTGAGTGGACTGACACAAAGCAGATGTAGTGTCTTGTCCAAGAGCACAGGCAGCATGACCAGGAATAACACTGAGATATGCCCATGCACTAAATACAATAAACTACTTTGCTTTATCTCCACAAAAAAAAAAAAAAAAAACACTTCAAACTTTTTATTTACTCATGGGTGAATGAGTGCATGCAATTTTCATTTCTCTGTTCATTTATACAAGTAAATCACAAATAATTGGTAATAATGTGCAAATGCACAAAGCAGATAGTGCCCAGGATAACAAATTAAGGTTCTGAATTAGTTCATTTAATATTAACCTTTTAGTGTTAGTTGAGTTGCTACAATGTTAGTGTGAATAATGATGTAATGATGTGTCATATTAATCAAATCTTGAGTGACTTATCAAGAAATGCATCAAACAGATAGTGTGTCATTACACCTCTAATGTATACACAAGAAGGGACTATAATACAACAATAATGAGAGTCCCAATAAGCAAAAGCACACCTTCACCTGCATGTCAAATGTGGCATAATTCTCATGCACAGTGGCAGTGATCCAAAGTCCACCTAACACACACACACAGATCTAATGCTACACTTCACCAGCACAAACGTACCTGTAAACTTTCAGGACTTTTCAATCACTCCTCTGTTAATGTGTCAGTCATCGCATAAGCATAAACCCACAATACTGCACATCCAGAAAAAAAACAGGATGTGTCCTGGGATGACAGAAACTAAAGGCAATGCCTGGTACTTACAAATGAGAGGAAAAAAAAGGACAGGAGTGAAGAGATCAGCTTTCTTCAGCATTCCCAGGCAAACAATGAGGAGGGCATGAGGAGGAGGAAGAAGAGGAGGCGGAGGAGAAGGAGAGGAGGAGCTACAGCACATTCCAGCTAAAGCAGTGAAGTAACATTCAGAAAAAAAGAAACAGAATGGAGAGAAACTAATCCGGACTAAAGGTGGTCCTTTCGGTTCATACACAAATGTTTATTTCAGAGACATTTCTGTCTCAATGTCAGTACTTTGTTTTTTGTCATAAATACACATTTAACACAAACCGTGCAGAGCATATTAAGTCACACCCAAATGGAAAGGCAGAACTGAGGAAAGCATTCAATGGAAAACAGAAGAACAGGTATAGCAACAGAAATTGTTTTGGCTGAAAAGAAGAGAAGCTGTGGAAAGTAATTACTGGAAGTGTGAGCGTGTAAATTTCATTCAGCTGTTTGATTTTACCGTATGTAGGTACTTCCAATTTTAGACACAAACAGGGTGGAGATCAAACACAAACACAATACACATTTCACTCATCGTGTCAGCAACAAGAGACTGAACTCACTCATGGTAATGGCAACATAACTAAAGTGACTAAAACTACTGAACTACAAAATCACAATAAATCAATAACATGAACAACATTCATAAACTAACAAGAACCACAATAACATTCAAATCCCCAAACTCCCTTGATGCACTGCAGCACAACATCCACTGTTTATTGGTTAAGTAAAATTGCAAATTTTCTCCAAAAATATTAGCCCTATCAACTTTCTGTTTTCGCAGCATTCATCCTTGACCCCAAAATACATAAGCATGCCAAGTGGCAAATGTCAGCTCTCCCTGGTTTTTGTGTGATCAAAGCCACACACACACACACACACACACACACACACACACACACACACACACACACACACACACACACACACACACACACACACACACACACACACACACACACACACTTGGCTAATATAATACAGATGAAGACTGAATAAAAAAGTGACAGCAGTAAATGAATAACATGTGAAAACTAGACCTTAATCAATCAGCAGGTTTCTTATTCTTTACCCCATGTTTGATAACGATCTTGGGACTCTGGCAAGGGGGGGGGGGGGTCGCATCTCATCCTCTCCCTCTGTGCTTTTCTATCTCTGCTTCAACCTTCAAAAGTCGCAACTTCACCAGACTGTGAATTCCTCAAACTATATTTGGATTAACCATGGAATTGATCAGCTGGTCTCTGAACGCTATTGTCACCATTTTTTCAACAAGGAAATCAGGGCTGAGGGACCCTGCTTGCCCAGATGGAACCTACCCTGCGGGCTATGTTCTCAATGCCTGGGAGAAGTGGCGTGTTGCATGCTTGGTACCACTCTCTGCGGAGGACATTGAAGACTTATTTATATTGGGTTTTATTGTGGGAGGGCTGGCTTATTGGTTTATGTGCTGCCCTGACCTACCAGAGAATTGGCAAGAAGGCTGCTACCAGAACCACGACCCCTCACCTGTCTGTCATGATTAATGAGTTGGGCAAGACAATACAGTCTCAGACTGCGTTAACCCTTGAACTCAGATGTAAGTTGGATAACATCCTGAAGCAAATGTACGCCTTGCAAAGGAAGATGTCGGAGACCAGGGAATAATCAGCAATTGGATTTGGTCGGTCTGAGGAGCTGCAAATGTGTTTCTCTGCTCAACCCTAAACATGGCAGGCTTATCAGCCTCTGAAGGTCAAATGCCCCGCTGTTTTCCTCCAGAGGAATTTCTACGACTTTAGTGAACCATTTGGGGCCCTCTTATCTTCTGCCCTCCCCTACAGTCTGATGTTGTCAAGGCAACTCCAAACATTATGCACACACTGACAGACACTGATACAAACTCATGTGAGTGATATGAACTCATCTCATCTGCATTGCTGTGGCCCCTCACACTCACATTTCCTCAATTTGGATGACAGACTGCCTTAAAGTCAACCATAAAGCAACCATACATGTATATGTATGGTTGCTTTACTTCTGATGTGATGATGTATTTTTGTCTAAGGTGATTGGGTGTGAAGAAATTTCATTGCACTTGTAATTTCAATAACTCTATCTGTCTATCTATCTATGTTTGTGGGGTTGAAGAGGGCAATGTGCCCTGAGGTTGAGAAGTTTAGGGGTTCAGCCAGAGCTGGTCCTGACCTCTCTGGTTCCTAAGCAGTATTGGACTAAGGGGCCCTCCTACCTAACCTACGAGCCATGTAAATCATTTGCCATCGACAGTCTAGTATCTCCTCTACTAGGAAACGTAAGCATAACACCCATAAACCATAGCTATGCTGTCATTAATTTTATCAGCTCCATGTGGCCCATTGAAACTATTTGCCCCAGATTTCCATCTGCACATTCAAATGTACAGTACTTTTTATATTGCATTTTGCTGAATAGTCATGGTTATCATTTACTGAGAAATGTGCATCCATATTACCCAGTATGTGCAGATAATCAGCATTTTAATGTTCATTCAATGTTAATCAACTTCTCACCATTTTGGATCAGTCCAAAGTTGTAACCAAACTTTGAAGTAGAGACTAAATGGTAAATGGACTGCATTTATATAGCGCTTTTCCATCTGCATCAGACACTCAAAGCACTTTACAATTATGCCTCACATTCACCCCGATGTCAGGGTGCTACCATACAAGGCGCTCACTACACACCGGGAGCAATAGTGGATTAAAGGCCTTGCCCAAGGGGGCCCAAGGGCCCTTAGTTATTTTCCAGTCAGGTGGGAATTTGAACCCATGATCTTCTGGACTCAAACCCAACACCTTAACCACTAGACCATCACCTCCCCTCTACAGAATTGTTTTAAAATTCTGTGTACCCATGAGAGGTGCCGTCACATTCAAATACTGTCTGGAATCTGATCCTCACACCAGTTGTTGCAGCACAGCGGCTTAGTGGTCGGTACTGATGCGTCACAGCAAGGAGGTAGTGGGATCACATCCTGCAATAGAGTTTGCATGTTCTCCCACTGTCTGCGTGGGTTTCCTCCAGGCACTCTGGTTTCCTTCCACAGTCAAAAAACATGCTTATTTAGGGTCTGCTCCTTCTCTTGTCCTTGACCCTAGCAGCATCTCTACATCTGCAGTTGGTCCAAGGTGCTGGTAAAGTTTCTGGCTGGCAATAAGAGCATTTGTAAACTGCAGGTTCAAATCCCGGGGTGGGATTTTTTTTGTTGTTGTTTTGTTGGTTTTTTCCACAGCAGCTGCGCGATGTGGTTACACATGTTCCAGCTGCTCACACTGTGTTCCCTCTGCGAGGGTTTCATGCACACTTGTGCACAAAACATTCGCATGCACGAAACCGTTGCAGCGGGATCGGTCTGTTCATGCATAGCGTGAATATAGTGGCTGGAGTTTCAGCGCATATCTTGAATATGTCCAGGATATGCTCCATGACTGATTTCTGCAATGCCACATCGCCAACACCCATTTTTTCCAGGAATAATCAAGCCAATGTGATGCAAATGGAACCTGCAACTGTGCAGCCTAATGAGAGTCTGCAAATTAATGTGTGAGGAAAATTATTATTGTTTTATTAATAAATGGAACAGTTTTGACTGTATTAAATGCTTGGTTTCATCTCATCTCATCTTCAATCGCTTATCTGGGATTGGGTCATGGGGCAACAGCTCTAGCAGGGGACCCCGACTTCCCTTTCCTGGGCCACACTGACCACCTCTGACTGGGGGATCCAGAGGCGTTCCCAGGCCAGTGTGGAGATATAATCTCTCCACCTAGTCCTGGATCTTTCTTGGGTTTTCTCCCAGAAGGATGTGCCTGGAACACCTCCCTAGGGAGGCGCCCAGGGGACATCCTTACCAGATGCCCGAACCACTTTAGGTGGCTCCTTTCAACGCAAAGGAGCAGCGTCTCTACTCCGGGCTCCCCACAGATGACAGAGCTTCTCACTTTATCTCTAAGGGAGACACACCAGCCACCCTCCTACGGAAGCCTATTTCAGCTGCTTGTACCCGCGATCTAGTTCTTTCTGTCATGACCCAACCCTCATGACCAGGTGAGAGTAGGAATGAAGACTGACCAGTAGATCGAGAGCTTCACCTTTTGGCTCAGCTCCCTTTTCATCACAACAGTACGGTAAAGTGAATGCAATACCACCCCATGCTGTGCTGAGTAGGCAATCCATCGGTTTCCTGCTGAAAACCACAGCCTCAGATTTAGAGGTGCCGAGTTACCCGATCATACGCCTTCTCCAAGTTCACAAAACACATGTAGACTGGATGGGCATACTCCCAGACACCCTCCAGGATCCTTGTGAGAGTGAAGAGCTGGTCGGTTGTTCCGCAGCCAAGTTGGAACCCACATTATTCCTTTTCAAATCAGAGGTTCAACTATCGTCCGAACCCTCCTTTCAAGCAGCCGGGGGTAGACTTTACCAGGGAGGCTAGGCTAAATAGTTTGATGCCACTGTAACTGGCACATACTCTCTGGTCCCCCTTTTTAAATATGGGGACCAGCACCCTAGTTTGCCATGCCTTAGCCATTCTCCCAGACCTCAATGCAATGTCGAAGACATGTGTTAATAATGTTGAAGAAACGTGTCAATACATGTCTCAGGCATTGACATTAACGCTTGTCCGATTGTCCGGGACAAGTGTAAAATGTGATCGGACAAGCAATATGCTCTAATCGTTGTCCGACTGGACAAGTGGCTTTTTTTTTAGTTTAAAACGTTCAAATTCTTTATTTTCATCGCTCAGAACCAAAATACCTGACCGCCACATTTTTGTTTTCTTATTTACATCACATCTTGTCTTGCACCTCGTGAGAAAGCGTCATCGGTTTTTCCCACCACTCTCTCCACGCAGCGGACAATTGGAAAATATGATATCAATGTGTGCGCGAGACCACTGTATGGAGTGTGCATTCGTATTAGAGGCTGACATTTTTTCGTGAATCCTATGGGATGGGAGTCAACTTTGCTATTTATCATGTGATTGGGACGGTACAGGATTAAAAATTCACGGGAGCAGACAGGAGCGGGAACCAAGGTTTTAGGCAGTGAGCCATCCTGCCGTCATTTGAGCGGTCAATTTTCAAAAAAGACGCTGAAAAAATAGCCATCTAAAATTAAGACTGGGTCTGATCACTGCAGCCGTGTGTGTGTGTGTGTGTGTGTGTGTGTGTGTGTGTGTGTGTGTGTGTGTGTGTGTGTGTGTGTGTGTGTGTGTGTGTGTGTGTGTGTGCGTGCGCGAGTTGGCTGGCTGCGAGGAGGGGAGGGGGAGCAGAGGGAGGGGCGCGTTGAGTGCAGAGTGAAATGCAACACAAACTAAACTGTGGCGCTGCCTTTATTTCTCTCTGGACTGTCCGAGGCGGTACGTCCTGTTCACACCGTGTGCGCGTGTCGGTGACAGTTCTACTGAAATTATGAGATGAAATAAATTGGTCAAAATTCCTTAAAATGAGAATATCTGAATAAACAGAATAAAACAAAAAAAAAAAAATCACACACACGTGTGTTTAAAAAAACCTGATGTGGAGAAACTCTGCAGTGATGTTCAGAAGCAGAAATCACAAAGCAGCTGAGAACTCTGAACTTTAACAGGCTGTTATTTTCCACAGATATTTATTTTAGATGGCTTAATGTAGGTGTTTAATGTTCAAGCACAAAACGTGACTGAGGAGGAGAAAAAAAAGAGGAAATGAACTCTCGTCAGAATAAAAATACAAAGTGCTGATTTTTATTTTTCAAAATTATTAGGCTGCAGCTCTGCGTTTCATTTATTTCAAAGTAAGTTACCGCTTATTTTAAAAAATCACGAGTCAAATCAGTCTGCATTGTTCAGTTTTTCCTGCACGTTTGTGTATTTTTTCCTTCTTTATAAGATTTTGGTTTTTGTGTTTGTTCTAAGTTTAAAAAAAAAACAATAAATGTTCACACTTTTTCTTATAGCTGTTCTTTAATTTCAGAAATGGAACAGAAACAACCACAAATAAAAAAAAGTAGGGACTGTATGTAAAATGAAGATAAAAATAAAATAAAAGGACAAAGGATAAAAAGGATAAAATATATTCCCAGTTTCTCCACTCACACCCACAGAAGCCAAGCATTCTTCCAAAGTTGTGTCTTGGTGGCTTCCCTTACTTGTCTTCTTCCAGCATGGACATTTAGTTTTTGAGAACTGCCTACCTGACACAGATTTACCATAAAGTACCACACTGTTTGTATTTCTGAATGATTGATGTAAATAAAGTCTAAGAAATATTCAGTGAGCTGGAAATGTTCATGTATTAATCCTCTGACATTTCCCAAGAAAACTGGCTGTAAATATTATTAACTAATTCTTCCATTAACAATAAACTGCCCTGTCCCAACCTTTTTTTCTTGGAAAATGCTGCAGGCCTCAAATCTAGGAATGGATATATATTAACAAAAAATAAATAAAAATAAAGCTGATCTCACAAAACATGAAATATGTTGGTTTCATACAGTCTGCAGTTACAGAAATAGAAGACAAAGTAAATGTCAGGATCATTACGTGTCCATCACCACCACAACCAGGACCTCCTGCCCCGTTCACGCGCGCACATGTAAACAATTAAAAAAACAAACAAACAAAAAAAAAAAACTCAGCATCCCCTGCTGCGGGGCTGCTGCTCGCTCCAAAAACTCTGACATAATTGTGTTTAGAAACCAGTCACTATTTGCTTTATTATACATCTGTGTAGTTAATAAATAAAATAATCTTCACGGATGATTTGCTCGCGCGCATGTAAAAAAAAAAAAAAAAAAAAAAAAAAACCTCCACTGCCCTTGCTGTGGGGCTGGTGCTCGCTCTTCCCCAAAAAACTCTGTCATAATTGTTTTTAGAAACCAGTCACCATTTGTTTTATTACACGTCTGTGTAGTTAATTAATAAAATCTTCAGGGACGAGTCGCACGTGAGCACATAGAGAAAAAACAAACAAACAAACAAACAAAAAAAAACCTCCACTCGCCCTGCTGCGGGGCTGCTGCTCGCTCCAAAAACTTTGTCATAATTGTGAAATAAAGGACAAAAGCCACATAAGTCCTGCTCATAGGCTGACTACCAGAGACAGGACATGTTCACATCCAACTCAGTCAAACTCCAGACATCTCCACGTCACTACATATCCAGTCCCTGATTGGTCATCGTGGCGTGACAAGACGAAAAAGTTCAGATTTTTCAACTTGGGGAGGAGGGCAACACGACGTGATGTAATATCGCGCCATGAATGCGCCAATCACTCCAAATCGCTTTATTTGCGTCGCTTCATTCGCATCCATCGCGTCGCGCTGTGCCGCTTGGCGCCAAAACGTGTCCTTCCATAGCATACATGGCAACTTGTCGCTGCTGTCGCTCGCACCCGGTGTGAATGCGGCATAAGACCACAGGCCATGCATTATTTATGTTTTGTGTCTTTTAGTGATGTTTTTTTTATTTTTATTTTTTAATTTGGATTAAGGCAATAAGTGCCTCCCTGTATTACCACAGATGAACTGTTTCTGTTGCCACATCTTCTGAAATAAAACTGCAAAATTTTACCACCCACACAGGAGAGTGACAGTATTAACTTTTTTATGAAGTGATATGTCACAGCAAAGTAGATGTGATAAATATTTAATCTGAATCTCAGTCCCAGAAAATGTTGAAATGTAATGATTTTTCTATTTCAGCTGCAATTCTTATGTTGGAATATTAAAGTTAAAGTACTTACAAACAAAAGAAGTATGACAGGTTTTTATTAAGTGACAAGTCAGAGCAAAGTATATGTGATAAATATTTAATTTGAATCTCACTCACTGGTTGTCCGGACAACCAGCTTTTTCTATAGGACAAGTAAACTGCCAGGGTTACTTGTCCTATGGACAAGTACACTAAAAAGCTTAATGTCAATGCCTGTGTCTGCAAGGTAAAGGTCAAACAATGTCGACATTGCCATTAGATTATATGGCATGTGGCATATGCTACCCTGTAACATGATAACTAAGCATGCCACATGGTGCAAACTATTCCTTTTTAAAACTCTATTAACTCAACCAATAATTTGTTGCACTTTTTATAATATTTGGAGCAACTTTAACTTCTGACTTGTGTACAAAATAAAGCTGACCTTTGTTACCATTCTTGCTGTTTTTACACCATAACTTACATCAAAACATTCAGTCACAGATGGTCCAAGCTATACCTTGTTGGAATATTTATGTCCAGACAAATAATGTGGTATAGCTTTCAATGTGACTGGAACATTTTTAAATTTTGACCCCTGTGTAATTCTTAAATTGACCCCTACGTGCCCGTCTATTGAAAATTCAAGTGAATACTCATTTTTTTCAAAAGAGTAATATTTAAGGAGTATTTGTGCCAACTTTGATGCTTGTATCACTATTTAAAGGATTCCTCTGTAAATATTCTGTTATCTGCTGCACTATTTGTTGAGAAATACAACCTGTGCAACCTAGTTACAGTTCTCTCCAAAAAATAAAGTCAACAAATGCCTAAACAAGGACTAAACCAGAGACTACAACCTAATTCTTTCCCACATGAGCTTTCTGGGACAATTTAATGATGGTTTACTAATTACAAGGAAAAATAATCACTGTGATGGTTACAGAGCTGCATCAAATAATTTGTTAATTTCCTCTAACAGATAAACATTGTCAACTGCATATCAACTAACTTACAGGCTTTGAAAAAATTTAAATCCTTTGTAGCTTAAATGATTGTGAACATAATTAAAGATTAAGCAGCATCAAGAACATTCATAAGTTGTTATCACGGCAAGGAACTAAAAATACAGTAATATTCCGTAACTACTCCTTTAAGTCCAAATACAGTGGCACACACAAACAAACACACAAACACACACACCAGCTTACAAGCCTAATGGGGGAAATAAAACTCACAGTCAGGTGCTAAATGTGACTCACTCTCACACACACTGCGCGTATGTCAGCAGGCTTCATTGTCGGTTAATGACCGACCCAACCGGCCCTGAAACACTAAGGACTTCATCACACAGTGAAGCACAGCAAGTACACAACATAATTCCTCCACCTTAGTGCCTACAAAAACATTCCCAAGGGTATTTTCACATTTATTGACTCATTACAAGCAAACATCTGTCCTCTGGATGCCCCTGACATGAAAGTACAGATGGCCTGCTGATTCTCATCAACACTTTTTACAAGCTACAGGAAGCCAATGTGGTAGTCTTTGAAAATTATGACCTACAATTGACCTCATGTGCTTACCTAGGGGCTATCCCTGACTGTACGCAAATTAACATAAATATACGAGTACTTCAGCATGCGCCATTATGGTGTAGATGGGAGGAGAAATTGAGGTGGGGTAATGCTGATGGTAAAGTGCATTCAGAAGTAAAGAATGTGACAGAGAGATGAGGGTGAAGCAGCAAAGTGAAGTAGAGCAAATAAATGTCATCAGTGCATATATTTATAACAAATTTTATTACAAAGTGGTGTACAATTTAAACAAAGACATAAGAGTTCAAAGGAACTACATAATTATAACAGTCACTCTTTTTTTTTTTTTTACATAAATCACTGGAAGCTTCTGTTTTGAAAGTTGTAAAAAAGTAAGCCAATTTATTGCAATATTAATAGTACTTTCAACAGCCACTGAATCAAGAAAATGAGAGCTAGAAGGCCAAAACTGATGAGTAGAGGGTGAACTGTGAAGTGCAGGTAATAAGTAAGAATAAAGTGAGGACAGCTTATGAAGAGAATTAACAGGAGAAAGACAGTCATCCAGATTTTACACTGTACCATTGGTGACATGATCAGGAGAGATGGCAGTGAAGTTTTTAACCAGACTACTGAACAAAATCTTGGCAAGCAAGACTGTGTGAGGAGTGGAGAAGTGTACTGCTGACAATATTTAAGAAATAGGGTGATGTAGAGAGCTGGAGCAACTGTAGAGGCATAAAATAGTCATGATGTTAAGGGAAAGAGAAGTGGAAGCTCGGCAGAGAAGAGAAATGAAGAACACTGAACAGCAACAGTTTGAACACCAGTAAAGAACACTACAGATACAATGTTTGCTGTGAGAGTATTAATGGCAGAGCATAGAGAAGGCCAGAAGGACTTGAATTATGATTTTTTTTTTTTTTTAGAGAAAGTTTATGATAAGGTGCCAAGAAAACAGTGGATGTCAATGTCAATGTCAATTTTATTAACAACAGCTGCCAAAAGTGCTTCACAATAAAAACAATATCAAAAACCATACCACAAAAAAAAACAACAAAGCATTAAAATTCCAAAATATACAAAGACACATAAGACCAGACACACACAGCTTAAATTGTATTAAAAGCCAAAGCATAAAAATGAGTCTTAAGAACAGATTTAAAAGACTCTAGAGATGAAGCAGCTCTGATGTGCAAAGGCAAACTGTTCCAAAGTTTAGGCACAGCCACTGAAAAAGCCCGATCACCTTGAGTTTTTAATCAAGATCTGGGCACATTTAATAAAAACTGGCTTTCTGACCTCACTGATCTGACTGGAACATAAGGAGTCAAAAGCTCAGAGATGTATTCGGGAGCCAAACCATTTAAACACTTGAACACAAGCAGCAGAATCTTAAAATCAATCCTAAATGTGACTGGGAGCCAATGGAGCGAGGCTAACACAGGGGTGATATGCTCTCGTTTCCTCGTCCCCTGTGAGCAGTCGTGCAGCAGCGTTCTGGACCTGCTGCAAGACACTTTAGAGACGACTGGTCCAGTCCACAGTAGAGTGAGTTACAATAATCTAGACGAGATGTTATAAACAAATGAATAACTCGCTCAAAATCACATGCTGGGAGGTAAGCCTTCACTTTTCTCAAGATTCTGAGTTGATGGAAACTGGCCTTTACCAGAAGAATTAATTTGCTTGTCCATTTTGAAGGAGCTGTCAAAAATGACCCCCAGATTTCTGACAGAATCATGCACACAAGAAGACAAAGGACCAAGCACATCATATGAACCAGATGACCATGCAGGGCCAAAACCAACTATTTCAGTTTTTTTCTCATTGAGAATTAGAAAGTTTTGGGCCAACCAAGTTTTCACTTCCTGTAGACAATTTACCAAGTTAGTAAAAGAATTTGATGGGAGCTTAAGTGGGAGATAGATTTGCAGGTCATCGGCATAAAAATGAAAGGCCAAGTTGTATTTTCTGAATACGGTGCCAAGTGGCAGCATATACAGTGAAAAAAGGGGCGGGACCCAAAACAGAGCCTTGTGGAACACCATAATTTAAGGGTGCTGAGCTGGACTGGTGTGGCCCAAGGTGCACAGAGAAACTACGGTCTCTAAGATAAGATCTGAACCACTCCAGTGCTATTCCTTTAAATCTGCATAATGCACCAGACGGGACAGTAAAATACAGTGATCAACCGTGTCAAAGGCTGCTGTCAAATCAAGCAAAACTAAAATCCCAGAACAACAAGAGTCACAATTAAAAGGAGATCATTAAAAACGTTCAACAGTGCTGTTTTCAGTACTACGAAGTGATCTGAAGCCAGATTGAAATTTTTTTAAAAATGCCATTAGTATCCAAATGAGACTGAAACTGATCATAGACAATTTTCTCAAGGATTTTAGCTAAAAATGGCAACTTTGAAACTAATATAATTGGCAAGAGTATTAGGATCCAAGGTGGGCTTTTTGAGGAGAGGTTGAACTACAGCATGTTTTAAAAGTCCTGGAACACAACCAGATAAAAGAGAACATTCATAACATTTAAATGTATGGCCCAAGGACCAGAAATAACACTTTTAAAGAAAAGAATCAAAAAGACAATTGGAAGGTCTTAATTGCTGAACCACTTTGAGCAATTCAGTTAAAGATAGAGGCTGAAACTCAACAAAGGCCAAAGTGCACTCAGTGTTTAAATTAAAATCATTAGAGTGAGACACTGAAATCGAAGCCCTGATTTGTGACACTTTCTCAACAAAAAATGACAAAAACTGTCACACAGTGAGTCAGACAGCACAAGACCAGATTTAGATTCTGGGTTAATCAGACGATTCAGTACATTAAAAAGGACCTGAGGCCTATGAGTGTTATTTACAATAAAATTTGACACAAACTGGGCTTTTGCTGACTTAACAGCTTCCTGGTAAACCCGCAAGACAGTCTCGAAATATTCCCAGAGAAAACATGCAAATGGTCCTTCTTCCATTTACGCTCCGCGTGCAGGCAATCGCGTCTGCATGCATGAGTGGTCTCATTGTGCCAAGGCTCCGACGCAAACCTGGAGCGCTTGGTCACAAGTGGCGCAACAGAGTCTCGCACTTCTGTGCAGACAGAGTTAAATAAAATAAGAAGCTTGTCACAGTTCAAAGCACTCGCGTCACCGAGTGAGGAGGGCACAGTGGCCAGAAACGCTCATAAATTGCTCCACAGACTGTGAGTTTAACACGCGCTTTGTGCGCACAGAGAGGTCCCGTTTTTACTGAGCCTGGAAGAGCTAAGTGAATAAAATCGGATGGTCCGAGATTGACAGTCACATATCTCCTTGACTTGAACATTGAGGCCAAAAGAAAGAATAAGATCTAATGTATGCCCCTTTTCATGCGTGGGACCACTAACCCACTGCGTGAGATTAAAAGAATCAATCACATTAAAAAAGTCCTTGACCAGAGGCTTATTGTCACAACAAATATACAAATATGAATATTAAAATCACCCACAATCAACAAACAGTCAGTGGTGGTTACAATTCTGCCAGGAAATCTGAAAACTCTTGTATAAAATGCTTGTTGAATTAGGGGGCGATAGATGAGCGCACAAAGGACAAGTGGGTTTGTCTGAAGTTTTAAGAGCTGTATTTCAAAACTCAAGAAAAGTTCAGAAGGAGAGCGACAGCAGTGAAGGCTGGATTTAAAAACTGTTGCAAGCCCTCCACCTTTTCCAGCATTACGAGGCACACTAAAATATGTGCAGCTCGGCGGAAGAAGTTCAGAAAAGGCTGAGCACTCACCCACTTGAAGCCATGTCTCCGTCAGGAACATAAAATCCAGTTTTTTAGAGGCAAAAAAGTCATTGAGAAGGAAGGTTTTGTTGGTGACCGACCGGCAGTTTAACAGCACCAAACGGAGTGCGGTGTGCTCGATGCGAGGAGTTTGAGCACGGGCAACCTGCACATCTTGTTTGCATTTTGCCCCTGAGGGATGTGGGCACTTGCTGGGAAGTAGGAACAACTTTTCAGTTGAGGCTGGAATTGGGGATTATTCTAATTTTCAATTCAATTCAATTTTTTTTTTTTATATAGCGCCAAATCACAACAAACAGTTGCCCCAAGGCGCTTTATATTGTAAGGCAAGGCCATACAATAATGATGTAAAACCCCAACGGTCAAAACGACCCCCTGTGAGCAAGCACTTGGCTACAGTGGGAAGGAAAAACTCCCTTTTAACAGGAAGAAACCTCCAGCAGAACCAGGCTCAGGGAGGGGCAGTCTTCTGCTGGGACTGGTTGGGGCTGAGGGAGAGAACCAGGAAAAAGACATGCTGTGGAGGGGAGCAGAGATCGATCACTAATGATTAAATGCAGAGTGGTGCATACAGAGCAAAAAGAGAAAGAAACAGTGCATCATGGGAACCCCCCCAGCAGTCTACGTCTATAGCAGCATAACTAAGGGATGGTTCAGGGTCACCTGATCCAGCCCTAACTATAAGCTTTAGCAAAAAGGAAAGTTTTAAGCCTAATCTTAAAAGTAGAGAGGGTGTCTGTCTCCCTGATCTGAATTGGGAGCTGGTTCCACAGGAGAGGAGCCTGAAAGCTGAAGGCTCTGCCTCCCATTCTACTCCTACAAACCCTAGGAACTACAAGCAAGCCTGCAGTCTGAGAGCGAAGCGCTCTATTGGGGTGATATGGTACTACGAGTCCCTAAGATAAGATGGGACCTGATTATTCAAACCTTATAAGTAAGAAGAAGAATTTTAAATTCTATTCTAGAATTAACAGGAAGCCAATGAAGAGAGGCCAATATGGGTGAGATATGCTCTCTCCTTCTAGTCCCCGTCAGCACTCTAGCTGCAGCATTTTGAATTAACTGAAGGCTTTTTAGGGAACTTTTAGGACAACCTGATAATAATGAATTACAATAGTCCAGCCTAGAGGAAATAAATGCATGAATTAGTTTTTCAGCATCACTCTGAGACAAGACCTTTCTGATTTTAGAGATATTGCGTAAATGCAAAAAAGCAGTCCTACATATTTGTTTAATATGCGCTTTGAATGACATATCCTGATCAAAAATGACTCCAAGATTTCTCACAGTATTACTAGAGGTCAGGGTAATGCCATCCAGAGTAAGGATCTGGTTAGACACCATGTTTCTAAGATTTGTGGGGCCAAGAACAATAACTTCAGTTTTATCTGAGTTTAAAAGCAGGAAATTAGAGGTCATCCATGTCTTTATGTCTGTAAGACAATCCTGCAGTTTAGCTAATTGGTGTGTGTCCTCTGGCTTCATGGATAGATAAAGCTGGGTATCATCTGCGTAACAATGAAAATTTAAGCAATACCGTCTAATAATACTGCCTAAGGGAAGCATATATAAAGTGAATAAAATTGGTCCTAGCACAGAACCTTGTGGAACTCCATAATTAACTTTAGTCTGTGAAGAGATTCCCCATTTACATGAACAAATTGTAATCTATTAGACAAATATGATTCAAACCACCGCAGCGCAGTGCCTTTAATACCTATGGCATGCTCTAATCTCTGTAATAAAATTTTATGGTCAACAGTATCAAAAGCAGCACTGAGGTCTAACAGAACAAGCACAGAGATGAGTCCACTGTCCGAGGCCATAAGAAGATCATTTGTAACCTTCACTAATGCTGTTTCTGTACTATGATGAATTCTAAAACCTGACTGAAACTCTTCAAATAGACCATTCCTCTGCAGATGATCAGTTAGCTGTTTTACAACTACCCTTTCAAGAATTTTTGAGAGAAAAGGAAGGTTGGAGATTGGCCTATAATTAGCTAAGATAGCTGGGTCAAGTGATGGCTTTTTAAGTAATGGTTTAATTACTGCCACCTTAAAAGCCTGTGGTACATAGCCAACTAACAAAGATAGATTGATCATATTTAAGATCGAAGCATTAAATAATGGTAGGGCTTCCTTGAGCAGCCTGGTAGGAATGGGGTCTAATAAACATGTTGATGGTTTGGATGAAGTAACTAATGAAAATAACTCAGACAGAACAATCGGAGAGAAAGAGTCTAACCAAACCGGCATCACTGAAAGCAGCCAAAGATAACGATACGTCTTTGGGATGGTTATGAGTAATTTTTTCTCTAATAGTTAAAATTTTGTTAGCAAAGAAAGTCATGAACTCATTACTAGTTAAAGATAATGGAATACTCAGCTCAATAGAGCTCTGACTCTTTGTCAGCCTGGCTACAGTGCTGAAAAGAAACCTGGGGTTGTTCTTATTTTCTTCAATTAGTGATGAGTAGAAAGATGTCCTAGCTTTACGGAGGGCTTTTTTATAGAGCAACAGACTCTTTTTCCAGGCTAAGTGAAGATCTTCTAAATTAGTGAGACGCCATTTCCTCTCCAACTTACGGTTATCTGCTTTAAGCTACGAGTTTGAGAGTTATACCATGGAGTCAGACACTTCTGATTTAAAGCTCTCTTTTTCAGAGGAGCTACAGCATCCAAAGTTGTCTTCAATGAGGATGTAAAACTATTGACGAGATACTCTATCTCCCTTACAGAGTTTAGGTAGCTACTCTGCACTGTGTTGTTATATGGCATTAGAGAACATAAAGAAGGAATCATATCCTTAAACCTAGTTACAGCGCTTTCTGAAAGACTTCTAGTGTAATGAAACTTATTCCCTACTGCTGGGTAGTCCATCAGAGTAAATGTAAATGTTATTAAAAAATGATCAGACAGAAGGGAGTTTTCAGGGAATACTGTTAAGTCTTCTATTTCCATACCATAAGTCAGAACAAGATCTAAGATATGATTAAAGTGGTGGTGGACTCATTTACTTTTTGAGCAAAGCCAATAGAGTCTAATAATAGATTAAATGCAGTGTTGAGGCTGTCATTCTCAGCATCTGTGTGGATGTTAAAATCGCCCACTATAATTATCTTATCTGAGCTAAGCACTAAGTCAGACAAAAGGTCTGAAAATTCACAGAGAAACTCACAGTAACGACCAGGTGGACGATAGATAATAACAAATAAAACTGGTTTTTGGGACTTCCAATTTGGATGGACAAGACTAAGAGACAAGCTTTCAAATGAATTAAAGCTCTGTCTGGGTTTTTGATTAATTAATAAGCTGGAATGGAAGATTGCTGCTAATCCACCGCCCCGGCCCGTGCTACGAGCATTCTGACAGTTAGTGTGACTCGGGGGTGTTGACTCATTTAAACTAACATATTCATCCTGCTGTAACCAGGTTTCTGTTAGGCAGAATAAATCAATATGTTGATCAATTATTATATCATTTACCAACAGGGACTTAGAAGAGAGAGACCTAATGTTTAATAGACCACATTTAACTGTTTTAGTCTGTGGTGCAGTAGAAGGTGCTATATTATTTTTCTTTTTGAATTTTTATGCTTAAATAGATTTTTGCTGGTTATTGGTAGTCTGGGAGCAGGCACCGTCTCTACGGGGATGGGGTAATGAGGGGATGGCAGGGGGAGAGAAGCTGCAGAGAGGTGTGTAAGACTACAACTCTGCTTCCTGGTCCCAACCCTGGATAGTCACGGTTTGGAGGATTTAAGAAAATTAGCCAGATTTCTAGAAATGAGAGCTGCTCCATCCAAAGTGGGATGGATGCCGTCTCTCCTAACAAGACCAGGTTTTCCCCAGAAGCTTTGCCAATTATCTATGAAGCCCACCTCATTTTTTGGACACCACTCAGACAGCCAGCAATTCAAGGAGAACATGCGGCTAAACATGTCACTCCCGGTCTGATTGGGGAGGGGCCCAGAGAAACTACAGAGTCCGACATTGTTTTTGCAAAGTTACACACCGATTTAATGTTAATTTTAGTGACCTCCGATTGGCGTAACCGGGTGTCATTACTGCCGACGTGAATTACAATCTTACCAAATTTACGCTTAGCCTTAACCAGCAGTTTCAAATTTCCTTCAATGTCGCCTGCTCTGGCCCCCGGAAGACAATTGACAATGGTTGCTGGTGTCGCTAACTTCACATTTCTCAAAACAGAGTCGCCAATAACCAGAGTTTGATCCTCGGCGGGTGTGTCGTCGAGTGGGGAAAAACGGTTAGAAATGTGAACGGTTGGCGGTGTACACGGGGCTTCTGTTTAGGGCTACGCTTCCTCCTCACAGTCACCCAGTCAGCCTGCTTTCCCGGCTGCTCGGGATCTGCCAGGGGGAACTAACGGCGGCTAAGCTACCTTGGTCCGCACCGACTACAGGGCCTGGCTAGCTGTAGAATTTTCCACGGTGCGGAGCCGAGTCTCCAATTCGCCCAGCCTGGCCTCCAAAGCTACGAATAAGCTACACTTATTACAAGTACCATTACTGCTAAAGGAGGCCGAGGAATAACTAAACATTTCACACCCAGAGCAGAAAAGTGCGGGAGAGACAGGAGAAGCCGCCATGCTAAATCGGCTAAGAGCTAGTAGCTACGCTAAGCTAGCGGATTCCTAAAAACACGCAAAGTGAATAATGTGTAAATAATTTAGAGGTGATTCAGCAGAATGAGTGCTTTAGTTAAGGCACGTAAAGATTACACTGGGAAACAAATCGTAATCTAGATAACTAGATCAATCTAACTGCGCAGATTAAACAGCTAAGAGATACAGAAAAACACCGCTGTGCTCCGGAACAGGAAGTGATACAATACCGCAGTGAGAGCCAACCACCAATTTTGAGTGAACTAATCTGGCATTGGTCCAATTGCCATTTTGGCTACACGGCTGTGAGTCTGGTCTTCACCTCTGGGTTGTACTTTCAATTCATCAGCCATTGTGAACATTGAGAGTGTATACTGTTACTTTGCTGCTACATTTATATCACTGCATGTTCTGACAATTGTGTGTTTTATTTCTTTAGTATGACCAAAGCAAATGATCATCATACTGAGTCTGGTCTGCTTGAGGTTTTTTCCTATAATAAAAAAAACAAACACCTGAGGGAGTTTTTCTTTGCCACTGCCACTAATGTGCTTGCTTATGCAGTAGGTAAGATTAAAACCTTGTACTGTATAGTGCCTTTGTGCTATACAAATACACTTAATTGCATTTAAAGGAGTTGTGCTATTGTTCAAGGAAGTTGGGAATGACAGAAAAGCATGAGAGCAGTGCAGGATGCACACGTAGCTGATATAAGTTAAAACAATAATTAAATACCTCAAAAGGGTTACCACCTGCATACCACTGGAATTTGATCATGTTATGATAGATATTAATCAGTCTTTAATCTGAAAGTCGGTTCTGGATACAAATGATTAAACATCTGTCTTCAACTGGACATGACAAACAGCTGGCATAATATTGACAAATTTATTTATACATGTACAGTATCAGTACAGGTACAGTATTGGAAAAGGCCTTTGATAGGCTTGAGCGGGGTTATTTGTAGGACGTTTTGCAACATTTTCAATTGGGTCCGAATTTGATTAAACTCATTAAATTATCATACAATAATCCTACTGTAATGATAGATATGAATGGCATCATTTAATCAGAAATCACTTTATCCCAATCTCGCAGAGAGGGTTACTCTTTAAGCCCATTTTCATTTGCTCTGTTATTGGAGCCCGTCGTACAGACTATCCAACAACATCCATCTATCTCTCCAATCACTTTTAATAGCACTTCCCACGACATATCGAGATATGCTGATAGAATCCTTTTATTCTTTGATAAGGTACCCACATCACTAACATATATTTTGGATATTTTTGAGGAAATTCAGGTCCCTGTCTGACTAAAATTAACTGGACAAAATCTGCACTTTTTCCACTGAATTCAGAAGTAGTGCCTAGTACTTTACCTCAATGTATCCCTGTCGTCAAACAATTTAAGTACTTGGGAGCAGAAGTTTTTCCTTCCTTAGTTACAATGTTGTATAGTAACAAAGTAAAAATACTTCACTACTGTACTTAAGTACGTTTTGGGAAACTTTGTACTTTACTTGAGTTTTTTTTTTTTAATTCAGCTTACTTTCACTTTTACTTCACTACATTTCCGACCTTAATTGCATACTTCTACACCGATACATTTTCTATTCGTCATGCCATTACTCGTTACAAAAAAAAAACACACACACACGAAAAAAGTTGTGTTTTCACCCAGAGACACCACTGATTACTAGTGACTGCAACGAAGTCAGGCCGATTTGTCATGAGGCATGTCCGGTAGGCTTTTTTGCAGTTGCGCACTCTGCATTGATTACAGACCTGCAGCGGGTCTGTACTCAACTTTTCTGCAGCGTGGCTTTGCTTTGAACCTTGAACCAATCGAAGCAGTGATTCGCAGGTCGAAGCAGTGCTTCAATCTACGATTCGTGGATTGATTGTTTTATTTCGCTTTGTCCTAATTTTTCCCCGCTAAAACCCTGAAAGGCATTTGTCTGTGAGTAATATTTAATATTTTTATGTTAAACTGACATGTTATTGTCTTCTGAAACAGTTGATAGATGTATTTTATAACTTAAAAATGGGACCGATGCTAACGCGTTAGCATGTCTATGGCGTTTTCAATGTTAAAGCTGTTCGCATCAGCATGTTTCTGTTGATTTGTTTTCTGTATAATTAATGGCTCCGCATTTGTTGTCGTAAAAGAGTGAAATTGTAATTTTTAAAATTTATTTTTATTGATATATTATAGCAACGACAATAATAGTCGTCTTTTTTTCCTGTATCCTGTGCTCTGCCATAAAAGCATATGGAGTACCGTGGAATATGCCACTTACCACCCACGTCTTACACTCTTGTGGGAAACAGTGGTAACAAAGGACGTGGTCTCTCTTATACATTCACTCCTCAGGGATACTTCATATAAAGACCTCTCCATGACAAGTTTGGACTAAGGACCTGGAGCATTGCATTGGTGAGAACCTTCTTGACTGGTACAGGATGTGGTCCTCCATTGTACTTGCCTTTAAAAATCCAGACCACCAGCAGATACATTTCAATTATATTTACAGGACTTGTCACTCCAAGGAAAGCATACTTCATGAAACATTTAACATTACCAAACTGCACACTGCACTGAGATAACCTGTTAGGTTCATTTATGCATATGTACTGGGACTGGAGAGAAGTAAAAATTTTGGGGGGAATGGTATGTGCCACACTGTCTGACAGCTTGGGCTTAACTGTGCTATGGTCCCCCATACCATTACTTTTGAGTGAGACCACTTCACTGAAACTAACAGGTCCAAAAAGACAGACCCTCCTGTCAGAGTACCATTTAATACAGCATAAGTAAATAATGACTTTTACCAACAATTTTTGTCGACAAATACCAAAGTCACTGAATATAAGTCAGGAGTTAATATACATTAACCACAAACAGATACAAACAGAAGCATTTGGTAAAAAAAAAAAAAACTTAAAAAAAAATGTACCAACACTGATCTCCATCTTCCAATCAATGGAATGTTTCACACTAGCAGGATCTAGTTTACATTTTTGATTGCTTTGACTGACAGTAGATTGCTAGGCAACCCCCATCCCACACTGCTTTGATATACACTCAAGACCATATGTATTTGACATTGCTCCAGCCTAGTTTCCCCAACACTCAACTTTGATATTTACACAGGTCACAAGTATTTGAACATTTCCCCATTCCTCTCTGCCTATCAGGTGAATGTATGCTTGGCAAACAATTCTCTAATTATCTTTAAATAAAGCTATCAATAGCCTCAAAGATAGAATTGAGTCATCTTTAATCTTTCTCACTGAACTTTAATGTGGACTTGAATTTTATCTAGTTAGCATAAGGAACTAAAGTTTGCTCAGTACTTGGACATTGTGGACAGGGAGGACATAAAGGAATCATGGCAGGAAGTGGGACTGTGTGGGGGTCATTCTAACCACAACACGTCCATTAACAACTCAACAGTCCAGCATCCAGTAACCATCCAGTAGGTGGCAGACACGGCCATAGGCTATTAAATAAGCAAATAACACCACTTTTCAATTCATCTTTTGTATCTAAATTAACCATTCTTTAGTCACTCCATCCCCATTAGGTACTCTATTAATGTGGCGAGTTACAGTTTCATAGCATTTATTGTGTTTGAGTAGTTACTTACACAAGCTGGGCTGGATGGATGACCACTCCTCCACAAACCCATTTTTGCAGTACAACTCCTATGCAGGTACCAGCACAGGGAAAATCCAATATTTGTTTAACATCCCTTTGTAACAGCAGTTGGAAAGTGACATGCAAATTTTTACATTACCATTATTTTTTCCAGTGAATGCTGGAGTCCCAGTAGTTTCACTGTTACCACTGAACTTCATAATAAACACATCCCAAGCTGTCCAAACATATCAATTTTGTTGAGTTAGTAAGGAGATAAACGGTGTGACCTGGTAGCGCATTGAATATGTTACATGAGGATATTGTATTTGCACTCATTTACTTGTTCCAATACTGCAACCAAAAACTGGACAACTGCAAATACACCTTTTTGTCGTCTTTTTTTGGTAGCAATAGAAAAAAGTGTTAATATTTGTGACTGCCTGCAGGAAAGCAGTTAATCTGTCTTCTCACTGGCATTTGACAGTTTGAGTGGAATTTAAGGAAACCTAGCTGACTTTCCCTCTTACATTTGCGTGTTTTTTCTTACTATATGAATAAACAGATTTTAAACCGAATGACACTTTGTTCTCAAAATAATGCTGACTTTATGCAATAAATCAAGTGAAAGAAATATATATATATAAAAAATTCATTATTGTGAAAAGCATGTTAAAAGGCAAAAGAAATGTGAAGAAAAAAATGGAGAGAGGGAATGACAAAGGCAGAGAATGTCAGAGAGAAAGTCACACAATACTGTCCATTAACGGAGGTGATTCTATCAACTCTGAGCATCAAGAGAACATACAGAGCAGACAGAGGCACAAAAAGGCACACAACCATGCCTACACAATTTAGTCATACTAATATGACGGGCCACTCCCAAGAATAACACACAATAAAAATCTACATGTATGCTCAGGGTGTAAAAATACGTTGTGCGTTGTGATGCCTGTACTGAATTGTATCATATTTTGAAAGCAGGACCATGATATTGTTGGTTTTATGGTAATAAAACCAACTATTACATAGAAGAAAAATGACTTCTTGAAGAAGAATACCAGTATTACATAGGACATCAAGCCCACTGGTGCAGGTGCATGTTCCTGTTTGCATAGCATGAAGTGGATAAGAGTCTACAACTTCCTTTTGACGGGATGCCAATTTGATGCAGGTTACTTCCCTATTCAAGACCAGTACCTATTTACAGCTGAGTGGACTGACACAAAGCAGATGTAGTGTCTTGTCCAAGAGCACAGGCAGCATGACCAGGAATAACACTGAGATATGCCCATGCACTAAATACAATAAACTACTTTGCTTTATCTCCACAAAAAAAAAAAAAAAAAACACTTCAAACTTTTTATTTACTCATGGGTGAATGAGTGCATGCAATTTTCATTTCTCTGTTCATTTATACAAGTAAATCACAAATAATTGGTAATAATGTGCAAATGCACAAAGCAGATAGTGCCCAGGATAACAAATTAAGGTTCTGAATTAGTTCATTTAATATTAACCTTTTAGTGTTAGTTGAGTTGCTACAATGTTAGTGTGAATAATGATGTAATGATGTGTCATATTAATCAAATCTTGAGTGACTTATCAAGAAATGCATCAAACAGATAGTGTGTCATTACACCTCTAATGTATACACAAGAAGGGACTATAATACAACAATAATGAGAGTCCCAATAAGCAAAAGCACACCTTCACCTGCATGTCAAATGTGGCATAATTCTCATGCACAGTGGCAGTGATCCAAAGTCCACCTAACACACACACACAGATCTAATGCTACACTTCACCAGCACAAACGTACCTGTAAACTTTCAGGACTTTTCAATCACTCCTCTGTTAATGTGTCAGTCATCGCATAAGCATAAACCCACAATACTGCACATCCAGAAAAAAAACAGGATGTGTCCTGGGATGACAGAAACTAAAGGCAATGCCTGGTACTTACAAATGAGAGGAAAAAAAGGACAGGAGTGAAGAGATCAGCTTTCTTCAGCATTCCCAGGCAAACATGAGGAGGGCATGAGGAGGAGGAAGAAGAGGCGGAGGAGAAGAGAGGAGGAGCTACAGCACATTCCAGCTAAAGCAGTGAAGTAACATTCAGAAAAAAAGAAACAGAATGGAGAGAAACTAATCCGGACTAAGGTGGTCCTTTCGTTCATACACAAAGTTTATTTCAGAGACATTCTGTCTCAATGTCAGTACTTTGTTTTTTGTCATAAATACACATTTAAACACAACGCTTGCAGAGCATATTAAGTCACACCCAAATGGAAAGGCGAACTGAGGAAGCATTCAATGGAAAACGAAGAACAGGTTATAGCAACAACGAAATTGTTTTGGCTGAAAAGAGAGAAGCTGTGGAAAGTATTACTGGAAGTGTGAGCGTGTAAATTTCATTCAGCTGTTTGATTTTACCGTATGTAGGTACTTCCAATTTTAGACACTAAACAGGGGTGGAGATCAAACACAAACACAATACACATTTCACTCATCGTGTCAGCAACAAGAGACTGAACTCACTCATGTAATGGCAACATAACTAAGTGACTAAAACTACTGAACTACAAAATCACAATAAATCATAACATGAACAACATTCATAAACTAACAAGAACCACAATAACATTCAAATCCCCAAACTCCCTTGATGCACTGCAGCACAACATCCACTGTTTATTGGTTAAGTAAAATTGCAAATTTTCTCCAAAAATATTAGCCCTATCAACTTTCTGTTTTCGCAGCATCATCCTTGACCCCAAAATACATAAGCATGCCAAGTGGCAAATGTCAGCTCTCCCTGGGTTTTTGTGTGATCAAAGCCACACACACACACACACACACACACACACACACACACCACACACACACACACACACACACACCACACACACACACACACACACACACACACACACACACACTTGGCTAATATAATACAGATGAAGACTGAATAAAAAAGTGACAGCAGTAATGAATAACATGTGAAAACTAGACCTTAATCAATCAGCAGGTTTCTTATTCTTACCCCATGTTTGATAACGATCTTGGACTCTGGCAAGGGGGGGGGGGTCGCATCTCATCCTCTCCCTCTGTGCTTTTCTATCTCTGCTTCAACCTTCAAAAGTCGCAACTTCACCAGACTGTGAATTCCTCAAACTATATTTGGATTAACCATGGAATTGATCAGCTGGTCTCTGACGCTATTGTCACCATTTTTTCAACAAGGAAATCAGGGCTGAGGGACCCTGCTTGCCCAGATGGAACCTACCCTGCGGGCTATGTTCTCAATGCCTGGGAGAAGTGGCGTGTTGCATGCTTGGTACCACTCTCTGCGGAGGACATTGAAGACTTATTTATATTGGGTTTTATTGTGGGAGGGCTGGCTTATTGGTTTATGTGCTGCCCTGACCTACCAGAGAATTGGCAAGAAGGCTGCTACCAGAACCACGACCCCTCACCTGTCTGTCATGATTAATGAGTTGGGCAAGACAATACAGTCTCAGACTGCGTTAACCCTTGAACTCAGATGTAAGTTGGATAACATCCTGAAGCAAATGTACGCCTTGCAAAGGAAGATGTCGGAGACCAGGGAATAATCAGCAATTGGATTTGGTCGGTCTGAGGAGCTGCAAATGTGTTTCTCTGCTCAACCCTAAACATGGCAGGCTTATCACCTCTGAAGGTCAATGCCCCGCTGTTTTCCTCCAGAGGAATTTCTACGACTTAGTGAACCATTTGGGGCCCTCGTTATCTTCTGCCCTCCCCTACAGTCTGATGTTGTCAAGGCAACTCCAACATTATGCCACACTGACAGACACTGATACAAACTCATGTGATTGATATGAACTCATCTCATCTGCATTGCTGTGGCCCCCTCACACTCACATTTCCTCAATTTGGATGACAGACTGCCTTAAAGTCAACCATAAAGCAACCATACATGTATATGTAGGGTTGCTTACTTCTGATGTGATGATGTATTTTGTCTAAGGTGATTGGGTGTGAAGAAATTTCATTGCACTTGTATATTCAATACTCTATCTGTCTATCTATCTATGTTTGTGGGGTTGAAGAGGGCAATGTGCCCTGAGGTTGAGAAGTTTAGGGGTTCAGCCAGAGCTGGTCCTGACCTCTCTGGTTCCTAAGCAGTATTGGACTAAGGGGCCCTCCTACCTAACCTACGAGCCATGTAAATCATTTGCCATCGACAGTCTAGTATCTCCTCTACTAGGAAACGTAGCATAACACCCATAAACCATAGCTATGCTGTCATTAATTTTATCAGCTCCATGTGGCCCATTGAAACTATTTGCCCCAGATTTCCATCTGCACATTCAAATGTACAGTACTTTTTATATTGCATTTTGCTGAATAGTCATGGTTATCATTTACTGAGAAATGTGCATCCATATTACCCAGTATGTGCAGATAATCAGCATTTTAATGTTCATTCAATGTTAATCAACTTCTCACCATTTTGGATCAGTCCAAAGTTGTAACCAAACTTTGAAGTAGAGACTAAATGGTAAATGGACTGCATTTATATAGCGCTTTTCCATCTGCATCAGACACTCAAAGCACTTTACAATTATGCCTCACATCACCCCGATGTCAGGGTGCTACCATACAAGGCGCTCACTACACACCGGGAGCAATAGTGGATTAAAGGCCTTGCCCAAGGGGGCCCAAGGGCCCTTAGTTATTTTCCAGTCAGGTGGGAATTTGAACCCATGATCTTCTGGACTCAAACCCAACACCTTAACCACTAGACCATCACCTCCCCTCTACAGAATTGTTTTAAAATTCTGTGTACCCATGAGAGGGTGCCGTCACATTCAAATACTGTCTGGAATCTGATCCTCACACCAGTTGTTGCAGCACAGCGGCTTAGTGGTCGGTACTGATGCGTCACAGCAAGGAGGTAGTGGGATCACATCCTGCAATAGAGTTTGCATGTTCTCCCACTGTCTGCGTGGGTTTCCTCCAGGCACTCTGGTTTCCTTCCACAGTCAAAAAACATGCTTATTTAGGGTCTGCTCCTTCTCTTGTCCTTGACCCTAGCAGCATCTCTACATCTGCAGTTGGTCCAAGGTGCTGGTAAAGTTTCTGGCTGGCAATAAGAGCATTTGTAAACTGCAGGTTCAAATCCCGGGGTGGGATTTTTTTGTTGTTGTTTTGTTGTTTTTTTTCCACAGCAGCTGCGCGATGTGGTTACACATGTTCCAGCTGCTCACACTGTGTTCCCTCTGCGAGGGTTTCATGCACACTTGTGCACAAAACATTCGCATGCACGAAACCGTTGCAGCGGGATCGGTCTGTTCATGCATAGCGTGAATATAGTGGCTGGAGTTTCAGCGCATATCTTGAATATGTCCAGGATATGCTCCATGACTGATTTCTGCAATGCCACATCGCCAACACCCATTTTTTCCAGGAATAATCAAGCCAATGTGATGCAAATGGAACCTGCAACTGTGCAGCCTAATGAGAGTCTGCAAATTAATGTGTGAGGAAAATTATTATTGTTTTATTAATAAATGGAACAGTTTTGACTGTATTAAATGCTTGGTTTCATCTCATCTCATCTTCAATCGCTTATCTGGGATTGGGTCATGGGGCAACAGCTCTAGCAGGGGACCCCGACTTCCCTTTCCTGGGCCACACTGACCACCTCTGACTGGGGGATCCAGAGGCGTTCCCAGGCCAGTGTGGAGATATAATCTCTCCACCTAGTCCTGGATCTTTCTTGGGGTTTTCTCCCAGAAGGATGTGCCTGGAACACCTCCCTAGGGAGGCGCCCAGGGGACATCCTTACCAGATGCCCGAACCACTTTAGGTGGCTCCTTTCAACGCAAAGGAGCAGCGTCTCTACTCCGGGCTCCCCACAGATGACAGAGCTTCTCACTTTATCTCTAAGGGAGACACACCAGCCACCCTTCTACGGAAGCCTATTTCAGCTGCTTGTACCCGCGATCTAGTTCTTTCTGTCATGACCCAACCCTCATGACCAGGTGAGAGTAGGAATGAAGACTGACCAGTAGATCGAGAGCTTCACCTTTTGGCTCAGCTCCCTTTTCATCACAACAGTACGGTAAAGTGAATGCAATACCACCCCATGCTGTGCTGAGTAGGCAATCCATCGGTTTCCTGCTGAAAACCACAGCCTCAGATTTAGAGGTGCCGAGTTACCCGATCATACGCCTTCTCCAAGTTCACAAAACACATGTAGACTGGATGGGCATACTCCCAGACACCCTCCAGGATCCTTGTGAGAGTGAAGAGCTGGTCGGTTGTTCCGCAGCCAAGTTGGAACCCACATTATTCCTTTTCAAATCAGAGGTTCAACTATCGTCCGAACCCTCCTTTCAAGCAGCCGGGGGTAGACTTTACCAGGGAGGCTAGGCTAAATAGTTTGATGCCACTGTAACTGGCACATACTCTCTGGTCCCCCTTTTTAAATATGGGGACCAGCACCCTAGTTTGCCATGCCTTAGGCATTCTCCCAGACCTCAATGCAATGTCGAAGACACGTGTTAATAATGTTGAAGAAACGTGTCAATACATGTCTCAGGCATTGACATTAACGCTTGTCCGATTGTCCGGGACAAGTGTAAAATGTGATCGGACAAGCAATATGCTCTAATCGTTGTCCGACTGGACAAGTGGCTTTTTTTTTAGTTTAAAACGTTCAAATTCTTTATTTTCATCGCTCAGAACCAAAATACCTGACCGCCACATTTTTGTTTTCTTATTTACATCACATCTTGTCTTGCACCTCGTGAGAAAGCGTCATCGGTTTTTCCCACCACTCTCTCCACGCAGCGGACAATTGGAAAATATGATATCAATGTGTGCGCGAGACCACTGTATGGAGTGTGCATTCGTATTAGAGGCTGACATTTTTTCGTGAATCCTATGGGATGGGAGTCAACTTTGCTATTTATCATGTGATTGGGACGGTACAGGATTAAAAATTCACGGGAGCAGACAGGAGCGGGAACCAAGGTTTTAGGCAGTGAGCCATCCTGCCGTCATTTTGAGCGGTCAATTTTCAAAAAAGACCCTGAAAAAATAGCCATCTAAAATTAAGACTGGGTCTGATCACTGCAGCCGTGTGTGTGTGTGTGGTGTGTGTGTGTGTGTGTGTGTGTGTGTGTGTGTGTGTGTGGTGTGTGGGTGTGTGTGTGTGTGTGTGTGCGTGCGCGAGTTGGCTGGCTGCGAGGAGGGGAGGGGGAGCAGAGGGAGGGGCGCGTTGAGTGCAGAGTGAAATGCAACACAAACTAAACTGTGGCGCTGCCTTTATTTCTCTCTGGACTGTCCGAGGCGGTACGTCCTGTTCACACCGTGTGCGCGTGTCGGTGACAGTTCTACTGAAATTATGAGATGAAATAAATTGGTCACAATTCCTTAAATGAGAATATCTGAATAAACAGAATAAAACAAAAAAAAAAAAATCAACACACGTGTGTTTAAAAAAACCTGATGTGGAGAAACTCTGCAGTGATGTTCAGAAGCAGAAAATCACAAAGCAGCTGAGAACTCTGAACTTTAACAGGCTGTTATTTTCCACAGATATTTATTTTAGATGGCTTAATGTAGGTGTTTAATGTTCAAGCACAAAACGTGACTGAGGAGGAGAAAAAAAAGAGGAAATGAACTCTCGTCAGAATAAAAATACAAAGTGCTGATTTTTATTTTTCAAAATTATTAGGCTGCAGCTCTGCGTTTCATTTATTTCAAAGTAAGTTACCGCTTATTTTAAAAAATCACGAGTCAAATCAGTCTGCATTGTTCAGTTTTTCCTGCACGTTTGTGTATTTTTTCCTTCTTTATAAGATTTTGGTTTTTGTGTTTGTTCTAAGTTTAAAAAAAAAACAATAAATGTTCACACTTTTTCTTATAGCTGTTCTTTAATTTCAGAAATGGAACAGAAACAACCACAAATAAAAAAAGTAGGGACTGTATGTAAATGAAGATAAAATAAAATAAAAGGACAAAGGATAAAAAGGATAAAATATATTCCCAGTTTCTCCACTCACACCCACAGAAGCCAAGCATTCTTCCAAAGTTGTGTCTTGGTGGCTTCCCTTACTTGTCTTCTTCCAGCATGGACATTTAGTTTTTGAGAACTGCCTACCTGACACAGATTTACCATAAGTACCACACTGTTTGTATTTCTGAATGATTGATGTAAATAAAGTCTAAGAAATATTCAGTGAGCTGGAAATGTTCATGTATTATCCTCTGACATTTCCCAAGAAAACTGGCTGTAAAATATTATTAACTAATTCTTCCATTAACAATAAACTGCCCTGTCCCAACCTTTTTTTCTTGGAAAATGCTGCAGGCCTCAAATCTAGGAATGGATATATATTAACAAAAAATAAATAAAATAAAGCTGATCTCACAAAACATGAAATATGTGGTTTCATACAGTCTGCAGTTACAGAAATAGAAGACAAAGTAAATGTCAGGATCATTACGTGTCCATCACCACCACAACCAGACCTCCTGCCCCGTCACCGCGCGCACATGTAAACAATTAAAAAAACAAACAAACAAAAAAAAAAAACTCAGCATCCCCTGCTGCGGGGCTGCTGCTCGCTCCAAAAACTCTGACATAATTGTGTTTAGAAACCAGTCACTATTTGCTTTATTATACATCTGTGTAGTTAATAAATAAAATAATCTTCACGGATGATTTGCTCGCGCGCATGTAAAAAAAAAAAAAAAAAAAAAAAAAAACCTCCACTGCCCTTGCTGTGGGCTGGTGCTCGCTCTTCCCCAAAAAACTCTGTCATAATGTTTTTAGAAACCAGTCACCATTTGTTTTATTACACGTCTGTGTAGTTAATTATAAAAATCTTCAGGGACGAGTCGCACGTGAGCACATAGAGAAAAAACAAACAAACAACAAACAAAAAAAAAACCTCCACTCGCCCTGCTGCGGGGCTGCGGCTCGCTCCAAAAACTTTGTCATAATTGTGAAATAAAGGACAAAAGCCACATAAGTCCTGCTCATAGGCTGACTACCAGAGACAGGACATGTTCACATCCAACTCAGTCAAACTCCAGACATCTCCACGTCACTACATATCCAGTCCCTGATTGGTCATCGTGGCGTGACAAGACGAAAAAGTTCAGATTTTTCAACTTGGGGAGGAGGGCAACACGACGTGATGTAATATCGCGCCATGAATGCGCCAATCACTCCAAATCGCTTTATTGCGTCGCTTCATTCGCATCCATCGCGTCGCGCTGTGCCGCTTGGCGCCAAAACGTGTCCTTCCATAGCATACATGGCAACTTGTCGCTGCTGTCGCTCGCACCCGGTGTGAATGCGGCATAAGACCACAGGCCATGCATTATTTATGTTTTGTGTCTTTTAGTGATGTTTTTTTTATTTTTATTTTTAATTTGGATTAAGGCAATAAGTGCCTCCCTGTATTACCACAGATGAACTGTTTCTGTTGCCACATCTTCTGAAATAAAACTGCAAAATTTTACCACCCACACAGGAGAGTGACAGTATTAACTTTTTATGAAGTGATATGTCACAGCAAAGTAGATGTGATAATATTTAATCTGAATCTCAGTCCCAGAAAATGTTGAAATGTAATGATTTTTCTATTTCAGCTGCAATTCTTATGTTGGAATATTAAAGTTAAAGTACTTACAAACAAAAGAAGTATGACAGGTTTTTATTAAGTGACAAGTCAGAGCAAAGTATATGTGATAATATTTAATTTGAATCTCACTCACTGGGTTGTCCGGACAACCAGCTTTTCTATAGGACAAGTAAACTGCCAGGGTTACTTGTCCTATGGACAAGTACACTAAAAAGCTAATGTCATGCCTGTGTCTGCAAGGTAAAGGTCAAACAATGTCGACATTGCCATTAGATTATATGGCATGTGGCATATGCTACCCTGTAACATGATAACTAAGCATGCCACATGGTGCAAACTATTCCTTTTTAAAACTCTATTAACTCAACCAATAATTGTTTGCACTTTTTATAATATTTGGAGCAACTTTAACTTCTGACTTGTGTACAAAATAAAGCTGACCTTTGTTACCATTCTTGCTGTTTTTACACCATAACTTACATCAAAACATTCAGTCACAGATGGTCCAAGCTATACCTTGTTGGAATATTTATGTCCAGACAAATAATGTGGTATAGCTTTCAATGTGACTGGAACATTTTTAAATTTTGACCCCTGTGTAATTCTTAAATTGACCCCTACGTGCCCGTCTATTGAAAATTCAAGTGAATACTCATTTTTTTCAAAAGAGTAATATTTAAGGAGTATTTGTGCCAACTTTGATGCTTGTATCACTATTTAAAGGATTCCTCTGTAAATATTCTGTTATCTGCTGCACTATTTGTTGAGAAATACAACCTGTGCAACCTAGTTACAGTTCTCTCCAAAAAATAAAGTCAACAAATGCATAAACAAGGACTAAACCAGGGACTACAACCTAATTCTTTCCCACATGAGCTTTCTGGGACAATTTAATGATGGTTTACTAATTACAAGGAAAAATAATCACTGTGATGGTTACAGAGCTGCATCAAATAATTTGTTAATTTCCTCTAACAGATAAACATTGTCAACTGCATATCAACTAACTTACAGGCTTTGAAAAAAATTTAAATCCTTTGTAGCTTAAATGATTGTGAACATAATTAAAGATTAAGCAGCATCAAGAACATTCATAAGTTGTTATCACGGCAAGGAACTAAAAATACAGTAATATTCCCGTAACTACTCCTTTAAGTCCAAAATACAGTGGCACACACAAACAAACACACAAACACACACACCAGCTTACAAGCCTAATGGGGGAAATAAAACTCACAGTCAGGTGCTAAATGTGACTCACTCTCACACACACTGCGCGTATGTCAGCAGGCTTCATTGTCGGTTAATGACCGACCCAACCGGCCCTGAAACACTAAGGACTTCATCACACAGTGAAGCACAGCAAGTACACAACATAATTCCTCCACCTTAGTGCCTACAAAAACATTCCCAAGGGTATTTTCACATTTATTGACTCATTACAAGCAAACATCTGTCCTCTGGATGCCCTGACATGAAAGTACAGATGGCCTGCTGATTCTCATCAACACTTTTTACAAGCTACAGGAAGCCAATGTGGTAGTCTTTGAAAATTATGACCTACAATTGACCTCATGTGCTTACCTAGGGGCTATCCTGACTGTACGCAAATTAACATAAATATACGAGTACTTCAGCATGCGCCATTATGGTGTAGATGGGAGGAGAAATTGAGGTGGGGTAATGCTGATGGTAAAGTGCATTCAGAAGTAAAGAATGTGACAGAGAGATGAGGGTGAAGCAGCAAAGTGAAGTAGAGCAAATAAATGTCATCAGTGCATATATTTATAACAAATTTTATTACAAAGTGGTGTACAATTTAAACAAAGACATAAGAGTTCAAAGGAACTACATAATTATAACAGTCACTCTTTTTTTTTTTTACATAAATCACTGGAAGCTTCTGTTTTGAAAGTTGTAAAAAAGTAAGCCAATTTATTGCAATATTAATAGTACTTTCAACAGCCACTGAATCAAGAAAATGAGAGCTAGAAGGCAAACTGATGAGTAGAGGGTGAACTGTGAAGTGCAGGTAATAAGTAAGAATAAAGTGAGGACAGCTTATGAAGAGAATTAACAGGAGAAAGACAGTCATCCAGATTTTACACTGTACCATTGGTGACATGATCAGGAGAGATGGCAGTGAAGTTTTTAACCAGACTACTGAACAAAATCTTGGCAAGCAAGACTGTGTGAGGAGTGGAGAAGTGTACTGCTGACAATATTAAGAAATAGGTGATGTAGAGAGCTGGAGCAACTGTAGAGGCATAAAATAGTCATGATGTTAAGGGAAAGAGAAGTGGAAGCTCGGCAGAGAAGAGAAATGAAGAACACTGAACAGCAACAGTTTGAACACCAGTAAAGAACACTACAGATACAATGTTTGCTGTGAGAGTATTAATGGCAGAGCATAGAGAAGGCCAGAAGGACTTGAATTATGATTTTTTTTTTTTTTTTAGAGAAAGTTTATGATAAGGTGCCAAGAAAACAGTGGATGTCAATGTCAATGTCAATTTTATTAACAACAGCTGCCAAAAGTGCTTCACAATAAAAACAATATCAAAAACCATACCACAAAAAAAACAACAAAGCATTAAAATTCCAAAATATACAAAGACACATAAGACCAGACACACACAGCTTAAATTGTATTAAAAGCCAAAGCATAAAAATGAGTCTTAAGAACAGATTTAAAAGACTCTAGAGATGAAGCAGCTCTGATGTGCAAAGGCAAACTGTTCCAAAGTTTAGGCACAGCCACTGAAAAAGCCCGATCACCTCGAGTTTTTAATCAAGATCTGGGCACATTTAATAAAAACTGGCTTTCTGACCTCACTGATCTGACTGGAACATAAGGAGTCAAAAGCTCAGAGATGTATTCGGGAGCCAAACCATTTAAACACTTGAACACAAGCAGCAGAATCTTAAAATCAATCCTAAATGTGACTGGGAGCCAATGGAGCGAGGCTAACACAGGGGTGATATGCTCTCGTTTCCTCGTCCCTGTGAGCAGTCGTGCAGCAGCGTTCTGGACCTGCTGCAGACACTTTAGAGACGACTGGTCCAGTCCACAGTAGAGTGAGTTACAATAATCTAGACGAGATGTTATAAACAAATGAATAACTCGCTCAAAATCACATGCTGGGAGGTAAGCCTTCACTTTTCTCAAGATTCTGAGTTGATGGAAAACTGGCCTTTACCAGAAGAATTAATTTGCTTGTCCATTTTGAAGGAGCTGTCAAAAATGACCCCCAGATTCCTGCCAGAATCATGCACACAAGAAGACAAAGGACCAAGCACATCATATGAACCAGATGACCATGCAGGGCCAAAACCAACTATTTCAGTTTTTTTTCTCATTGAGAATTAGAAAGTTTTGGGCCAACCAAGTTTTCACTTCCTGTAGACAATTTACCAAGTTAGTAAAAGAATTTGATGGGAGCTTAAGTGGGAGATAGATTTGCAGGTCATCGGCATAAAAATGAAAGGCCAAGTTGTATTTTCTGAATACGGTGCCAAGTGGCAGCATATACAGTGAAAAAAGGGCGGGACCCAAAACAGAGCCTTGTGGAACACCATAATTTAAGGGTGCTGAGCTGGACTGGTGTGGCCCAAGGTGCACAGAGAAACTACGGTCTCTAAGATAAGATCTGAACCACTCCAGTGCTATTCCTTTAAAATCTGCATAATGCACCAGACGGGACAGTAAAATACAGTGATCAACCGTGTCAAAGGCTGCTGTCAAATCAAGCAAAACTAAAATCCCAGAACAACAAGAGTCAACAATTAAAGGAGATCATTAAAAACGTTCAACAGTGCTGTTTCAGTACTACGAAGTGATCTGAAGCCAGATTGAAATTTTTTTAAAATGCCATTAGTATCCAAATGAGACTGAAACTGATCATAGACAATTTTCTCAAGGATTTTAGCTAAAAATGGCAACTTTGAAACATAATATAATTGGCAAGAGTATTAGGATCCAAGGTGGGCTTTTTGAGGAGAGGTTGAACTACAGCATGTTTTAAAAGTCCTGGAACACAACCAGATAAAAGAGAAACATTCATAACATTTAAAATGTATGGCCCAAGGACAGAAATAACACTTTTTAAAGAAAAGAATCAAAAAGACAATTGGAAGGTCTTAATTGCTGAACCACTTTGAGCAATTCAGTTAAAGATAGAGGCTGAAACTCAGCAAAGGCCAAAGTGCACTCAGTGTTTAAATTAAAATCATTAGAGTGAGACACTGAAATCGAAGCCCTGATTTGTGACACTTTCTCAACAAAAAATGACAAAAAACTGTCACACAGTGAGTCAGACAGCACAAGACCAGATTTAGATTCTGGGTTAATCAGACGATTCAGTACATTAAAAAGGACCTGAGGCCTATGAGTGTTATTTACAATAAAATTTGACACAAACTGGGCTTTTGCTGACTTAACAGCTTCCTGGTAACCCGCAAGACAGTCTCGAAATATTCCCAGAGAAACATGCAAATGGTCCTTCTTCCATTTACGCTCCGCGCGCAGGCAATCGCGTCTGCATGCATGAGTGGTCTCATTGTGCCAAGGCTCCGACGCAAACCTGGAGCGCTTGGTCACAAGTGGCGCAACAGAGTCTCGCACTTCTGTGCAGACAGAGTTAAATAAAATAAGAAGCTTGTCACAGTTCAAAGCACTCGCGTCACCGAGTGAGGAGGGCACAGTGGCCAGAAACGCGCTCATAAATTGCTCCACAGACTGTGAGTTTAACACGCGCTTTGTGCGCACAGAGAGGTCCCGTTTTTAAACTGAGCCTGGAAGAGCTAAACTGAATAAAATCGTCAGATGGTCCGAGATTTGACAGTCACATATCTCCTTGACTTGAACATTGAGGCCAAAAGAAAGAATAAGATCTAATGTATGCCCCTTTTCATGCGTGGGACCACTAACCCACTGCGTGAGATTAAAAGAATCAATCACATTAAAAAAGTCCTTGACCAGAGGCTTATTGTCACAACAAATATACAAATATGAATATTAAAATCACCCACAATCAACAAACAGTCAGTGGTGGTTACAATTCTTGCCAGGAAATCTGAAAACTCTTGTATAAAATGCTTGTTGAATTTAGGAGGGCGATAGATGAGCGCACAAAGGACAAGTGGGTTTGTCTGAAGTTTTAAGAGCTGTATTTCAAAACTCAAGAAAAGTTCAGAAGGAGAGCGACAGCAGTGAAGGCTGGATTTAAAAACTGTTGCAAGCCCTCCACCTTTTCCAGCATTACGAGGCACACTAAAATATGTGCAGCTCGGCGGAAGAAGTTCAGAAAAGGCTGAGCACTCACCCACTTGAAGCCATGTCTCCGTCAGGAACATAAAATCCAGTTTTTTAGAGGCAAAAAAGTCATTGAGAAGGAAGGTTTTGTTGGTGACCGACCGGCAGTTTTAACAGCACCAAACGGAGTGCGGTGTGCTCGATGCGAGGAGTTTGAGCACGGGCAACCTGCACATCTTGTTTGCATTTGCCCCTGAGGGATGTGGGCACTTGCTGGGAAGTAGGAACAACTTTTCAGTTGAGGCTGGAATTGGGGGATTATTCTAATTTTCAATTCAATTCAATTTTTTTTTTTTATATAGCGCCAAATCACAACAAACAGTTGCCCCAAGGCGCTTTATATTGTAAGGCAAGGCCATACAATAATGATGTAAAACCCCAACGGTCAAAACGACCCCCTGTGAGCAAGCACTTGGCTACAGTGGGAAGGAAAAACTCCCTTTTAACAGGAAGAAACCTCCAGCAGAACCAGGCTCAGGGAGGGGCAGTCTTCTGCTGGGACTGGTTGGGCTGAGGGAGAGAACCAGCAGAAGACTGCTGTGGAGGGGAGCAGAGATCGATCACTAATGATTAAATGCAGAGTGGTGCATACAGAGCAAAAAGAGAAAGAAACAGTGCATCATGGGAACCCCCCAGCAGTCTACGTCTATAGCAGCATAACTAAGGGATGGTTCAGGGTCACCTGATCCAGCCCTAACTATAAGCTTTAGCAAAAAGGAAAGTTTTAAGCCTAATCTTAAAAGTAGAGAGGGTGTCTGTCTCCCTGATCTGAATTGGGAGCTGGTTTCCACAGGAGAGGAGCCTGAAAGCTGAAGGCTCTGCTCCCATTCTACTCCTACAAACCCTAGGAACTACAAGCAGCCTGCAGTCTGAGAGCGAAGCGCTCTATTGGGGTGATATGGTACTACGAGGTCCCTAAGATAAGATGGGACCTGATTATTCAAAACCTTATAAGTAAGAAGAAGAATTTTAAATTCTATTCTAGAATTAACAGGAAGCCAATGAAGAGAGGCCAATATGGGTGAGATATGCTCTCTCCTTCTAGTCCCCGTCAGCACTCTAGCTGCAGCATTTGAATTAACTGAAGGCTTTTTAGGGAACTGTTAGGACAACCTGATAATAATGAATTACAATAGTCCAGCCTAGAGGAAATAAATGCATGAATTAGTTTTTCAGCATCACTCTGAGACAAGACCTTTCTGATTTTAGAGATATTGCGTAAATGCAAAAAAGCAAGTCCTACATATTTGTTTAATATGCGCTTTGAATGACATATCCTGATCAAAAATGACTCCAAGATTTCTCACAGTATTACTAGAGGTCAGGGTAATGCCATCCAGAGTAAGGATCTGGTTAGACACCATGTTTCTAAGATTTGTGGGGCCAAGAACAATAACTTCAGTTTTATCTGAGTTTAAAAGCAGGAAATTAGAGGTCATCCATGTCTTTATGTCTGTAAGACAATCCTGCAGTTTAGCTAATTGGTGTGTGTCCTCTGGCTTCATGGATAGATAAAGCTGGGTATCATCTGCGTAACAATGAAATTTAAGCAATACCGTCTAATAATACTGCCTAAGGGAAGCATATATAAAGTGAATAAAATTGGTCCTAGCACAGAACCTTGTGGAACTCCATAATTAACTTTAGTCTGTGAAGAAGATTCCCCATTTACATGAACAAATTGTAATCTATTAGACAAATATGATTCAAACCCACCGCAGCGCAGTGCCTTTAATACCTATGGCATGCTCTAATCTCTGTAATAAAATTTTATGGTCAACAGTATCAAAAGCAGCACTGAGGTCTAACAGAACAAGCACAGAGATGAGTCCACTGTCCGAGGCCATAAGAAGATCATTTGTAACCTTCACTAATGCTGTTTCTGTACTATGATGAATTCTAAAACCTGACTGAAACTCTTCAAATAGACCATTCCTCTGCAGATGATCAGTTAGCTGTTTTACAACTACCCTTTCAAGAATTTTTGAGAGAAAAGGAAGGTTGGAGATTGGCCTATAATTAGCTAGATAGCTGGGTCAAGTGTGGCTTTTTAAGTAATGGTTTAATTACTGCCACCTTAAAAGCCTGTGGTACATAGCCAACTAACAAAGATAGATGATCATATTTAAGATCGAAGCATTAATAATGGTAGGGCTTCCTTGAGCAGCCTGGTAGGAATGGGGGTCTAATAAACATGTTGATGGTTTGGATGAAGTAACTAATGAAAATAACTCAGACAGAACAATCGGAGAGAAAGAGTCTAACCAAATACCGGCATCACTGAAGCAGCCAAAGATAACGATACGTCTTTGGGATGGTTATGGAGTAATTTTTTTCTCTAATAGTTAAAATTTTGTTAGCAAAGAAAGTCATGAACTCATTACTAGTTAAAGATAATGGAATACTCAGCTCAATAGAGCTCTGACTCTTTGTCAGCCTGCTACAGTGCTGAAAAGAAACCTGGGGTTGTTCTTATTTTCTTCAATTAGTGATGAGTAGAAAGATGTCCTAGCTTTACTGAGGGCTTTTTTATAGAGCAACAGACTCTTTTTCCAGGCTAAGTGAAGATCTTCTAAATTAGTGAGACGCCATTTCCTCTCCAACTTACGGTTATCTGCTTTAAGCTACGAGTTTGAGAGTTATACCATGGAGTCAGACACTTCTGATTTAAAGCTCTCTTTTTCAGAGGAGCTACAGCATCCAAAGTTGTCTTCAATGAGGATGTAAAACTATTGACGAGATACTCTATCTCCCTTACAGAGTTTAGGTAGCTACTCTGCACTGTGTTGTTATATGGCATTAGAGAACATAAAGAAGGAATCATATCCTTAAACCTAGTTACAGCGCTTTCTGAAAGACTTCTAGTGTAATGAAACTTATTCCTACTGCTGGGTAGTCCATCAGAGTAATGTAAATGTTATTAAAAAATGATCAGACAGAAGGGAGTTTTCAGGGAATACTGTTAAGTCTTCTATTTCCATACCATAAGTCAGAACAAGATCTAAGATATGATTAAAGTGGTGGGTGGACTCATTTACTTTTTGAGCAAAGCCAATAGAGTCTAATAATAGATTAAATGCAGTGTTGAGGCTGTCATTCTCAGCATCTGTGTGGATGTTAAATCGCCCCACTATAATTATCTTATCTGAGCTAAGCACTAAGTCAGACAAAAGGTCTGAAAATTCACAGAGAAACTCACAGTAACGACCAGGTGGACGATAGATAATAACAAATAAAACTGGTTTTTGGGACTTCCAATTTGGATGACAAGACTAAGAGACAAGCTTTCAAATGAATTAAAGCTCTGTCTGGGTTTTTGATTAATTAATAAGCTGGAATGGAAGATTGCTGCTAATCCTCCGCCCCGGCCCGTGCTACGAGCATTCTGACAGTTAGTGTGACTCGGGGGGTGTTGACTCATTTAACTAACATATTCATCCTGCTGTAACCAGGTTTCTGTTAGGCAGAATAAATCAATATGTTGATCAATTATTATATCATTTACCAACAGGGACTTAGAAGAGAGAGACCTAATGTTAATAGACCACATTAACTGTTTTAGTCTGTGGTGCAGTAGAAGGTGCTATATTATTTTTTCTTTTTGAATTTTTATGCTTAAATAGATTTTTGCTGGTTATTGGTAGTCTGGGAGCAGGCACCGTCTCTACGGGGATGGGGTAATGAGGGGATGGCAGGGGGAGAGAAGCTGCAGAGAGGTGTGTAAGACTACAACTCTGCTTCCTGGTCCCAACCCTGGATAGTCACGGTTTGGAGGATTTAAGAAAATTAGCCAGATTTCTAGAAATGAGAGCTGCTCCATCCAAGTGGGATGGATGCCGTCTCTCCTAACAAGACCAGGTTTTCCCCAGAAGCTTTGCCAATTATCTATGAAGCCCACCTCATTTTTTGGACACCACTCAGACAGCCAGCAATTCAAGGAGAACATGCGGCTAAACATGTCACTCCCGGTCTGATTGGGGAGGGGCCCAGAGAAAACTACAGAGTCCGACATTGTTTTTGCAAAGTTACACACCGATTTAATGTTTAATTTTAGTGACCTCCGATTGGCGTAACCGGGTGTCATTACTGCCGACGTGAATTACAATCTTACCAAATTTACGCTTAGCCTTAACCAGCAGTTTCAAATTTCCTTCAATGTCGCCTGCTCTGGCCCCCGGAAGACAATTGACAATGGTTGCTGGTGTCGCTAACTTCACATTTCTCAAAACAGAGTCGCCAATACCAGAGTTTGATCCTCGGCGGGTGTGTCGTCGAGTGGGGAAAAACGGTTAGAAATGTGAACGGGTTGGCGGTGTACACGGGGCTTCTGTTTAGGGCTACGCTTCCTCCTCACAGTCACCCAGTCAGCCTGCTTTCCCGGCTGCTCGGGATCTGCCAGGGGGGAACTAACGGCGGCTAAGCTACCTTGGTCCGCACCGACTACAGGGGCCTGGCTAGCTGTAGAATTTTCCACGGTGCGGAGCCGAGTCTCCAATTCGCCCAGCCTGGCCTCCAAAGCTACGAATAAGCTACACTATTACAAGTACCATTACTGCTAAAGGAGGCCGAGGAATAACTAAACATTTCACACCCAGAGCAGAAAAGTGCGGGAGAGACAGGAGAAGCCGCCATGCTAAATCGGCTAAGAGCTAGTAGCTACGCTAAGCTAGCGGATTCCTAAAAACACGCAAAGTGAATAATGTGTAAATAATTTAGAGGTGATTCAGCAGAATGAGTGCTTTAGTTAAGGCACGTAAAGATTACACTGGGAAACAAATCGTAATCTCGATAACTAGATCAATCTAACTGCGCAGATTAAACAGCTAAGAGATACAGAAAAACACCGCTGTTCTCCGGAACAGGAAGTGATACAATACCGCAGTGAGAGCCAACCACCAATTTTGAGTGAACTAATCTGGCATTGGTCCAATTGCCATTTTGGCTACACGGCTGTGAGTCTGGTCTTCACCTCTGGGTTTGTACTTTCAATTCATCAGCCATTGTGAACATTGAGAGTGTATACTGTTACTTTGCTGCTACATTTATATCACTGCATGTTCTGACAATTGTGTGTTTTATTTCTTTAGTATGACCAAAGCAAATGATCATCATACTGAGTCTGGTCTGCTTGAGGTTTTTTCCTATAATAAAAAAAACAAACACCTGAGGGAGTTTTTCTTTGCCACTGCCACTAATGTGCTTGCTTATGCAGTAGGTAAGATTAAAACCTTGTACTGTATAGTGCCTTTGTGCTACAAATACACTTAATTGCATTTAAAGGAGTTGTGCTATTGTTCAAGGAAGTTGGGAATGACAGAAAAGCATGAGAGCAGTGCAGGATGCACACGTAGCTGATATAAGTTAAAACAATAATTAAATACCTCAAAAGGGTTACCACCTGCATACCACTGGAATTTGATCATGTTATGATAGATATAATCAGTCTTTAATCTGAAAGTCGGTTCTGGATACAAATGATTAAACATCTGTCTTCAACTGGACATGACAAACAGCTGGCATAATATTGACAAATTTATTTATACATGTACAGTATCAGTACAGGTACAGTATTGGAAAAGGCCTTTGATAGGCTTGAGCGGGGTTATTTGTAGGACGTTTTGCAACATTTTCAATTGGGTCCGAATTTGATTAAACTCATAAATTATCATACAATAATCCTACTGTAATGATAGATATGAATGGCATCATTTAATCAGAAATCACTTTATCCCAATCTCGCAGAGAGGGTTACTCTTTAAGCCCATTTTCATTTGCTCTGTTATTGGAGCCCGTCGTACAGACTATCCAACAACATCCATCTATCTCTCCAATCACTTTTAATAGCACTTCCCACGACATATCGAGATATGCTGATAGAATCCTTTTATTCTTTGATAAGGTACCCACATCACTAACATATATTTTGGATATTTTTGAGGAAATTCAGGTCCCTGTCTGACTAAAATTAACTGGACAAAATCTGCACTTTTTCCACTGAATTCAGAAGTAGTGCCTAGTACTTTACCTCAATGTATCCCTGTCGTCAAACAATTTAAGTACTTGGGAGCAGAAGTTTTTCCTTCCTTAGTTACAATGTTGTATAGTAACAAAGTAAAAATACTTCACTACTGTACTTAAGTACGTTTTGGGAAACTTTGTACTTTACTTGAGTTTTTTTTTTTTAATTCAGCTTACTTTCACTTTTACTTCACTACATTTCCGACCTTAATTGCATACTTCTACACCGATACATTTTCTATTCGTCATGCCATTACTCGTTACAAAA